>NW_022103908.1:7483035-7531910 GCF_000313985.2 Echinops telfairi | reverse complement strand
GGGAGCGGGGAGAGAGGGGAAAAATGAGGACCTAATGCTGGGGGCTTAAGTGGAGGGAAATGTTTTGAGAATGATGAGGGCAATGAACGTACAAATGTGCTTTACACAATTGATGTATGTATGGATTATGATAAGAGTTGTATGAGCCCCTAATAAAATGATTTAAAAAATGTACTGAAAAACTCGGCTTATACACACATATATTCAGTAATCATAAAAAGAACACAAGAAGGAAATACCAGTCCCAAATGATAACATACTTAACTAGGAACTTAGCCAGAAGCATAGAGACATATACAATGAAAATTATAAAACATCACTATAAGAGATTGAAAAGATACCTTGCAAACTGGAAGGACATTTCAATTTCCTAGATTGGAAGACATAACATAGTGAAAATGCCAATACTCCATAGAGTAATTAGATACAATACAATCCCAATACAGATGCCAAGAACATTCTTTAATGAAATGGAAAAGCAAATGCCCAGCATCACATGAAATGGAAGAAAGCTTCTTATAGCCAAAGCAATAATGAAGAAACAAAATAAAGCAGGAGGCATTACACAACCCTGTACATTGGAAGACGGGGCCTTCTCGTTGAGAATTTAAATGACCCCAGAAAGCGCATTATCAACACTCTTATCCAAAGTGTGGTTTTAGTCCTAGTCAGAATATACTATAATCAAGACGGTCTGATTCAACAACAGACACATAGACCAAAGGAATAGAGCTGAGACCCCGGAATAAATCCAGCCATCTATGGGTAACTAATGTGCAACAAGGAATCAAATGCATTCAGAGGGGTAAATAGAATCTCTTTAATAAATGGAGATTTCAGAATTGGATATCCACTTGCAGAAAATGTAATGAGACCTTTATCTCACACCATACACAAAAACAGTCATAATGGATCAAAGGTCCAAAAGTTAAACCTAGAACTCCATGGTTCTATCGATAAAATTAAGGGATACAGTCTTGTGAAAATAGAATAATAAGGATAAAAAGAAATGCAAAAATAGCAGAAGGCAAAGTAGATAAATGAAACTTCTGTAAAATTTTTAAATTATGCTCATAAAAAGACTTTATGAAGAGACAAGAATAAACCTACAGACTGGAGAAAAAAATCTGCAGAAATGACATATCTGCTAGAGATCTAATCTCTAAAATATATGGAAAATGTTGACAATTCAACAACACAAAAAGAAACAGCCCAATCATAAAATGAGCAAAGACCATAATACGTCACCAAAGAGGAACATAAAAGTAGCCAACAAGCGTATTAAAAAATGTTCACAACCATTAACTACTATATTCACTATCAATGAATCAATTCTTACTTATAGTGATCCTATAGCAGTGGTTCTCAACCTTCCTAATGTTGTGACCCTTTAATACAGTTCCTCCTGTTGTGGTGACCCCCAACCATAAAATTATTTTCATTGCTACTTCATAACTATAATTTTGCTACTGTTATGAATCAGGTGACCCCTGTGAAAGGGTCATTGGACCCTCAAAGGGGTCGCCACCCACAGGTTGAAAATGGCTACCCTATAGGACAGGGTAGAACTGCCCCTGTGGGATTGTGAGACTGTAACTCTTTCTGGGATTAGGAAGCCTTGTTTTTCTCTGTGGAGCCATTGGTGGTTTCAAACTGCCAGCCTTGGGGTTACTATTCCAATGTGTAAGCACTACCCTACTACCAGGGCTCCCTCATTAACCACTAAAGGAAAGCAAACCAAAACTGCAAAAAATACAATCCCACCTGGCTAAAAGGGCACTAATATAAACAAAGAGAATACAACAAATATTAGTAAGGATGTGGGGAGATTGAAACTCTTAGTCACTGTTGGTGGACACTGTTAGCAAAATAGTAAAACCACTATGGAAAATGGTGTGGTGCTTCTTCAGAAAAGTAGAAATATAAGGGGGATTCAGAAAGTTCATGGGAATATTCCATTATCTTTTCATTCCATTTTCCAATGAAATTTTTGAAGCCTCCTCATAGAACTACCCTAAGATCTAGCGATGCATATGCATATATCCTAGAGTCCTAAAAGAGGGGACACAAACAGACAAATGCACACTTATTTTCATGAGGCTTTAGTCACAATGAAAACTCACTGCCATGGAATCTCTTTGGACTCACAGAGACCCTATGGGACAAGGTAAAGCAACCTCTCAGGGTTTCCAAGAATTAAAGTCTCATCTTTATACAGCTGGTGGGTCCAAACTGCTCATGAGCTCAACATATAACCCATTATGTCACAAGACTCCTATTTACACTAGTCCAAAAAGAAAAATCTGGCAAAAAATGAAGTTCCCATCAACAGAAGAATGGATACACAAAATAAGGTACATATATACAATGGAATGCTACACAAGCATAAAGAAGAATGATGGATCCACAGAATATTGTGATATGAATGGACCTGGAGGCCATAATACTAAAGAAAATAAGCCAAGAGACCAGAGGAGGGACACTGGTACAGATGGGAACTGAAGATACAGGGACTCCAGGGCGGATGAGCCCTATAGGACCAGTGGTGTGAGTGGCGAAACAGGGAGGGTAAAGGGAGAATGGGTAGGAAAGAGGGAACCGATTACATGGAACTATGTGTTACCTCCTCCCTGGGGGACAGACAACCGAAAAGTGGGTGAAGGGAGACGTCGGACAGGGCAAGATATGACAAAATACCAATTTATAAACTATCAATGGCTCATGAGGGAGGGGGGAGCGGAGAGGGAGGGGAAAAATGAGGACCTAATGTCGGGGGGTTAAGTGGAGAAAAAATGTTTTGAGAAACGATGTACAAATGCGCTTTACACAATTGATGTGTGTATGGATTGGGATAACAGTTGTATGAGCCCCTAATAAAATGTTCAAAAAAAAAAAAAGAAAAAGAAAAGAAGCCAAGTACATAAAGACAAATATGGTGTGATCCACCTTTTATAAGAAGACAAGAATAGGTATATACAAAGAAACTAATGTTCACTGGCGTATACTAGGGAGGGAGGGGCTCATAGAAGCAATCTTTACACTGTACATATTTGTTAACTTTGATGATGGAAACCTGGTACAGAAAACAGAGCAAGAACTGAGGAAATGTCACTGAGCAGCACTCAAGAGAAAAAGATGTCAGTACTAAAAAATTTGATAGATAAGATCTAACAACTCCAATAAAGATAACAAAATGGCTCTTTTGTCTCATCTCCTCCACCTCCTCCACCTCATCCAGCCTCCCTTTCCTGGTCCCTCTACCAGCCTCTTCTTTTCCACTGTTGTTTCCTAGAACCCTGTCGGTGTAGTGGGTAACTCAGTTGGACTGCTAACCATGAGGTCAGGAGTTCAAAACCAACATCCCTCGATGTAGGAAAGAGGAGGCTTTCTACTCCCATAAGGAGTTACAGTCTTGGAAATGCACAGGGGCAGGTCTACCCTGTCCTATAGGGCTGTTTTGAGTGGATATCGGCTCAATGGCAGTGAGGTAGCTTTGTTTTGTTTCTGCAGAGCCCACGGGGTGGGTTCGAACCGCCAACCTTTAGGTCAGCAGCTCAGCCCAACCCACTTGTTTTCCACTCCTTTCAGCTTCCATAGCTCTGCCCTCATCCTTCTCATCATTATCTTCTACGATTCCTCCCTGATCCCTTCTCTCTTCCCCCTATCATGCAACACCCCTGCCCTCGTTCCTCACCCATGCTGACTGAACTGACCGCCTCAAAGCAATGACTGGGACAGGAAGCGGTGGGGAGCGCCTTTCCACTGAGATCAAAGGGCCCATAGTAGGTGTGTTCAAAGTTGAAGCATTGCAAGGCCTGGGACTCTGAGGAAGAACATGATGGGTTAGCATGGTCAGGAACTTAGAGCCGCCCCCTACAAGTCTCAGAAATGCACATAGGCAGTTCTATGCTGTTCTATGGGGCCGCTATGAGTCTATGAGTCCCCCTCGACTGGATGGCAGGGAATGAGTGAGCTCTGAAGGGATTCAGGCCGGATTGCCTAGAGAGGCCAGGTGTTGATTGGTCATAGCTGGTCTGACTTCATCGCAGGGCTCTGCACCTGACCATCCAGTTTATTCTCACTAGCTGTTCCAGATCTCCACCCTCTTCCTGGGAGTCCTCCAAGATTTAGCTAGAGGAGGAAGTGATTCAAGCCTCGGGCTCTACCCATTCTTTGCCCAGCCAAACTCATGACAGATGTAGCCCCTGAAAAACCCAAGTGGGTATGTGGATTGACAGGACTCAAAGAAAAAAATAAATAAATAAAGATAACAGAATGAATGGATGATCCTCTATGGATGAATATACACATATAAGTATATGGGTACATACAAGTGTACATGTGAGAACAGATTACATGTATGTGCAACTACAGATGATGTGTGTGCAGAGCTAAATGTCAGTATAAGCAAAACTAAGGAAACTAGAAAATTGTACTTCTATAATAGTGACCAGATTTGTAATAACCTGAAATTTAAAAAAACATAAGCATTTCTTTATAGAAGGCAGGGGGGGGGGAAATCCACAGGCATGCAAGCCAGAACCTATGCTGAGCCAAGGAAATTGTCCATTATTTAAGCGGTAGGTGGCGATGCTCACATAAACTGGTATCGAAAGATGCAGCCAAAGTGAGTGATATGAGTGGATTTCGTGTGAAATCCACTGTTGGATTCTGTACTTCAAGGGAGGGTAGAGTTGTGTCCTGCTTAATAAAAACAGGCACTGAAAATCCTATCCTTAAAAAAAAAAAGACAAATAAATGGATAAATGTAATAAATTCATAACTCCAATGCTGTTTACAGCTTATTAACAATGCAGCAGAAAATATGGTGCCCCGAGAGTCTTAAACTAGGAAAGAAGCAAAGATGACAGTATATGAGCGGAGGGGTGAGGGGTATAAAAAGGAAAGATGTATTAGGATGCAGGATAAGAAAGAAAAACAAGAAGCAAGGGGGGAAAAGGACTAAAAAGAGGGGAATGAGTCCTATTGATACAGTAGTTAAACACTTGCAGCTAGCCTAAAAGTCAGCAGTTCAAATATACCAGTTTCTCCTCAGAAGGCTGTAGTCGTTTTCTCCTAAAAATTTGACAGCCTTAGCAACCCCTAGGCAGTTCTTCTCTGTCTTGTAGGGTGGCTGTGACGCAAGAATCAATTTGTGAGCAATGGATACGGAGAAGGGAGATACCGAGGAAATGAGTAAAGGAGGTAAGAGCCAGTGTTGCCAGAAAATTAAAAGTATATTAACTTAAGAGAAATCGCCAGTGCTGTTTTAAGAACTATGTTGTCCTTTTTAAGTGCCTTTGAGGTGAAACACTGCTCAGTCCTAGACTGTCCTAACAATTGCTGCTATGTTTAAGTCCATTGTTGGATCGATGTTTAAGGCCATTGTTGCAACCACTGGGTCGATCCATCTAGTTGAGGATCTTCCTCTTTCCACTGCCCCTCTACTTGAGAAAACACAGTGTTCTTTTCTAAGGACTGGTCTCTTCTGATACCATGGCCAAAGTATTTGAGACAAAGTTTCTCCATCCTACCTTCTGAGGAGTATTATTTCTGTACTCCTTCCAAGACAAATTTGTTCTTTTGGTAGTCCAAGGCACTTTCAATAACCTTCGCCAGCACCATGATCCAAACGCATTATCTATCTCTTCAGTCTTCCCTATTCGATGTCTAATGTTCACATGCATATGAGGCAATTGAAAACACCATGGCTTGGGTCAGGTGACCCTTAGTCTTCAAAGTAACATCTTTGCTTCTCACCACTATCAATAGGTCCTGTGCAGCAGATTTAACCGATACAATGAAATTTGGTCTCTTGACTGCTGCTGCCATAAACTTTGAATGAAATGTATTAGTAGCCTAAATAGTAGAAAAATCAATCTGGGATTGGGAGGTTAAGACTTGGAAAGATGAATGGAGGAAATATTTTATGACTAAAAGCTTGAGAAGATTATGCATTTCTCCCCCCAGGAGTTTCAGATCTGATATACCATAAGGATACATTGGGTGGTCGATTCCAAAGAAGTGTGTCCCAATAAAAAAGAAAAGAAAACCGACTTATAAGCCCAAAGACTATCTTTATTTCTTCTTCTTTTGCTAAGCCATTTTGTAAAGAACTTCCAGGTCATTCTTTGCTATCAAACTCAACTATAATTTTACTAACACAAATAAGCCTCAAGACTTCTTCTTCAGAGGAACAATATTAACACTTACAATGAACTTCTCACCAAAAATTATAGAAACCAGAGGTGGTTAAGTGAGATATTTAAAATGGATCAAAGGATCAATCACACAAAAAAATCATAAAATATGTGGAACTGGTTGACTAAGGAAACACAGAATAAAAATGTACAAGCAAATAAATACTTCAAGATCATTTTAAAGTCTTAAATGTGTGTCTGAAAGGAAGAAGTATTGAAAGTCAATGATCTAAAAATTGCATCTCAAGAATCCCAAAGAAAAAAGCAAATTAAGAATAAGTATGTAGGATGATTCAAATAAAAATATATAAGCAACAAATAATAAAAATTGATAAAATCAAATAAAAAGTGCATTATTTGAAAAGATTAGCAAAATGAAAAGAGCATTGACAAAACTTAGCAAGGAAAAAATAAAAGAAAGAGAGGAAGGCAAAAATCCCTGTTCAAGAAATAACAAACATACTAAATATTAAAAACTACTCTTTGCCAATATGAGGACAAGTCAAAAGTTATCACTATGAGGGTACCACGATGTAAGTGCATGGGTTTATTCAAAACAAAACATTTTTAAACATCTACTAGAGGTAATGTTAATAGTCTCTCAAAAGATAGGGTGGACCATGAGTATATTAGGAAGACGTTTTAAGAGTATTGGAAATTGTATTGGTGAGGAAAAGATCAGGAAATTTGTGCCTGGGAATTGTCTTCTATCACAAAAAGGCACCTACTCATTCTTCAAGGTAGCAATAGCTGTCCTATGAAAAAGTTCTTTGTGAAACTTTACCCCACCCACCCTCAAAAAACCTTCAAATTCACTGCCATGAGTTGATTATGACTCAAACCAACCTGTTAGAAAAGGGTTCACTGCCCCTGTAGATTTCTGAGACTCTTTACAGGAGTAGAAAGCCCCATCTTACTACCTCAAATAACTGGTGGTTGTGAACTGCTGACCTTGTAGTTAACAGCCCGGTGTATAGCCCACTGCACTATGAGGCTCTACTGTACAGTCTTGACACTACTTCTTCAGACTTCTTTTTGCTCCCCAAACTCAGAAGAACATTTCAAAGGAACATTATCTGAATCCCTCAAGGATGTTAAAACTGTCTTTTTGCTGTAGTACAAATCAAAGAGCACACAGTTGTGTTAGAGAGTGTTACAGATATCAAAATGCCATACTCAGAAGTGTACAGATCTAGATAGAGGATATGTCAAAAAACAATTGCTTCACATTCTGATAGCTTGGTTTATGAACAGTGCTATTATTTTGTAGCACTACTCTTTTACTTATACTCCTACATTTGACATGATCTAGAAATTTGAGATAGTTAAAGTTTATTGTGCCAACCTGGCTGATAAACACATGTGGGTTCATTGAAGGGCAGAGGGATAAATGGCTTGGTGAGCTTCACCTTTCTAGTTCTTGGGTCTCTTGCTTTGTGATGGTCGGACCAGGTGCAGCTGCCTTAGCCAGTCCCTGCTTCAGCTGGCAAGGCTCACATTCTGCAAGAAATCCCCAAGGAGAAGCCACATGGACCTATCCCGATGCAGCCCTGGGTGTTGGAGCAGCCGAGTGGAGACCCCTGCCAGCACTGAGATGATTATACATTCGCTGATTTGGCTTTCCTCCTGCAGTCGGCATCATTGCATGTGTTTTGTGAGATGGAGGAGGACTTTGTGGATTGGTGTCGGGCATATGAGTTAATGTTGGACTTGTGGGCTTGGGCAGCACTGGGTTGGGATGTTTTCTTGATGTGCACTTACCCTTTATATAAAACTCACTCTTATACATAAGTTTCTGTGGATTTGTTTCTCTAAAGTACCCAGACTAACACAAAATTTTTCTAGAAAAAAATCATTTATTAAAATTGACCACAGGAAAACTAACCCACTAACCCACTGCCATCAGGTTTATTTTGACTCATAGCAACAATATACGGAGTTACCAAGGATGTCAATCTTTAGGGGAGCAAACAATCTTATCTTCCTTCCTAGGAGAAGCTCATGAATTTGAACAGTTGACCATGTTATGAGCAACTCAATGCTTACCTAACAGTCCCATCAGCACTCCTTATAGAAAAACTAGAAAATCCAAATAATCTGAAATCCAGTTTAAGAAATAAACTCAGAATTTTGCATTAGTATCATAAATAAAATTGCCTTGAGGGTGAAGTGAATCCAACATATAACAAAAAATCCATAAAGCTTAAATAGATGCTTACAGGGAGGTGATTAAACAGATTCCAAATTACTCTCTGAGGCTATATATCTTTTATATTTTCATTCTGTTTATAATATTGTGTCATGTTTTTTCCTAGAAATGAATTTTAAAAAGGAAAAGAGACAAGACAATATTTTTCATGAACATGCATTCCAGACTACTAAATAAAACATTGAAACTCAAATCTAGAATGTATTTTTTAAAATAAAAATAAAGTATACGTACATTGGCTATAATTCTGGAATGTAAAGTGCAATATTGATCAGGGCCACATTATATGGATCCTTATATAACAAGAGTAAAAAGTGAAACAATTCAATTTGTTACAATATTTTGCTGGACCAGATGAAACTAGGATCCCCCAAGACTATTGCCTTGAGATATACTTCAAATTTGAAACTAAAATTAACCTTCAAGGTCATTTGTTAGTTAAAAAACAGATTGATTACAACATAAAGAATATTATCCATGAATAATAAACTTCTTTAGAAGAAACACAATGGTTGGAGGTCAAAACATTACCATAAACATTTTAGACCAAGTTTCAATCCATCCCCTGATGATCCAGGCCATGTGCTATGACTATTGAGAATTTAGACTCTGTCTTTTAGAGGTTCAAAACACTCTTCATGGATTAGCCCAGAAAGATTCTATGTAGAAATGCCACTAAGGGAAGTTGGAGTTACCTCAAACTCACCTGTAGGAGATGTAAGAAACCTACATACTCCCTTGAAATTAAGGCTGAAATGGCTCAGTGAGAAGAAGCAAGTGACTGACTGCTACCCTAAGGTTATAGAATTGATGGTCATTGGACTGTTATTCAGGTCTTTTGCTTTCAGGCTGTCCAAGGACTGATGACCTGGACTACCATATAGTCGCTATTTTAATTGATTTCTTAGGACATATATTCATCTGGTAGGCATGGTTCTGCCTTTATGAATGAGGGTTATTGAAAATGTTGCCATTTCACCAACCCCATTGTTTGTGTAAAGAGTGTCCCATCACTTAAAAGTTCAATCTGTTAAAGTCAATAATTCATGTGTTGTAGTCTGAAGTGGGCCTATACATGTGTAATTTTTCTTTTTTCACAGTGTTTTAAATTCTATACCATTACCTAAATTAATGATATTACCAATAGAGTTATCTTATGCCCCAGGGGGTTGTTTTACAAAGTTCTCTATCATAAAATGATAATGATATCTCTAAAGTGAACCAAAGACATATATAAATCAAAAGTATCTAAATGGATTTTAGGCTCATATTTAATTCAAGATTCAATCTAACAACAAATAGTCCCTATGACATGACTTTGCTCAAGGCTCACCTCCATGAAGAAAGCACTGAAGATATGGATGCCTAAGCAAAGTGTGGAGAAGAAACCAGATGGTGCCCAACTATTAGAAAGGATAGTACTGAGGACTTCCAGGAAGATGGAGACTGAGTAACACTTACCAGAGGAACTCCACAGAAATCCTTGTAGGAGAGTTACTAAGAGGGAAATTCCACACTGCCAGATCACAGGAGGAGCATCATAAAGATAAGTATGCACAGACCCACTAGGTTTTGAGGAGTTGGGGGCCTGAGCCCCACCACTGTCTTGGCCACAGCCGAGATCATTTGGAGCCAGCACAAGGGCTTTATCGCAATAGCCACAGCTTATTTCTGCCTCTGGGCAGAGATTAAACCCCTCCAGCCTCACGGGCAAGGATCAGGGCTCAGCTATATTATTATTTTGTTTCTCTCTCTTTTCTTCCCCCTCCCCAGTTTCAGCAGACTTAGTGTTTTTCTCTCTTTTCCTTCTTTCTTTTTCTCTTCCATTTTCTCTCACACAACACTGCCCACCTCCAGACCACTCCCCTTAGCCTAGGGCATTAATGCCTACACTGCACCCAGCTGGGAGAGATGCAACTTCTGCAGCATAAGTCGAGGCTGGGGAATGTCCACCCACTCTCCACCAGGAGATATCACTCCCAATTCCTTCTGGGGCAAATCCCACCCACCTTCTTCCTGGGGAAATTACACTCACCCTCTGCAGTGCTTAACACATGGCTGGAGAAATCCCACCCACCTTCTTCAGGGGAAATCCTGCCTGTGTAGCTGGGGGAGCTATCTGTCCTATGTGGTCCTATGTGACTGAGGAAACTTCCTCTCACATGCCATAGTGCCTCACATGGTCTAAGGCAGCTCATCCAACACTGGACAACTCTCATGTTGCTGCAAGAACATCTGACCAACCTCCGCAGCAATCTACCTGACCAGGGAAGTTCTGGCCACCATTTGCAGTGCTCTACACCAAAGCGGGAAACCCATAAGCCTTCTGAGACACTCCAGTTGCCGCAGCACCCACACACGGACTCTTGTTTCTTGTAAGATCACCCAGAACCGCACCATCCTCGTGGGTTCACAACAACCCGACCAGCATCCCCTGAGAGGACCATCCAACTTGTCTTCCAAATAACAGAATACTGGTTGACTAGGAAAAGAGTGAAGCCACGGGAGGATAAAGTAGTAGGCCAATTCCATAATGAAATTAGCTGCAGACAGTTTGAAGAAGTATTCATAGGAGTCTCCAAGAGAGAGCCAATGCTCTTTGACTCCCTGGAAAATGGCACCTGGCTCCTCTAAAACAATGCGATGCAAACAACAATCAGTCCCAATGACCTCAACAACAACAACAACAACAAAAACAGGAGGCAATGGCAAAAAATGTCCTGAACCTAACAATGTGCATAGAAGCAGCAGACATTGATGTGCCACAGAAATAAAATTTCAGAATGCTGCTTGGAGTCATACAGGATACGGAAAACAATACAGAAAAAGGATAAAATTATAGAGGAGATAAAGTCCATATATCAAAGGGAAATACAAGATCTTAGGGACAAGATAACAAAAACTAGTAGCAGACTCATGGACTTCACCAATTGACTGGAGGAGGCAGAGAACCACACCAGTGACAGCCAACCAAACTATAACAAATGCGAACAAAAATCTAATAAGGTCATCAGAGAAGCTGAAGTAAACCTAAGAGCTATATCTGACTCTATGAAGAGGAACAACATCAAAATAATTGGATTATCAGAGAAAAACACAACAAAGAAGTCATCTGCAAAAATAGTGAGAGAATTCTTGGAGAAAAACTTCCCCAGTTTAGCGAATGAAAACCAGGCAACCATTCAGGAGGCTGAAAGAACACCAGCTAGACTGAATCCCAAGAACAAGTCACCAAGGCCCAAAGTAGTTAAATTATCCAACTTTGAGGAAAAAGAAAATCATGAGAGCAGCTAGGGAAAAACAAGCAATTACATATAAAGGTTCCCAAATAAGAATATGCTCAAACCTATCAGCGGACTCTATGAAGAGAAGAAAGTGGAGTGACATATTCCAAAAATTGAAGGGAAATAACGCAAACCCAAGAATACTCTATCCAGCCAAGTCATCCAGCAGGGGAATAATTACGCCCACAAGGAAGAACCACACCAGCGTGTATGATCATGAGGTGTCAATGGGAACAGGTATCAGAAGTTCAAAAACAAATAATGACATGGATGTGAGGGAGAGGGGTCAGAGTGAAGACTCAAAGCCCATCTGTGGATAATCGGACATGCCCTTGAAGAAGGAAGGACGATAGCACTGACAAAACACACAACATTCCTCTAGTTCTTTAATCTTTCCTCCCTCAGGAATATGATCTTAGTTCTGCCTCACAGATCCCGCTAGACCAGCGTATGTACATTGGTACAGATAAGAGCTTTCAGTACACGGAATCCAGGATAGACAAACCCCTTAGGAACGGTAATGGGAGTAATGATTCCATGAGGGTCGGGGAAGGGAAGGGGAGGAACGGGGGGAAGGGCGAATTGATAGCAATGATGGAGGGATAAGCCCTCTTAAGGGAGTTGAATATCAGAATTGTAGGTTAAGGGATATATCAGTGTAAGATTTGTAAAAATAATATATATTAAGGGTTCACGAGGGCGGTAGGGTGGGGGAGGGAGGGAATAAAGAGGAGCTGATATTAAAGGGCTCAAGAAGAAAGAAAGTGTTTTGAAACTGATGATGGCTACATCTGTACACGTTTGCTTTGATATAATTGATTTATGGATTGTTAAATGTAAGAGCCCCCAATAAAATGATTATTTTTTTAAAAAAAGAGCTGTTGGTGGATTCAAAGCACCAGTCTTGCACTTAGTGGCTCAATGCTTAATCCACAGCACTACCTGGGTTCCTTCACACGTATGAGGTTACCTGATTTATAACATGGATGACACTGCAGTATAGTAGAGAAACAATGGTCAATGTCATATGTAGTCTGGGTAAACTGATCACCATAAGAGAAAAAACAAATCTTGACTCTACTCTTTCACACACAAAAAATACATAAGAATATTTCGTTATCTCAGAGTACCTAAAAGTATTTTAAGAGGTCTAACAAAACTCTGTTTTTAAAAGAAAAGGATTTTGTTGGTGTTAAGGGTCATCCAGTCAGTTCCAGCTCACAGCAGCCCTCTGCGCAACAGAGACACTTTCCGGTCCCGCTCCTTCCTCACAGTGATCCTCATGTTTGCACTCATTGATGCAGCCACTGTGCAACGATCCGTCTTACTGAGGGCCTTCCCCTTTGTCACTGCCCCTCTTCTTTACTAAGCAGGATGCCCTTTTCCAGGGTCTGCTCTCTCCTGGCAACATGTCCAAAGTTTACGAGATGAGGTCTCACCATTCTTGCTTCTAAGGAGCATTCTGCATGTACTTCTTCCAAGACACATTTGTTTGTTCTTTTGGCAGTCCGTGGTACTCTCAATATTATTTGCCAGCACCATACTTCAAATGCATCGATTCTTCTTCATCTTCCTTACTTCCAAATTTCACAGGCATGGGAGGCGAGTGAAAATACCATGGCTTGGGTCAGACACCCTCAGGAAACTATTTACACAGTAAAGAGTAAGACTGCCCCACGGGGTTTCAAGCCTGTCATCTTTCAGAAGCAGAGCTCCCGGCCTTTCTTTCCAGGGCACCTCTGTGGGTTTAAACTGCCCACCTTTAGAAAATCAGTTGAGCACTTGAAGACAGTCCACAGAATGAAGGAATGTACTTGCAAAGGATACAGCCAACAAAGAACACGCAGTCAGAAATCTAGGAAGCACATTTTTTAAAAATCAAACATCCCAACGGAAAATAATGGGCAAGAAATTAAACCATAAAAAGATTCGAGTATACGAGTACGTAGCCCCACCCCCAACCCAAAAAACACACAAAAAAACATAGCTTTTTTTCCCAAAGCTATGTATTTAATTTTTTTTTTTTTTTTTTACAAAACAACCTTATCACCTTCAAAGTCCTCTCCATTACACTTAATAATTTTGTCAAATCTGTGATTCCATTCTTGGAAACATTTTTCAAATTCATCTGTTTGGATGGCTGACAGTACTTCCTTCGTTTTTTTCTTCACCTCTTCTATGTCACCAAATTGCTGTCCTTTTATGTCCCTCTGAATTTGCAGAAACAAAAAGAAGTCGCATGGAGTGAGGTCAGGTAAGGTGTGTGGGACAAGAGAGGCATGCTGTTTTTTTTGCCAAAAACTAGTGCACTGAGATGGCTGTGTGAGCAGGTGCATTGTCATGGTGGCAAAACCAGTCCCCTGTTTGCCACAAATCAGGCCTTTTGGGTCACACACTGTTATGCTATCTTTTCAGAACCTCTAAATAGAAAGCTAGATTAACAGTCTGACTTGGTGGAATGAACTCCAAATGTACTATCCCCCTCACATCACATCTGGTTTTCTTAGGAGTACCCTCTCATATATCAAGCTCTATAGCTAAAATTAAGAAGACTGACCAGACTGGCACTGGCCAGCCTGTGGAATAATTATTCCATCTGGTCCGTGTAACTTGGTAGAAATGTTTTTTTTTCCTATTGATCTATGTAGGCTGCCAAAGGAGATGAACATTCCTTTCACCCAAAGACATCTTGGGCAGCCCATTTCTATTCCAAGCTGCTACTTTCCTGAGAGGGGCACTAGTTGGTCCCTTAGAAGAGGAGATCATCTTGGACGGTAGTAATGTTTTTAAGAGAAGTGTAGCAATGATGAAACATACAACTTTCCTCTAGTTTCTAAATGCTTCCTCCCACCCCACTATCATGATCCCAATTCTACCTTACAAATCTGGCTAGACCAGAGGATGTACACTGGTACAGATAGGAAGTGGAAACCCAGGGAATTCAGGACAGATGAGCCCCTCAGGACCAGGGCTGAGAGTGGTGATACCCGGAGGGTGGAGGGAGGATTGGGGTAGAAAGGGGGAACCGATTACAAGGATCTACATAGAACCTCCTCCCTGTGGGATGGACAACAGAAAAGTGTGTGAAGGGAGACATCGGATAGTATAAAATAAGACAAAATAACAATAATTTATAAATTACCAAGGGATAATGAGGGAGGAGGGAGGAGCGGGGGGTGGGAAATGAGGAGCTGATGCCAAGGGCTTAAGTGGAGAGCAAATGTTTTGAGAATGATGAGGGCAACGAATGTATAAGTGATGTATGTATGGCTTGTGATAAGAGTTAAATGAGCCCCCAATAAAATGATTCAAAAAAAAGAATGGTTTGCCTGTACTGTCCTATGTCTAAGAGTTCCACTCTGGTGTATGGACTTTGTCAGAAAGGAATATAGGAAGAACTGAGAATAGAGTTTTCCCACAAAAGTTTTGAAGCGGTATGGCATCCACAACTAGAAACAATTCAAGTATCATCAAAACAGAATGTATAAATCAATTGTGGTAAATTCTTACAGTGGAATATTATGAAGCAAAACAAAATTATAGGTAAAACTAACAGCAAGATGAACCTCTTAACCTCATGAGCACTTAAAAATCCCAAGAACAAAAGATTGCATACTGTGCTTTTATATGCCAAGTTTCTATTTACATACGGATAAAAAAAGACACAACTCCCTGACATTGTTGGATGCTTGTGAGTGAAGAGAACTTCCCTTAGGAGAGCCTAGGCCGGCATCTTTAAGAAACTAGATCACCAGGACTTTCTACCGAGCGGCCACTACGAGGTTTTGAAGTCTATAGTTGCCACTGACAGGGAGTGGGTTTTAAAATGGATGGGCTAAATGGGTGCTTCTGGAGTGCTGGTACTGTGCTTATTCTTTTAAATCTGGACCGCTGTTGATAGCATGAAATATGCAATTCATCTGCATGCACCATCTCTATGGTCCCAGTGATTAAATAAGGAAACGCGTTTTAAAACAAACAAAATTCGGAGCACGCTCTGGCACGCAAGAATTACCCGTAAGTTTGCTCTTTAAGACTATGAGTCAGTCATCCTTGTGATGCTGATGTTCAGGCTTTGCCTAGATTCACATTTACCAACCTCAGAAGGGAGGACACTTTCTCAGTAGAGTAGCCACAGTTCGCAGTGTGTTGAGAAGTGGCATTTGAATGGAGTGCTCTGCTGGGCGATGGAACCACCACAGCTTGTATAAGCAGAGCAGAGTGCGTCCTACCATGGGAACTTCTAGAATGTTCTGCCAAGCAACATGGCTGCAAGTTTCGATTAGTGGAGAAGGTTCTTATCTGTTCGGAATGGAAAGGCATAATTTGTGTTTAATAAGACTGTTCAACAGAAGCTGCGTATACAACTGAGTATTTTCTCCTTTCCTTATGTTTACAACATGAGATAAGTTGTACACCGATTTTATAGAGCTGTTTTATATGCAAATAAGAGGTGGTTTTGCATGTTTTCCATTTTGGCGGAGACAGATGAGAGAATTCCAAATCATGCAGATTTCTACCCTCATCATAGAACTGACTTTTCTATTGAGTTCACTCTGCTCTCTGGGCATCTTAAGCACTTGACAGCTGATGGGGAAAAATTTAAACATCAAAGGCTTGAGAATTCAATATACGTTTCTAAACAATCTTATTATTTCAAAGGATAATGTGTTCATATTGAAGGGTTTTTGTTGTTGTTATGCTTTTGTTTTGTTTGTTAACACGAGTTGAGAAGGTAAATTCAACCACGTGGTCTCATCAGAAACAAAAAAGCACCTTCCGTACGGCTAACGTCCCTGTCCCACATGGTCAGATATGAAAATGCTGCTGCGGCCAAAAGAAAAGTCTGGTCCAGGAGGGTCATCACCTCTGTTTGTATGGACTGAGGATGAGGAGTTTACTTACTGGTTAGCATTAATGATCACTAAAAGAGTTCAAAAGAGAATTCAAGCAGGAGTTATTGCTGTAGCTGCTGCTGCAGCTGCTTTGTTGTTGTTGTTGTTGTTGTTGTTGTTGTTGTTTTGGGCCATCAAGTCCATTCAAACAGAGAGCAACCCGACATACAACAGAACCAAACACTGCTGCATGGTTCTGTGCACTGATCTCATGTTTGAGGCCATGGTTGCAGCTACTGTGTCAATCCAGATCTTGTCAAAGATCTTCCTCTGTTTGCAGCCCCTCTTTTTTTTTTTGAGATTGGTTTCTCCTGATAACATAAGTTAGGGCACATCTGTGAGCCAAAGATTTGGTTTGGGCAAAGGAGAGACCTGGAAGGACTCCTAGGCCTGGCAGAGCGTATGCAGGGAGCAAGCTGCAGCCCCAGTGATGGCTCAGCAAGGATAAAGTCTGTACCAGCCAGTGGCCCCTTGGAGGAGCCAACAACTATTAGGCAGAGGCTCAAGTAAACGGGTGGCTTTTGTTGAGAGAACAGTCTACCTGTGGAAAAAGGAAAGCAACGGAGGTGAAGGAGATCATCAGAGCCCAAGAGGACATTTGTGCAGGAAGTCTATGGGGATGAGATGAGGCAGCAGGAAGCAAAGCCTGGGGTACAAGAAGATGCCTCTGAGATTTTGGACAGAAGGTAAGATTCAAAGTTCAAAGGACATGAAGTTCTACGTGAGGACTGATTCACTAACACTGAGCAAAATTCCAGGCTGGTGGCTATAGCCTAGAGCCCCAAATACTGTCAGTTCCTATGCCATGCTACATACGTCCAAAAAATCCCAAACCAAACCTACTACCAGTGAATCACTTCTAACTCATAGTGACCCTATAAGACAGTAGAACTGTTCTTGCATTCTCATCTTTCTTCTACAGAGTGATTCATGGGTTCCAGTCACTAACCCGTGGTTAGCAGCTCACTACAGAAGAACAGATTTGTATGCGGGGAGGTGGCTCTGATGCCTGGGTAAGACTCCAGTGTCATAGTTTCTGTGGGCCGCTGTAACATGAAGTTAAGCAGGACGTTCAGAGGCAGTCGGTATGATAAAGTAGAAAAGAACAGATCTGGACAAACCTCAATATTTTAATCTGGAATGAAATACAGTTAATAAATAATATCAACTCCTAGAGCTGTCCCTCGGTGGTAAAAAGATAGGTAATGCATGCAGCTGCCACCTGAAAGCCTGGAGGTCTAGCTGCTTCTGGAGGAGTCTAGGAAGAAACCCATGGTGATCTCCGAAAAATTAACCACGGAAAACCCAATCGCATCTAGTTCTACACACAGGGTCACTAGGAGTCAGAGCAGCCTGGTACTGGTCCTGGTAGGGTGGGAAGAAGATTGAATGGAGAGGGGCAAACACACAACAATCCACAGATGTGAGTGGGTCATTTTGACAAATGTGCCACACCAAGCGCATTCTCTCAAGTTGGGGGCTTTCTCGAACAGGTGAAGAGCATCACAGCAATAGCTAGCACTCAGGGAGGGTTCCTTATGTGCCAATCACTCATCTGTCATGTTATATGCATGTTATCCCCTGTAATCCTCTCAACACAAGGTGATGGGCAATAATGCCAAGTCCCTTTAGAGATTAAGGAGGTAAAACAGGGAAGCATTGAGTGACTTGCCCAAGTCATGCATTAGCGAGCAGCACTGTCCAGCTGGGAACACGAGTTCAGGAGCCCACAGAAATAGTTTAGTTAAAAACATAATACCATAGACACTAACATAGTTACCAAACACTGGCCCTGTGGGTCCTCTAGGGCATGCCTTGGACTACTAACCAAATGGTTAACAGTTCAAATGAACCAACTGCTGCACAGGAGAAAGGCGGGGCTATCTGCTCCTGTAATTGCCGCAGCCTTGGAAACTCTATACACTGGGATCCACCTGATGCCAGTGAGTCCTTTACAGAACAGGAATTCATTGTCTCACAGTTTTGTAAGGCAGGTATCTGAGTTAGGTATCAACAGGGCTGGGTGCTCCTCTCTCCTCTCCTCTCCTCTCGTCTCCTCTCCCCTCTCCTCTCCCCTTCTCTCTTCTCACTCCCTCCTCGCTCTGCTCTAGAGAAGTTCCTGTCTCTGCTGCTGTAAAACCCAGTGCTTCCTACTCACAGTGACCCAGTAGGACAGAGGAGAACTGCCCATAGAGAGCTTCCCAGGCAGTAAATCTTCACATAAACAAGCAGCTACATCTTTCTTCCTCAAATGAACCGTGGTTGGAGGATGCACTTTAACCCTTGTATCCCCAGGGTGTCTGAGGCCTTGGGGAATGTCTGTCTCCCCGCACTACTTAGAGATGGATCTTTACTTGCCACCTGTCTCTCCCTCAATGCGTTTCATCTGCTCTTCATAAAACCAAAAACAAACAAAGAGCAGCAAAATTCCCAAACTCACTGCCACTGAGTCCATTCCAACTCATGGAGACCCTGTGGACCAAGTACAAATTGTCCTGTGGGTTCTGAAGGTGTGATTCTTTAAGCAAATGGGAAACCTCATCTTTTTCTCCCAGAACAGCGAGTGGTTTTGAACTGCTAACTTGCTAAGTGAGGTTTGCGTCCCACCGTCCTCTGGTATGACCTCATTAGTACAAGAGAAAGTGCCTGTTCCTAGGTAAGACATTTGTTGTGTTAGGTACCAATTGGTTCCAACACACAGCAACCCTATGCACAACAGAATGAAACACGGTCCGGTCCGGCCGTGCCTCCCAGTTGTTCCCATTGTTGCAGCTCTAGTGTTAATCTCTCTTGAGGACTTCCCTCTTTGTCAACGCCCCTCTACTTTACCAAGTATGATGTCCTTGTCCAGGACGAGTCTCTCCTGACCCTGTGATTGGCCTCTCCTGACAACATCTCCAAAATCACTAAGACGGAGTCTCGCCATCCTTGAGTCTAAGGAGCACTCTGACTGTGCCGCTTCCAAGACAGGTTTGTGCGTCCATCTCACGGTCCACGGCGCTGTCCACAGTCTTCTCCAGCCCCACAGTTCAAGTTCATCGATTCTCCTTTGACCATTCGTAGTCAATGTCCCACTTTCACATGCATGTGAGGTATGAAGTTTCAGATCCCAATATAACTTTTGGGGGAATACAATTAAATCCATAAGATCATACTTTCTATTCAGGGGGGGAATAAAAGGAGAGAGAGAAAGAAGGAAGGAGGGAAAGAAAGAAGAGAGAGGGGGAGGGAGGGAAGGAAAAAACAGAGGGAGGGAGAGAGAGGGAGCGAGAAGAGGGAAGGAGGAAAAGAAGGACGAAGGGGGGGGCGGTTTAGGAGGGAAGGAGGGAGAGAGAGAGGGAGCAATCGAGCTGAGCCAGAGAAAAATTTGGTGTGTTCAATACATATTTAGAACATCAGTCGTCGACCACAATGAGACCCACAGCAAATAGAGTCAAACTGTGCTCCTGGCCCGACACTGAATCATGCTGTGGCAGGGGTCTTTATTCCCCAGTATGAGCGGTGGCAGTGCAGGGCCAGCACCATTTCTGAGCTGTGGTCCTCCATTGTGCACATGTAAACAGCAGTGGTATCGTTTTCGCCTCTGTATAAATTCAAGCAGGGCAGCATTCTGCTCACCTATGGCACCTATGGCTCCAAAGCTTTTAACTATGAAGTTCGCAATCAAGGACTTGGAATCTTTAAAAGTGCTTCCAAAGACGTCTGTTTGATAAGACGGAGAATGGTGATTCATCAAGAAGAAAAGCAGAAGCCTGATATCTGCATTATAGCCATTCTAGATTCAATACACTTCAATGCTTTTATTGAGTTTTCCATCACTAGCTCATATTCACTTTACATAATCTTGGAACCCTGGTAGCATAGGTGGTACTGTGTTGGACTGCTAATCCCAAGATTAAGAGTTCAAACCCAATAACCAGGAGAAAGATGAGGTTTCCTACTTAAGTGAGGATTTGCAGTCTCTATGATTCAGAATTGATTCAATGTTAGTGAGTGACTTTATATAAGCCAGAATAACATCACTGAAGTATCAACTAGGCATATCTGATCATTAGAAAAACTTTGCTTAGCCTTCCAGAATTGTGTCCTATTTATTTCACTTTTAATGAAGACATAGATATATGTATCATGTTGTTTCAAAAACTCAAAACCAAACTCACTGCCATCAAACATATTCTGGCCCGTAGCAACCCTATAGAACAGGATAAAACTGGCCCTGTGGGTTTCTGGGACTGGAAATCTCTCCGGGTATAGACAGCCTTGTCTTTCCCACCGGAGCAGGTGCTATTGACCTTGTGGTGAGCAGTCTAATGTCTAACCATTGTGCCACCAGGGTGCCTATACATTATCATCAAGGCCATCTTATTTAATATTATGGTTTGTTTCCCATGTCAGTAATATATAACTGCATTTTGAATATGACTTGTAAAGGTTCTATGGATATGGAGAAAGATGAGGCTTTGTACTTCCATAGAGAGTTACAGTCTTGGGGACCCACAGGGCAGTTCTATCCTGCCATAGAGGATCACCATGAATCAAATTCAACTTAATAGCAGTGTTATTTCTTTAGTTATTTTAATGGGTTTTCCATAACTTTTGTAACCAGTCCCCTATTGTTGAGAATTTCATTTATTACCCATTTACCTTATTTCTTTATGAAGGCTCTTCATGGATTTAGTATATTAACCTTTAACTTGCCATGTAGAACTAGCACCCTCCAGTTTCTTGTTTATCCTTCCACTCTAGGTTGGCCTTGCATTCATTCATTCATGAGCTTGCTTTTTCACTTTTAGGTAACAGTATGTCATAGACATTTATGAATTCTGCCTTTGGTGATGTGTAGGAACAGCCTTTCAGAATCCCCCAGTATTAGAGAAATATTCATGGCCATTTCCCTCCACATTTTATGACTTCATTCTTCTTTCTCTACTTGATATGCTTTTGAAGGAATGGATTCTGGTATTATCTTGGGGAAATGTTTATCAACTACCTCTGGATAGGTTGCTTTCTAAAAGAATGTGCAGACAAATCTGCTTTGAATGTTATAAAATTCTCCTCAGTCACAGCCACCACCCTCTGTCACAGCACCCTGACTAAGAAGGACTAGAAAGAAAGACCCAGCAATCTACTTCTGAAAATCAACCCAAAAAACCCCATGCGTTACCATGGTTTGATGTGCAAGCATTCAAGAGGACAGTTTAGGACCCAGGGTCACTCTGCTCCGTGAGGACAACATGGCAACTAGCAACAACCTATTCCAAAAGCTCCAAGTAGAATATAGCCAGAGTTTCTTCTGAAAACAGAAGGGTTTTCATTACAATTCAATAAAAATGGATAGAATGATGTGTCATAAAAAAAATAGAAATGTTTCCAGCATGGACAACCATGCTGGGCTACCTATGATGAGCAAGCGCGTTCGTTTTCCCTTCTAGGATGAAGGGCCAGTTTCAATCACCCTTACCTGGTCTCCAGAGTCCCTGACTAAGGCTTCAAGGAGAGTGGTAGTTAGGGGCTATGTCAAGTGGACACTCCTGGCTAGGGTAGTGTCAAACCTGGCACTCAAGGCTCAGCCTGATGACACCTCCCTGAAGTTATGAGCCTTTTGTATAAGAGCATGACCAAAAAAAATGTGATCTCTCTCTCTCTCTCTCTCTCTCTCTCTCTCTCTCTCTCTGCCACATTCCTTCCTCATTGCCTTGCCATGCTCCTACCGACCTTTGACCCATATGACTCTGCACCCATTGGCCTGCGATCATCCGGTTCACCATCCACGTGGCTACGTGAGTCTGAAGAGGGACTTATGGACCAGCACCCAACTTATGGACTTGAGCTGGACTGGAGTAGGATGCCTTCTTGATCTATAATTGCTTCTTGATATAAAGCTCTTTCTTTTCCATGCATGAGAGTGACTGGATTTATTTCTCTAGATAGCCTGGCCATGCACAATGAAGACTCCGGGCCTTCCCACCAGCTTATTCTAATTCTGAACAATTGGACCCCAAAATTTCATCTATCTCTTCAGGGAATATAAGGGATACTTTATACCTCTTAAAGTACACTGGTCAAAAAGGGAAACTAAATATCATGACTCTTATGCTTAATAATAGTAGTAGTACATTTCTAAACCATTTAATTTGGCTACCGAGATTTTTTTTTTCTTTTTAAGTAGCCTCTAAGAAATCTGACATGCAACGTGCAAAGTATTCATATGAATCCCCATGCCTTCCCTGTCGTTTCCTTCATTTCTAAAGCCTCCTTTTTTTGACATCCTGCAATGATTTCGGATTAGGCGTTAGTAACATTAAGCTCTATTTATGACTCCACAGTCACCTTTAAGGTGACAGACAGTCAGCCATCTCACTGACTTCCCACTGAAAGTGGTTTTCCCCCAGGAAGAATCTGTTCATTACGGTAGTTAACAAGCACTCAGTTAGCAAAGAGCCCTCAGACAAGGCGAAGGACAAGTTAATGGGGTAACAAATCAGTCGTTAAGCTAAATGGTCAGTTTGCCCAGTACAGTATTAGTGCTTTATTGAACCCAACTTCGAGATTTACAGCAGTTACATTTTATTCCAGGTACAGCGGCACAAATGAAACTCCGAGGGGCACAGCTTTGTTTCATGCTGCTTTCATTAAGGGCCCAATTGCACGGCAAAATCAGTTAGTATATATCTCGTTCCATGTGACAGCCAATTTTCTACTGAGATTGGAAACTCTTGGAGCTTTTTAATCCTGGATCTGACTCTGGGCGTCTAAGGAGTGGGAGTTATAGCATGTTTTCAAATTGTTTAAAGGAAGGCATCTTTGGAAACAAGCACTTAGTCCTGACTCACAGGCAAGGAAACTTCTCTGGATGGATGGCACGCAGCTCAAACTCTGGATCGACTTCCAGGATGAAATCTGTTGGCGACAATATTTATTAGGCCAACAGACTCAGGTACCTTTTCTTTTTCCTGAGGTATTTTTTCCGCAGAGAAAATCTTTAGTGAGTTTCAGAATAAACCTATCTGTCGCTGAAATAACCCGTGATACCAGTCCATTTGAGCATCTAAAGTCCCAGAGCTGATCTCACTATGATTCATTTAACACATACGTTTGAGCCTTTGGCCTCTGTCATGCCCTTTTCAAGGATCTACGGATGGAAGAGGGTGGTGAAGAGAACTGTGGAGACCATCAGCTTCCAGGAACAAGGAACAAATCTGTCTTGGAGACGTACAGCCAGAGTGCTCCTTAGAAGGAAGCGTGACAAATGTTGCCGTGTGCTTCAGATGGGTCATCAGGAGGGGCCAGCCCCTGGAGAAGACCCTCACGCTTGCTAAAGCAGAGGGCCAGGGGGGAAAAGAAGCAGCCCCGAGGCAGGATGGGCTGACACAGTGGCTGCAGCCAGGGGCTCCAGCAGACGAAGGAGCGTGTGAGCAGTGCAGGGCTGGGGTGGGGGGTGCCTTGGATGGTGCCCAGGGTGGCTGTTAGTCAAAACCTAACAACGATGTTCACGGAGCTTTCACTTTGTGGAGAAACGATATCAAGATTAAAAAGACTGCACTAAATAAATGAATGGCGTGAGTAGTAAATGCTCTGGAGGAGGGGTTCTCAACCTGTGGGTCCCGACCCTTTCACAGGGGTCACCCATTTCATCATAACAGTAGCAAAGTGACAGTTGTGAAATGGCAACAAACATCATGTTACGGTTGGGGCGTATGGGGAACTGTATGAAAGGGTCCCAGCATGGGGAAGGTGGAGAACCGTTGCTCTGAAGGAAATGAAAGCTCTCAAGAAGACTGGCTGGATGGAAGACAAATCTAAGGAGGGAAAAGGTGGCATTTGGAGACCTGTGGAAAAGCAACCCCCAAACGGCCTCAAAAGCAAAGGGAAAAATACATCATACGTATTTCGTGACTCTGTGTATTTCAATATGCGTATCTATTTATTTCATATACGTTAAAGGCCACTCTACTGTGTTTCACTTGCTCTTAGCAAACTCTTCTATTTAGAAAGGCTGTGGCAGACCTTCAAAGCTGAGTTAAAATCGAGTACATAAGATAACCTGTTCAGTAGCCCAAACAATGTAGAAAATGTTTCCATAGTTGGAACAGCAACAAAGAGAAAGGGCCGAAGAGCCAGGATTGGGGAATAATTGCCTGGGTCAGATCTATAAAAAGCTATTAAGTCAATCCTCCAGAGGGGAGCCTAGGTTGTTATGCTGCTATAAGGGCACATGCGTGAACTTCTCTAGTTTAGCAACTAATTCTAGACCCTGGCTTAATGGCATTTAATATATTTATATTCTACAGTTGTAAAACCACAAATTAGTTCTTAACATTCTTCAGAAGAACTAAAATGCCACAAAATAAACTATTGGTGTGTGTGTGTGTGTGTGTAAGAGCAATGCTTACTTTTCCAGTGTGAGTACTTATAATCTCACAATGAAGACTAAAGCCTTTTCAAAAAGACTGTTTTCAATAGAATATGGAGAACTTGAAACATTTTAAGAATGCTTCTTACAGGGTTCCCTTATTTACTTTCTTTGCTGTGGTTGGCAAAGCAAGCCCAAGTTTTGACGCTATAAAGCCTGTGCTTGTGGCTCAGCTCCTACGAGGCATTTGCAACAATGCAGACGGAACTCGTCTGGGATCCTTTTGTCACCAGCGGTTGTCTTCTCAAAAATAAATTGACAATGATATCACACTAATGCCTCCATTTCTAAAAACAGACACAACAGAAACCATTGTCCTTGCGCTCTTGAACTTCAGTGAAAATGTAAAGTTTGGCCATAGTTTTGGAAGCCCTGGAGATGTCTGAGTCAGGGTCTCCATGGGGCAGGGGAGCAGGGAGCAGACTCTAAAAGGTGAACGTATTGTGTAATGGATAGGACATCATACACAGGTTAAGGGAGACCAGCGAGGAGTGATTACGTTTTCTGGTTTTAGCAACAGCTGAGAACAATTTCTACTCCATTTGGAAGACAAGTGAAGTGTATTCATTTCCTGTGGTAGCTATAACAAATGACTACAAACTGACTCAAAACCACTACCAGCAAACTTTGCTCTTCAAGTTTTAGAGACCACATGTCCGAAATGAAGCTTCATGGGTTAAAGTCTAGGTATTGGCAGAGCCTTGTTCCCTTCTGAAGTGTTCTCCAAACCAAACCTGCTTCCACCGAGTCCATTGTGGCCATAAATCTCTCAGGAACATCCAGCCTCAGCCTTCTCCCGCACAGTAACTGGGAGTTTTGAAGGGCCACCCATGCGGTTAGCAGCCAGCCCAACACTTGTCCCACAGCCCCCCAGGGGTTCTCAAGGAGAATCCACTGTCCTGTGTTTTCCAGCTTCTGCAGTGGCATTTCTTAGTTCTTGGGCTCTTATTCCATACTCAAAACCAGATCGTTGCTTCTTTGCTATAAGCAGAGGGAGTTTCCCGTGGCTGCCGCCATGCGGCCTTTCTCTTGTCTGTGTGCAGTGACGTCTCCCTCTGCCTCCCTCTTAACAAAATTTTTTAATAGATTCAACGGCCATCAAGTCTATTCCGATGATTAGCACCCTATAAAACGAGTAGAAATGTAGACAGTTCATCTTTATGGGAGCAGAAAGCCTCCTCTTTCCCCTGGGAAACACCTAGTAGTTTCAAACTGCTCTCCTTGCAGTTAGCAGCCCAACTCTCATATGCCATCAGGTTCCTCCTCTCTCAAAGATACCTGTAGCTGCATTTAAGATGCTCTCAAGTCATTCTGTGAAAATGTTGCCATCTCAATATTCGTCCTTCAATCATATCTGCAAAAGTTCCATGAGTTTCGCAATGATACTGTTGGAGGGCACTGTTTTGTTTGCAACAAAGGAACAAGTTGAGCTGCTCCTGGAAGGCAGGAAGACCGATCTGACTAGGAAAAGGCTGGCTGACAAGAGCTGTGACTTTGGCAATAAGCCGTTGCCACGATATGGACAAGAGGAGAGTCAAGGAACTAATTACTCAACCTCACTTTTATCTCAGTCTTCAAGATCTAGCCTGTGCCGATCACTGGCCAAACTCAACTGGAAATGATGGTGCAAGAGGGACCAGGTGATACAGTTGCTAAAGGTGGGCCTGCTAGATCAAAAAGGAGGGCAGGGAAGGCTAAAGAGTGGACCTCACCAGTGAAATAGAAAATATACCTCAAAGATGGCAACTAAGAAAAAACGAACAATAATTCACAAATGACGTACGTTGTTGTTAGGTGCTATCAAGTTGGTTTTAATTTGTTGTGACCCAACATACAAAAGAATTAAATAATGACATCCTCACAATTGTCCTTCTATTTCATCCCATTATTTCAGCTGTGGTGTCAATCCATCAGGCCAAGGGTGGCCTCTTTTTCATTGCCCTTTTATTTACCAAGCACGATGTCCTTCTTCAAGGACAAGTGGCTCCTGCAAAGGTGTCCAAACTATATGAGATGAAGTCTCCCCATCATTGTCTCTAAGGAGCATTCTGAGTGTACTGCTTCTGAGACAGATTTGTTTGGGAGTTTTTTTGGCAGTGATTTCAATATTCAGTATCCTATCACTCACTCATCTATGCCAAGATATTTGTGAGGCAGCTATTTGACCGATGGGCTGGAAGAGATCCATATTTGTACCCATTCCAAAGGTAGCCTTATCATACTTCTTCTGAGTTTTGTTTAATTTTTCCCTCTTTTAGTACATTTTGGCTACATTATTCATGGTAGAATATATTATAATATGAGCCATCTCTACCTCTGTATTTATATATCACTAGCCCTCTACCACAGTCTTCTTTATCCCCTTCCACTGCTCTTTGTCTCTATGATTACCATATGTAGTCATGCACTCTGTATTCATACATCAGAAATCTATAAATCTGATTTGTACTTTCCATACCATTGGATACTTATAATCCAAGAATTGTATAGGGTATTAGGTAGATTTAGTTTTATTAGAAATTTTTAAATAAACAAATACCTCGAGTATAATTTATGTATAAAGAACCAGTCCCTCTTCCATTGGTTAGAATTAATATTGTCTTATTCTTAGTTGTCTACAGGCAGAAAAATCAGTGAAACATATATAGAGGGAGGGAAAAAGAGAGATGTACTTTAAGAAGCGGCTCATGTGATTGTGAGGGATGGCAGTACCCAAACCTGTGAGTCTGGCAGCAAGCTGGGCATCTGCTGGCTCAGTATTGCTGGGATGGGCAAATTCTAAATCTGCAAGTCAAGTAGCAGGCTGGAAACATCTGCAGAACTCTGTCCAAAGAAGCAGTAGCCAGAAGACAAGACAAGTGCAAGGTCAAGAAAAAAGAAAGCTTCATCAGAATATTCATTGATAGACTTTAGAGCCCGAGATCGATTTGCCTACATGAGGAACTGAAGGAGTGTAATCTCTAGGCTAAGATCTCTGTAGAAAACTCTATTCATGCTTCCCAAAGTTGTGAAACGTTGACAGTGATTGGCCTTTGGTTGTTGGTATTTAATGTACAAAGACAAGGAGACCTGAAAAAGGAGCACCAATGGAGCAAAGTCCAAAGGAAAAATTTGATTTGATAAAACCAAAATAAAACAAAACAACCCTTGCAATGGAATAGATTGTGACTCATGGGGACCCTATATATACGGTTTCCAACATTATAAATCTTTACGAGAGCATATAGCCTCACTTTCCCCCTGCAGAGTAGCTGATGGGTTGGGACCACCAATTTTGGAGTTAGCAACATAATGATTAACCCAGGATTAATGAATTACGTATTAATATTTAGAAGAATAATAATCATTGCAACTTGTTGCATACAGTAGGAATTATAAAGACCGTTTCATTTCTTTGCCATCGTCCATAAACTCATTGCCATCAAGTAAATTACAGCCCATAGCAAACCCCTAGGACAAAGTAGAATTGTCCGCAGGATTTCCAAGGATGTCATCTTTGCCTCATCTTTCTCATGCCTGTCACAGTCAGAAAACAGAAGAACACACTGCCATTCGGTCTATTCTGACTCATAGTGACCCTACAAGATGGTGTAGAATTGTCCCTGAAGGTTTCAGAGACTGTAATAAAAAATTATTTGGGAAGAACAAAAGAGTGGAGAAATACAACTTAAAAGTTCCTACGACGAAAGAGATGTAATATAAGAAATTTAGCCTATGTATCCAAAAGATAAGCTGTTTAGCATGTAGTGTCCAAATGGCCTTCATTTTATTATTTCCAAGATGGTGATAGTGTAACAAGGAGGGTCATACTAGAGCAGGACCCACGTGTCCCAGAACCTGATAAAGAGTAATCCTGGGGGTTGGACACACATGATGAAACTCCTCCCCAACCTTCTCTTGCTCTTCCTTGCATTGTATTCTCCCTTCTTACTCGGATAGAGGCCTGCAAGCTCATACCAGGGACTGAAAATCCACCAATGATTGAACACCTAATGAAAGATTTAATCATTGAGAATGAGAAAGCTGAAGTAGAAAAAATATGAAGCCAGAAATCTGGAATGGACAGAGGACTGAAAGGTTTGTATGCATCTGGTGAACTTGAAGTTCAGATACACTGTCCTCTGTACAAAAGTGAACAATATTTCCAGAGTCTATACTGCAACTGAAATATAAACACATTTTGTGTGTGTGTGTGTGTGTGTGTGTATAATGTCTTCAAGCAGTTGGACTCATCAGAATTACTGTTATATTACCTGCAGCATACCTTTAGAATAATACACTGTCCCGTCTCTCCTCTCATTTGACACTCTCTGCTAGGGAAATTTCATGGCTAGAATTGTGTGAAATACAATTTGTGCCTTCTTCTGAATAGGTCTGAATCCACATTGAGTGCATACATCATCCTTTTGTAGGGATAGGTTGTGTTGCTTTACCATGGTTACTCTAAAAACACAAGAAATTTTTAGAAATAGAAAGGTCTTCTTGTCTTTACTTGGTATTTATTTCAATATACACCCGAAGATATATTTCCAAGAGTTCAAGGAATTTGGAAGTCACCTCCAAGATGGCCTTGAACCTATGCCCTTTGGATTAGCAACCAAACATGGTAAATATTAGCCTCACACCGAGAATCCTATATAACTTGCATGCAGATTAAATTAGGAGTGATCCGCTAAATTACTACCAATTTGCGTGATGGAAGAGTCTGCGCAGGGAGTAAATGAGAACACCCCCCCTCCCTGCCATAATATCATTAACTTTTTCTGACCCAAAATTCAAAACAGAAGGAACCTGAGTTGGAAAAATGTTATCAGTTCATAAAAGGCATTAATAATTCACACTAAAACCTTAAGAAGTGGCCACATTCCAAAATCCACATAGATCCTATTGAAACATTGCTGCCTTCCAACTGCCAAGAACAAACTAGAAATGCAAGCAGTTTGAGAACACTGCAATCGAAGCAGAGTGAAGCCCCTGGTGGGGAGGACAAACCCCTCAATCAGGGAGAGGAAGCAAGAGGATTTTTGTCTCCAGGGTTCTCCATGGACAATCTAATTTTCCACCTCTTTATCAATGGGTTTCATACTTGTCCTTAAAACTGCCACATTTTAGTGGATTTTATCTAGATGTAGTGGAGTTTTCATCAGTTTGCTTCAAATCTGAGACTTCAACATAGGAACTATTTTTAAAATTGGGGGGGGCTAATTCTACTCATTGCCCCTGTTACATCACACAATCCTATTACACACATAGAGATGGAGACCCCCATGACTCTTCAAGAATTACCATGAACTATTCCAGACACTTTTAGTTTGTCTTCAAATGAAGCAATTTTGTTTCCTCATAGAGGACAATCAACAATTCATGACTCCACTTTGAATTAGACAGCCACACTCCGAGAAATCTTTTCATTGCTCCTTTTTTATTATGTCCCCCGTGATGTTTGGGGAGAGCAATTCTCTCTTAAATCTCATTGAAGAAATAAAGTTCTACAATTTCCCCCTTATCTATTTACAAACGATCTTTTATCCAAAATCATCAGACTTCGTGTTTTGAGTCTGAACATCTACTTGCTGTCCGCTGGTTCTCCTCTGGTGGCCTCTTCGCCTGAGGAGGAACATGGACAAGGGGGGTCACTGACTTCCATTTACATAACACAAATTCACTGACCCGTTTGCTTAAGGTAATTGGAATGTAGGAATGTAGGGAAGTGTTCATCGTCTTGCTTCAAATCTGCATCTTCAACATACAATTTTTAAAATTTATAGATCCACATCATTTGTAATGTTCACATACTTTTAAATTACATTTATGTAGCATAATTTACTCAACCAATTTAATGTATGTTTGGGTTTTCCAATTCAGTGCTATTATGAATAATTCTTTTATACACTTCATGAACATAAATTTCTTCCAATTTGTGATTACTGTCTCAAGGCAGAGCTGCTAGAGCATATAGCATACACCTCTCATATTTTTCTATTACCACATAGCTTTCCAGGAAAAAAAAAATCACACCCAATGGTAGATCTAACAAGAGTGCTTGAGAATGCAGTTGTACTACACACCACCACTAGATATTATCATCTCTGGTGTTGGGTGATGGTTTTACTGAGGGTAGGGAACAGCCACAGTCTAGTAAACTTACTCTTTTGTTTCATGTATTTAATCAGAAAACTGTACATTGAATGTCTATAAGTGCCAGAAATTGAAGTGAGCTATGCAGTAAGGTTTAAATTATTAACTAAGCAGATGTGGAAAAAAGATACTGCCCTCAAGAAACTTGTTTTGGGGTGGGGGGGCAAAGGATGAAGAAGATACTAAGTTAACAATGAATAAAATGGTTACATATTGAGATTAGGGTCTATAGAAAATAAAGGTATTTTGAGAGTAATAGGAGGTGGTCCAAGTTTAGATAGAGAAAGAGCATATCAGGTGCAATGGTTTTAGAGAAGGGATATCTTTTAAAAAGTGATTTATAGCTTGAGTTTTTAGGGGGATAAGGAGACAGTGGTAAAATGTGTTAGACACAGAGGGACTGCAAGGCAGGAGAGACCTCGGCTTAGTGCAGGCAAAGGAGATGCCAGGGTAGCTATGTGTAACAGAGACAGAGAGAGAATGGGAGAAAGGGAGAGAGAAAGAGAGAGCAACCTCAGAGGCATGGTCTAGAGTGGACTGTACTCAGACTTGGAAATCACAGGATATTGGAATTTCTTCTAAATTCCTTGGGAAGACATTGAAGGGCTTGACACAAGAAACCATTAGCCCTACCCACCACCCCCAAAATCAAACTCCCAATTCTTTGAAGAGTAAATTAGGTCATTTGTGTCTTCTAAAATGGAGGCAATCTAAACACTATTCTTGCAAAGCAGACGAGAATCTGTTTGAGGGTAGAAGGATGCCAAGGGTTCCCGTTGGGACTCCTTAAAGTAGAGCTGCTTATGAGACAACTCAGTGGATGGCGATGTGACAGAGAGAGCTGGGTATGACTCTGTAGGTGTCAGAGAGAGGATCTGAGAGTGAGTATATTTGGAAGTCCCCAACATAAGGACAATATTACGTCCTGCGGTTGGTGAGCATCACCAAAGGTTAAGCAAGGATGGGGAGACGTCATCGCACATGCTTTGGACATGTGGTCAGCAGACTCCTTCCTGAAAAAGGCCATCCTGCTTGGTAAAGTAGAGGGCAGCGCAAAAGAGGAAGCCACCAGATGGGATGGATGGACACAGTGGCTGCAACAACGGGCTGACCCATCAGAAGAAGGGGGAGGACCGCCCAGGACCAGGCAGCGTTTCCTTCTGTTGTGCATGGGGCTGCTAGGAGGCAGAATGGACTGGTCAGCACCCAAGAACAGGAAGCAAACCTTATCTATTTAGAAGTGACTAAAATCGTATTGTTTAGAGAAAAGAGAAAAAAAGAGGCACGCCAAAATTTAAAGTTTGGGTTGAAGATGGAAGAGTAGCATGCAGATAGAGGGAGAGAGGGCAGTGATGAGGAGTTTGAGTTTTCGAGTAGTAAATGAGAAAGACGAGAAGAGAGGGGGAAACAGCTGACCTGGGTACCCAAAGCACAGAGAGCAAATCCCCCTTCCTCTTAGAAACCAAAGTCAAGTGGTAGATAAGAGAGGGCCTAGCAATGGCCACCTGGCTTCTGGGAATACCCCTAAGTAAGTCTCACCCCTGGGAGAAGAACTCAACTAGGACAAGCGATGCCAGTATGGAGCAGGAAGAACTTGTGTAAGAATGTACTGTTTTGTTACAAAACTCTGGGAACCTGAGCATAAGATATGGCCCTGATATTCTAATAATGGATCATCTAACTGGTTACATTTTTTTAACGGTATGTAAAGTTGTATAATAAGGACTCAGAACTCATGGGCAAATATTCAGCACCACTATCCACCCTAAAACCCCACAAATCCTGTGGTTCTATCGTTCCTCTTAGACTTGATCATTTCAGATTTTGGATGCTTAGCCCTGAGCCCTCTTAAATTTCCTTACGCAATGCAGAAAATGAGGCGGCTTCCTCAGACACAGACTGTTAGCTAAGTAAAAATCAAAGAGGGGCCATTGTGGGGACAGAGGGTGGCATGAATGGGTCCTGGAAAGTATCTGTGGTAGTATCTGCCCTCCATATCCTCCTACCCCTAGAAAATACATATCACTATGGGTTGGTTTTTGACTCACAGTGACCCCATGGGACAGAGGAGAACTACTCCCTCGGGTTTCCTGAGGTTCTAGATGCTTCTGGGAGCAGGCAATCTGATCTAGCTCCCATGAAGTTGCTGGTGGGGTCAGACACCTTACCTTGTAGTTAGTAGCCCAAGATGTAACTCGTACCACCAGGGATCTGAGATTATCCCTTAAAGCAACAGGAGTTTGAGAAGGAATCCAGGCTTTCCTTAGTGGAAAGTGGAATCTTCCTTCCTCAGAAGAAGCTGGGGCATCAAAACCCTCCGACTTTCCCCCCCCGTTCTTTAACACCCACAGAGAGTGAGGACGGTGCAGCAGCGGGAGGGTTTTGTTCTGTTGTGCACAAGGGTCTGTTCCACATGCAGCTTCGATGGCTTGGAAGCGACTTGGTGGCACTTTCCACCAGTAACAAGAGAGAACTCCAGCAGCTGTCTTGACTGGTGTGACTCCTTATGTGCTAAGAAAGTGACTCGTAGTTGTTATTTACCTCACGGACATATAATTAATTGGTCAAGGAGAACTCCAAGGGGATTTCTGGTAAGAAGCATTAATCTGTATTATGAAGAGATGTTATTAGAAGTGATGGTACCTCTCCCCGCAACTGCAGACATTGTGATATAGAGAATTACAACATTCAAGCCAAAACAACATTTAGATAATGATCAATTCCTAGTATACTGGGTCAAATACAAGCCCAAAGAAGGGAAGATAAATTGATCTTTTAGTGTCTTACGCAAATCCCTTGGTTAAGGGAGCTTGTGGGATGTGAAATATCACCCCCCAAAATCAATATCTTTATTGATTAATCAAGCTACTGTGATTTATTGGCACTCATTCATTGGTTTGTTACAGTCATTTTGGGCATTGCCTCTGGCTGTGATAAATGGTCTAGCCTCCTCTCAGTGGAGAGGGAGGTCTTTGTAACAGTTGTTCGCGTACATGGACCCTCCAGGTATTTGCATATTGGGTACGTGTCATGCTGCAATGAAAAGATGGCATTCATGCCGATGTGAGACGCCCACAGAGCAGTGCACACAGACACCAAGTCCGGAGCACAGGAAGCTAGAACAAGAGCATGGTTGAGACTCAAGATGTGCTGAATGGTACTCAGGTGACCGGAAATGGCTGCTTCAGAATAGACCCGCATTTTCTACATTTGTATTACAGAGCTCAAGGTACTCCCACGGAGGTTCATGTTCCCAGGTGGCTCAGATCCAGACTCCAGGCAATGCTCACATCCCACTTCCCTGACAACCGCTGGGAGGGAAGGGCAATCCCAAACAACACTTAGAGGGATCAACTTGCAAATTCTAGTTTGCCCTTCAGTACTGAACGCTCAATTTCCAGGACCCTCCTTAGTCCAGAGAAAACCAGGACAGCGGGTTACCTGACCTCACAGGGGTACTGTTTTGTTTGGACTTCTGACTCCACTTCCTGATTGCCTCCTGGAGTCAGATCCATAACCTCTACTGGAGCTTTCTCAGCCATAAATCAGCACTAGTCTTCCATGTCTCCCCTCCACGGGAGATGTTTATCAAAACTGTATAAGCCAAATCAGCATTCAACAATATCACCCCCACTCCTAAGAAATGGTATTGCCTGAACAAAAAATCCCTGCAAAAACAGAAAGCAATAAATGCTGGTGAGCTTGGGGGAGATGGAAACCCTTACTCATGTTGATGGAATTGTAAAATGGTACCACCAGTAAGGAAAATGGTATGGTGCTTCCTAAAACAAACAAACAACACTAGACATCCAATGGAATTCCACACAGCTGTAAAGGCTAATAAAGAGTTCGTGAAACATCTTATAGCATCGGTGATTGTGGAGGACATCATGCTGACTGCAACAAGTGAATCACAAAATCACAAAAACCAAATATTTATGATTCTACTTTTATAAAAGACAAAAGTAGGTATGCATCTGGAAATCGGCTTTCTTTGGTGGTTACTAGGGATGAGAGTGGGTAGACACTTGCTATTTAGAGTGATGGGAAAGGTTATACCAAATGTGGGGAAATGTGCATATTGTGACTAAGGTTAATGAGGACACTAAGGAGTACACAAGGATAAGGGACATTATTTTTTAATGTTTTACTGTATACAATTTTGTAGCTACAATAACAAAAAATACATGAATAAACAAAAAGTAGGTAGATCTGCATGCATAGTTGTGTATGTGTGTGTATAGATATATACGTGTGTGTGTATATGCACACACACATACATATATATGTTTTTGTTGTTGTCAAGTCGATTCAGACTCAGAGTGACCAACTAAGACTCAAGTACATCAGAATGAAACACTGCCTGGTCCTGCACTCGTCTCACAATTTGTCTGTTGTTTGAGCCCCTTGTCACAGCTACTGTGCTAATTCATGTCATCAAAGGGCTTCCAGTTTCTCACTGCCCCTTTACTTTACCAAGCACGGTGTCCTTCTCCAAGGACTGGCCCCTCCTGACAACACGTGCAAAGTACATGAGACGAAGTCTCACCATCTGTGCCTCTCAGGAGCGTTCTTGCTGTACTTCTTCCAAGACAGACGTGTTCGTTCTTTTGGCAGTCCATGGTATTTTCAATATTTTTCACCAATAGCATGGTTCAAATGTTTACATTTTTCTTCTGTCTTCCTTATTCAATGTATGCATGTATGGTAATAGGAAGATAAGCGTGTACAAATGCATGTGTGTGCATAGGTGCATCTATAGACACAAGTATGTGCACATAAGTGTGTGCTGCAAATGCATTCATATAAAGCATATGAGAGCAACACTCACAGATACTATTCAAATATAGCTGAAAACCTCAGTGCGCTGGTTTACTAGACTTGAAGGCTTAGGACCATAGTCTCATGAGACAATTCCCTCAATTGGCACAAGCTAGTACATGAAGTTTATGACCCAGTGGAGTCAAAGTACCCCACTCTGGATAGTGTCACCATATTGTTCTCCCTCTACACAGTGTGTCTGGAGATTACATATTCATCTTCAGCCCTGCCATCTAGAATGGTGGCTAGTCAAGCTAGACGTGAATATGACCTACAGAGACACTGTGTACAGGGAGAACCATATGGTGCCACCATCCAGAGTTTCAGAAGTACTTTTCCCTCCTAGACCAAGAATTCACAGTCTTTCCCATGCACTGTTCAGCTTATTTAAAATGTACAAAGTCGGTGCCTGGCCCTCTTTTTTCTCACACCACTGGTAAAATAGCTCTTAAGTCTCTGGGATTCACTTGAGATTTTCCTTACAATTTGACTCAGGTCACAAGCTGACGTTTGTCTTGCAGCTATCTTCCTATGAGAGACCGGAGACCCTTTGCCACTCAGCTCCAGATTCACATGAGAGAGTCCATATGCATATTGTCCCGTAGCAACTCAGAGCCCCCAGCTACAACATTCTCCAGACACCTGTCCATGAAAGTTGGCTTTCCATTCTGGGCCCTTAGCCAGCTTCCCACATTTCATGACTTTCTCCCTTCATCCCTACACAGCTGTTCCTGTTTAAATATATATATTTATTTATTGCAAATGGGCAGACTGCTCAGATCCTTCTAATCAGGAACAATGCTTCTTGATCTTCTCAAGCTTTAGTTGCTTCTGCAAAGAAAACTCTCCAATGTATTTTCCAGTTGCCTCCTTCAGCCTGGTTATCAAGGGCTCCCATTTGCCTTTCGGAGACTGCCACACCCTGCCCTAGGAAGCCATCCCTCCGGACATCTTATTTAAGCACAAAGCTCTCTATAGGAAGTTGTAACACAGAGCAATGGAATACAAAGCCAAGGAAAATACATTTCAGTTTGTCTGCTCCCAGCCAGATGAAGACAATCTCAAATATGAATTTATAAGGGGTATAATATTTCAAAGACCTGTTGCCAGACTTATAATGGATAGTGGACAGAAAAAAATGATTCCTTTCTTTGCCAACTATTATTAATACAGGCTGATGCCAGGGTGACCCCAACCGATTCCTCTATTTGGCAGGATAGAGAATAAAAATTTCCTCGGTGTCACACACTGCAATATGTAAGGAAAATGGCCTGAGTGCCTGGCCATGATGCTAAACACCTCCAGTGGAAAGAAACATCTCCAGTGGGATCTGCTTTGGTGAGCAGGTCCATTTAGACCCATCTTTCAGGCTTCTTCCCCCAGATAGGGCTTCTTTGACACCCCCCACTTGCAGACTCCAGTTCTTAGAACAGTTCTCTTTGCTTGATCAATGGATCAAAACTGTTTCACATCAAGTACGTTTGACTCTTGTATGGGCTTGAAGGACGGGGGTGTTTCTTCTGGTTTTCCCACTGCGCTCCTCCGTGCTCTGCACACTTTCTGAAAAGCACAAACCTATTCGATGAGTGAATGGACAGATGAAGAAACATGAATTTCCCCACACATTTGGGCTTACAAGGGGACTACATCCCTTTTGCGGATGGAGTAGAGGCTAAATGATTGACAGCAGATGGCCTAACAACTTCAGCTTCACTCGAAGGAGTCTGCGCCTGCTGAAAACAGTCATCCTGAGGACATTGTTTTTCTCCTGTTTCCTCAGTTCTTCTCTAACCAGGGTTGATTGAGTTTCTTCTACAAGACTCTAAAGTTTGAGTTTTGTGGAAAGAATGCTGGTAGGCTTCAGAGTCTGAAGTATGGCTCCTGACATTGTTCAACCAAACAAACATCGGACACCCTTGATCAAAAGGAACACTGGGTGAAAGATTTTCTTGAAGATGGTGTTCCTAAGACAGAGCTGTTCCCTCAGGAGATCCCCTCCACCCCTCTGTCCTAGGAACACCAGAGAAACCAAACCAGTTGCCAAAGAGTCCGCCCCGACACATGGCGACCACGAGTGTGTCAGAGGGAGTCGTGCTCCCTGGGATTGTCAATGGCGGCTTTTTCGTAGACCTTTTTTCCTGAGGTGTCTCTGGGGGAATGGAACTTCTAACCTTTGGGTAAAAACTGAGTGTGGTACCCATTCATTTTACCCAGGGACTCTTGAGGTCTAAGAATGCTCGGGAAGTGCTCTTCTCATCTGGGAGGATGGCCTTTCTCTTCCCTTGTGTATACACTTTAAGAAACCAGGACGTTCCAGCTTTCATCTGAAGGTTCTTTCCATATGTGCAAGTTACCGCTGACGTCTTCTACCTATCAGAGGCCTAAATCGATGCGTAATTTTGACTTGGAGAACTGCCTATGCACCTATAGATATGTCCACACTGAAATGGCAGAATTTATTTTTGTCATTAACTTCAATAACTAGCAAACCTAGTATAACTATTAACTACAACCATTAACATAACTCTGGAAATATTAAATTCAGACTGTGTTTAGCAGCTGTCTCCAGAAATAACATGAAAGCTCTTTTTTAAAATTTCTGTCAAACTCCATTTATATCAGGATTCTAAGAGCCACAGAACCACTGCCTGAAATCATCGAATGCCTTCCCAAAGTGTGAGTCAGCAGAATGAACTTTCACCTCAATACTCTTCTGATTGGAAATGATACTGCATGTAATATGTCATCATACGTTACAAGGAAATCTGTGCTCTCCGTGTCTTTGACAGTCACAAACTCTCCATCAATAAAGATCAAGATGAGTATCTAGAATCTAGAAACCCTTTATGCCCCCTCCCCCCCACCAAAGACACACCTGTACTCATCAGAACAGTCCAATCATACCCGTTCCCACAAAAAGTCCTGGGTGCTCCCGCCATTTTTAATCTCCAAGACTCTTTATCACCAGGAGGATTGAATTGTGACCACAAATATGCATCGTAAATCCTAATCCATATATATGTGGATATAACCCCATTTGGATATAGAGTTTTGTTATCTTAATGAGTCCATTACAGCGTGGGGAATGTCTTAACCCAGCACCCTGGAGACCTACGGGGTGAGTAGCCCAGTCACAGCCAAGCAAGCAGAAATGGGGGAAGAAAGAGAGGAAAATGGAGATCCCATCAATGGAAGCTTGTCCGGGGACCGTGGAACGGAAGCTGAAGCACACAGGTGCCTGGTTTCGCTGAGAATCAAAGCAATCTGAAGAGAGCTGCACAAGGACCCACCACACCTGAGCAGACTCCTGTATTTATGAGCCTATCTGCTGCCTCTCCTTCTGCTCCTGTGAGCCGAAGGCTGAGCCCACAATGTTTGTAGTATTCTTTCTCTGTCGTTTAGCAGGTCTCCCCCCTTTCTCTTGCACCATCAATTGATCACTACCATTTATTTTTTCCCATTAGCTTACAAAGTCCTGTGATTTCTCCCACAGTGAAATACACACAACTTCCTCGTGGCCCCAGTTCAGCCACCACCTGCTTCCCCACATCTTTCCTTCTCTTTTAAGCAGAATTCTTTGATTTCTCAAATCATTGTCCTCTCTGCTCCTTCTCTGCTCATTCTTCAGCTGGTTCATTTTATTTTTTTAGATTTTGCCCAGAGTCACCAAAATGGTAGTTATTAAGGATAACTGTTTCCTCGTCATGTTCAAACTTTGGGAATCATCCTTAGCAACTATTATCTTATTTGTGTGACTTGAGGAAAAATGGAGGAATTCATTGACCTTCCCGATAAGTTGAAAATGGTTTCTTTTGAGCCCCCTTTTTTTTCTACAGTATATGATCTCCCCACAATTGGAATTTCATGCACAAGCATTATACACAGATATCAGGAAAACAGAGCAAGGAACATCACTTTGGGGTGGGTGCGGGAACAGTAAAGGAATTGGCGCCCTTCAGTGTGAATGCAAATACACAAGGAAGGATCTGGTGGGGCACAGGAGACAGCTTACGTGTTAGCATGCGAATTTGCTCCTGCCATGTGGGGCAGCGATCAAAACAGAAACATTAATTTATTTGAACAGATTTGTGCCACTGTTCCTCTTGGAGAAAAGAATAAGGGGGAAATGCCACTTGGCTTTAAAAGAACCCCTTTACCTATCCAAGCCTGTAAATGACTCAGTCACTAAGCATCTGCCCTTAGGGGTGAAAACGATGTTCAAGAAGGGTAACCTGTTACCACATCAACACACTGACAGACATAAGGGGATTAAGAAGCCGCCGCCGCCGCCACCGTTACACCCATGAATACGTACCAGAGTGGGAGCCACGGGAAGGCCAATCCATTTGGGAGAGACGAATTCCAATGGGACCAGTGCACGGAGGTCACTTGACGTGGAAGCTTGGATGACACTGGAATCGGAAGGGTGGGAAGCATGACGGGATATGAGACAGAAATATGGAAAGGACAGGGAGTCACCTGGAGGCTTCAGTTTCCTCCTGTTTTGCCCAAGAGAGATATAGACAGTTTGCCTTCTATTTTTGCCCCTTGCCTCATATTTTCATGTCCCATGAATATGTTTTGACTGAAACGACACTCTCTAAAACCTTCATAACGCCTTTTGGACTGTTTGACGGTTTTCACGTCGGCCATCCTGCCTTCCCACCATGCTTTTTCCCATTTGAACGTCGCTTCCTTTCCTTTTGGGAGTCCGGAGCATGATAAATAGTTGATGTAATCCGCTACACAGGCGAAGGTGAGAGGTTCTAGCCCAAAGTCGAAGAAACCCCAGGCAATCTGCTTGTGAAAGATCAGCCACTGAACACTGCACGGAGCCCAGGTCTGCGCCCCACACCAGCGGTTGCCTTGAACCAGAGTCGACTCGCAGGTGATTCTCGTCTTCATTAAGCTTAAATGCGTCCTCCTGACGTTCGTTAGGTCTCTGAGTCATAGGTTCGGTGTGTTTTGGTCAAACTTTGTCCTCTACTTGACCTTTTGACCAAAACGCTGTACTTTCACCTGATTCTTCTCCTGTAGTTTAGTGACTTTCTCTTTGTTTATATTTATTTTATTTTCCTTGGATTACCCTTACTTAATAATCTGATCAGCATACTCAACAGTTGCCATTATGAAGGCGAGGTACTTTTAGCTGTTGGCAGATTGATGACTCTTGTCTCAGCTGGTAGTAACGCAGACTCCAAAGAGACGGGGAGGAGACACTGGAACAACTCGGATCCAAGGACAAGAAGGATTTCATGAGGATGGTAGATAAAAACCTTGAATCCCTGTAGGTTGCTAGAGCTGGGATCTTAACACTTCCCAAAGGAACATTTAAAAATTGCTGGCATGGACCAACCACCTCCTCATGCAGGTAGCAAGATGGATGCCCAGAGAAGTGAAGGAAAATTCCAGTGTGAATGCAAAATCTTGTCCAAGTTGTTGCTAGGGACTTGAGGGGAGGCGGAGCTGCAAAGTCTCAGGTGAGGAGTCATGTACACATGATGGAGTAAGGAAACCATCCCAGACGAGGTCATTACGTCTGGCTGGTGAGCGAGGAGGGAAAACCATCGTCTCCCAGTGTTTCTGGCTCTCCCTCTCTAGGCAGGCAAAGCAGCTTCAGTGGCCCACAAGCTGTCAGGCGAAGACCATCTGCTGGCAATGGTCTGCTGCAAACTGCCTGCAAGGGCAGGCCAGCAGAAGGAGGTGCTTGTAGTGGCCAAGGGCAGGTGCACGCAGAAATGATAAAACAGACCCAAGGTTATGTGAGCCAATTGCCAACGATTCTGCGAGAGGTTTCTATCTTTAACTTACATGTGCCATAGCATTGGTATGGGAGAAGACGTTTTCCACCCTTCGTATCTTCCCAGGAGGGATGGCCGAGCGAGTGATGTGCCAGGCTGCTGACCTCAAGGTCAGTCGAACTCATGCACTGGTCCACGGGAGAAAAAAAAGAGGCTGCCTGTGCCCCGAAAGATTTACTGTCTTAAAAACCCAAAACGACTCTATGGCAGTGGGTTCTTTGGTTTGTGCCTTGATGTCGTGAGGTGCCATTGGGCCCATTCTGATCCATAAGAATAGGACGACTTCACCAGGTTTCCAAGGCCATGATCTGCCTGGGAGCAGATCAGCTGTGAGTTTTTCCCCTTGAACCTTTTAGATGAGTTTGAACTACCATCCTTTTGGTTAGCATCTGAGCACTTAACTATTGTACCAAAATATATTAGCCTCAAGTCTATTTAAAAACTCAGAAAAGTACTCTATAAACACATTTTCCTCCTCCGTGATTTCCTCAAGTGCCCCGGAATCCTAGCACCGCTCAATCAGCATGTCTCCATCAATCTAAATCCACCTTTCAATGAGCACTCAGACTCTGTCGTCTGCACAATCCTTTCTGACCACATTTGCCTGATGTGCTAGCTCCTTCTAAGCGCCCATTATAAATCTATCTAAACTATGGGTTTGGCAAGGCAGCTATGTGAAAACTTTCCTGTTGTTTTCTTCACCTGTTTTTAAATCTTTCATTACAGTTCAAAGGTCCATGCTTGTATCTCAAAAAACCAAAGCCCTCAACCGAGATGTAATCTACTACTTACCATGGTCCTTCTAACCATAATCCCTTTGGTAATTGTGTTAGTCCAGGTTGCCTAGAGAAACAAATCCAATGACATTCATAGATGTATAATAAAGAGCTTTAGATCAAGAAATAATTATATAATCAAGAAGACACCCCAGCCCAGTACAATTCAAGTCCAAAGGTCAGATGCTAGTCGATAAGCCCCTGTTCAGATTCACGTAGTCACATGCCAGCGATACAGAAGATCACAGGCCCGTGGGCACAGGGTCATGTGGATCCAAATTTCAGTGGAAGCACAGCAGGGCATGACATGGGGCCAGCTTTGGAGAGAGATACGGAGTTCCAGTGATGTCCCAGTGAAAAGGAAGGCAAAGTGGCACGGAGAGGGAGATTTCGAGATTTTCTACATGCAAGAAGACCACACTTCCAAGAAGCATCATCATCAGGCTGTGCCCCAAATGACGTGTTGGACTACACCCCTACATTGTCATAAAAATTCAAGCTGACATAGAATCACCTAGCTACCACAGTAGTATACTGTAAATTCTAACCTCTGGAACAGTGATTATATTCCATTTTGGAAGTTGTCCTCTGTTACAGGTAGATGTATCTCAAGTTCCCATCCTAATAGAGCGTGTGAAACAAGCCTCCATCTTTTGTCTGCCAATAGACAAAAATTACACCTCCATCCGTCACTGCTCTGTGCGTAAGAGCCATCTCAGGCACACAGAAATCGCAGGGCCCTCAGGAGCAGAGTGCTCAGGGCAGCACATCTGAGAGCGCTGGCTGCTGTCTGAAACGGCAGAGGCAAACCCAGGGGCCTCAGATGCTCTGGTGAGGAGCTCTTGAGGCAGCCCAGAGGAGCAGCGGAGACTAGGAGACTGAGAGCCAGAGCAGCAACCTGGCTTCCAGACCCACCGAGGCAGAGGCCAAGGGAGCACCTGGCTGCGTGGCTGAGGACGTGAAAAGGACTTGGCTGCTCCTGAGGAGACGGTGCTGTGGGCCAATGCTGTACCCCGACTATTTTCTGATCCTGACTGGGGGAACCTCGGACTTCCCTAAAAAGCCCCCTGAATTCTGAGTATTGTTGGTGAGTTCTGTGTGAACACCGCAATAGATTACTGAAACCACAAAGGAGAGTGTCCTGGGAGGAGCCATAGGTGTCAGAAGAGGGTCAGAGGGTCAAGAAGGGTGAAGGCAAGCCTAACCCCTGCCTTGTGGCAATAAAAAAGCCTCAGGGGGTCAGATCTGCCCCCCCACCTGACAGTTTTCCATATCAATGCTTTCCCATTAGCATCTACTAGAGCACCATGCCCACAGTAAACCTTAAAAGATATGAAAGGGCTTTAAAGAAATCCTGGAAAAGTTCCACTGTCTTTTAATTTCAGTTTTCAAGATTTGAAAACACCTCTTATGTACTGGTTTCAGTTAAATGAATATGCATTACCTTTTATTTCCCCTAGGAAAATTATTAAAATAGCTATTTCTTGAAGAGGATAATTCATTTTTTAAGTATGAGTCAGAAATGGCTATTAAAAATTAAGAAAAGTTTTTCCACTCAAGAATCAACTGGAAAAAAAGTTGAGTTGTATATAAATACATAAAAACCTGTAACTTTTCTATATGCCAGAAATGCCAGTGATGGGAAAACATAATTCTAAATGCTCTTAACAAACCAGTAAATATCTCAAGAAAACCATACTGAGGTTTTATTCAGAGGTGTGGGAAAAAACTGAATAAATGATCAATGAACTGTGTTCATAGATAAAGACTCGTTGATATAGCTTTCCCTCACTGCCATTGAGTAAATGCTGACCCATCCTGATCCCCAATAGGTTTCTGCATTTGTATCTGTTTATAGGAATAGAAAGTCCAGGCTTTCTCCTGCAGATCTACTGGTGGTTTTGAACTGCCGGCCTTGCAGCTTGCAGCCCAAGGTGTAACCACTACACCACCAGGGTTCCACCAGCAATATAAGGAGGTCCATAATTATGAAGTTAATTTATGGCTTATTTTTCAAGCTGGACAGTATATTTTTCAAATTCATTTGAAAAACAATTAATGAGACTAACCCCACACACACATACACACCCCAAAAAAAGACTTCTAAAGAAAAATAAAGGTTTAACTTCCCTGAAAGGGGAGAACCAAATGGATAGCAATGGATAAAGAAAAAAAGGAAAGAAATTTAAATCAAACTACCTACACGCCAAAAGTAAAAACATGTTGTATAATTTTAAAATAATAATAACTAAGGGGATTAGAAAGTAATATTAGGGAAAAGATGGAATCCAAAAAAATTGAATTAAAGGATTTGGGAATGAATGAAGAATATTAATAATTATATTAACTTTAATCATACATAGGTAGAATGGCTAAACCCCTTTATGAAGAGGGTTATTAAGTATTTAATTTTAATTTGTTGGCATTGCTATAAAACATTACAGTATGGTTTCAATAAAATAGTCCTTTTATGCTCCAACATATATGCGCTTTCAAGAAAAAATCCTAAAGATTTGTGGAATAGGCAATATATCATCCTTGCTTTAGTGCAAAAAAAACATAAACCACTTTAGATATTTTTAGCAGAAAGGAATTTAATAGAAACTATTAGGTGCTTTCAAAATCTTTGGAATGACTGGGGATTAGGAACAAGGGCGCCACAATTAGGCTTTTGTTCTAAGGCCATGTTGGTATATCCAGAGTATGAAGGTTAGGGCACTTTGGGGCTGACTTACAAAGACGCTGCATTACCAACATCCTCACTGGTCCCCAGCACCACTACAGAAAGTCATCATCCTCCCTCCAACCGACCTTTCAAAATCCTGGCTTGTGTATCATACAGCACAATCCAATTCAAATACAGGGTATAGTAAAATATAGATTTTTAGATTCTCAACCACTCTGAACTAAAAGAGAGTTAAGTGGAGATTGAAAAAGCCTCTGTATGCTACATGTAATATAAAAAAATAGTTGCTAAGAAGTATGCGTGGTACATTTATATGCTAAACTGTGTTCACTAACCCTTAGCACTAAAGAAATATAAATTAGAGCCATGATCAATGGAATTGTTCTAATTATTAACATTAAATTTTGAGACAATGAAGTAGGATGAATTTTTATTAACTGCAGAAGAAGAATGAACAGATTTTTTTATTCTTTTCTGTAAAGCAAGTTGGCATTAGCAACTATAAAAAGCCTCAGAACAACCCAATAGAACAGGGTAGAACTGCTACTGAGTTTCCAAGATTGTACCACATATACTCGTGTATAAGCCAAGTTTTTCAGCACATTTTTAATGCAGTGTTTGTGGTAAAATTAGGTGTCTCGGCTGATATTCCGGTCGGCTCATACTCGAGTATATACGGTAACTATGGGAGTAAAAAGCTTCATCTTCCTTCAAGAGAGTGGCTGCTGGTTTGGATCCACTCTGTCACCGGAACCCCTATGAGTTGGAATTGACTCAATGACAGGGCATATTTAAAACCTTGTAAATACTCCTTACATATTTTTGATACAGCATTCCACTTCTAAAACCTGTCTCAAAGAAATAATGTGATCTCCAATTTATGATCAAGAATATTTGAAATGGAAGAAAATAGGCACCTTTATTTATAAGTTTCCTCTGTCTTCCTCCACGTGTCTATTTCTGTCTACTCCGTTCTTTTGCTAGCACCCTGCTTTCAGACATGATCCCATTCACAGAGACAGGCAAGAACACTTACAAACACCGATCCCTCAATTATCAGCGATTTCTTTTTCAACATTGTTTGGGCCCTATACAGGGCCACAGTCAGGCCCAGGGCATCCTGTGCCAGCCAAGCTGAATGACAAAGATGCAGGAAATGAATAGGGAACAATCAGGTCAGTGATGAGACAGTATCGGACTCTCTGAAGGATGCCTCCTCTAGTTCATCTGCAATGTTTAAATCCAGCCATTGAGGCTAGGTGGCAAATGTAGGGTGACAACAGATTGTAGAGGGAGGCCACGCAAGGGCTTGCAGGGTTAGGGGATGACTATAAAGGGAGGCAATCAGGTAAGGTAAAAGGGGGGCCCCCATGGGGCTGTGGAACCCAGGTAGACTGAAGGAAGCAGCAGGAGGTGGTGAGTATCAATCAACACCCAACCACCACCACCACTCCCCACACCGCTGGGGTTCTGTGATAGTGGAGAAGGCAAAAGGGGGGAAGGGAACATGCGGGACAAATCCCAAGATGTATCAGTGATGTCTCAAAGGATGCAGGTACCCAAGGCAGGATACCCCTTGACTCGCATAACACCAATTTCTATGACAACCAGATCTTTGGAATCTAACCAAGGGGATGATTGAGCGGGGGTTGTAAATAATTTGGGGAAACACAATCCAATTCATAACACATATTTTCATCCATACCCTATTTGTTGACTGAGCCATTTCTAGACGACCTCTATGTTAATCCTCCTAATCCAAAGCAAGACATGAGCCACAAATTAGATGACTCCAAAATGGTCTGTTTTTATTTCATTTTCTTAAATTTATTGTAAGAACTGCCCAGGCGATGATCCCATAGACTCCTGCCTCTGGCTGAGGCAATGATCTGATAATCGTCCAGTCTCCTTTACCGACCTGGGTACAAAATGGATAAATTTGCTCCCGACTTTTGTTTGGACACCACTTGGGAGTCTGTTCTTCCCAAGTCTGAGGAATTTGTATAGTTTGGCTGACAATCTAGCCTTCCATAAAATAACTGAGGTGTTTATTTCCATGTATAGAGTGTTGCAACTATAAGGAGATAGGAAGGGGTGTGGGGGGATGCAGCGCTCCCAAACTTTGTTCTTCTCATTTTCTAACACAGTCTTGAATTAAACCATTGCAGTTGATCGATCAGCACCACTCTCCTTACTTATGTACAGTTGTAACTATATATTGCTACACTAATGGAACCTAAAACCATGGTGTAATCTTATTGGAACAAAAGGCGCATTCCTTGTTGTGTGAATTTTACCTCAATAATAAGCCTCTGTGCACTGGATTGATTAGATTCCTTGTAAAAGAGTAGCTGCCGTTGCAAATCCAAAATAATAGACGGTTGACATGTGACACTAATAGTAACCAACAAAACAGCTACAGAAAGATTTTCCCAAATGCTTTGTAAATTGATTATCTATAACACCCTATGATAAATGGACTCATAATGTCACATGATGGCTATTTATTTAGGCAGAAATTCAGCCTGGGGAATTTGAGAATCAAAACTCCCAGCGCTACAATGATGATGATAATGTATTTCACAGTCTTCTGGAATCCATCTGCTTGGAAACAAGACTTACTAACATTCCTTTGGTGGAGAGACGAACCTATTCTGAATGAGTGTTTGGCAGTTTCTCTAACAGATCTTTAAATTACAACTACCACCTCAAACCACAGCAATGAACAATGAACTCAATACAGCAAGCAATTCATTCATTGGACCAACACTCACCCAGGCTTCCAAAGTCAAAGTGCCTGATTCTCCTTTGCAGTTGACTCCGTGCAGTTCCCACAAGACCTGTTCCATCTTTCCCTACCGTCTCTCTCACAGACCCCATTCTCTTGCACTCCCACCGCCTAAAGATAATTCAGGGCATTTCCCCCTTTTCTCAGTAGAGCAAGTCTCCTCTCTATCTCTAACCTTTCCCTCCATTCTGTCTTCTGAATCCTCCATGAAGTTTTTGTAAATTCTATTTTGAGAGATTATACCTCAAGTTATCATTCTTCAGTGAATCTCCTTTGCCTAGAATGCCAATTTTTCCTATTATTTTTCCACAATGAAATCCATGTGGAACGCCATTGTTATCTACTTCCATAAGCAGGGGTATCAATCAGATGTGCAGTCTGTGTCTATTTCTCTCTCTGTGTCTCCATCCAAAATGGACGCCCCCTCCTTCCCCTGTGCCTTCCCCAGGGGGACCCAACACCTATTGCTACTTCTGAACAATGTGATTATGCTGTGGTGAGCAGAGTTCTAAGATGACTCCATTATCCCTGCCTTCTGATAATGATGCCTCTAAATAACCCCACCCCGTGAGTATGGGCTGGACCCTGTGGCTTGTTCCTAACACATGCAATACAGAAAAGCTGGTGGGCAGTCACTCTGTTATTAGCTTATAAAAGACTGACTTTCACCTTGCTAACTAACTCTGTTGAGGTTTTGGCTTACTTCCTTTGATGGACCAAAGGGCTAGGCTAGAGAAGCCCGCATGAAAAGGACAAGAGTCACCTCTGGTTAAACACCAGAAAGAAGCAAAATCTCAGTCCAGTGGTCCCCAAAGAGCTGGATTCTGTTAACAATCCCGGAGGTGATCTGGAAAGTGAGTCCTC
>NW_022103908.1:7477266-7482792 GCF_000313985.2 Echinops telfairi | reverse complement strand
ATGTGATTGAACTATGGAACAATATGATATCTGTATTAGCTCACAATAAAATGCTTTTGGGAAAAAAAAAAAACTAGACCCAGGTCCCATACTCACAGAAACTGAGATAATAAATGAGAGTAATTTTAAGCAGCCAAGTTTGTGGACAATGCATTGCACAGAAATAAACAAACTACACACATCTTACCACGTTTTCTCAACTGGAGCCTCCCCAAAGGCAGAAACACTGAAAGATATTGCTGTGAGCACCCTGCCCAGTGTTCATGTTAATGCCGAGTAAATACAAATTAGCATGTGACTGAGTAAACAACTTTACAGAGGCAATTTTCCATTTTGTTTTGTTTTGTTGCAGAATACAAATATCATTTAACTTTCTCTAGATGAATAAATTGCACATAAAAATGTTGCTATCTTTTTATGCCAGGCCCTATGTTTTCAAATTCTCTGAATTCCACCACTAATTTGCATCCCTTTTTGGTTGGTTGTTTAGGTGTTCTTAGCCAAGATGTGTTCATGTCATCTTGTCTTCTATTCACCTAAGGAAACCCATAATTCACAGAATGATAAGCAAGAGCAAGCACGGAGTCCTTGAAGGGTACCATGCAAACCCAGGCTTCGCCCACAATAATGATGCTCTTCAATAAAAAATGAACGAGAATGTCATCCACATTAGTTAAGGTACTTTAAATGCATGTAACAGTAAAATTGAACTCAGACGATTCAACATCAGGAATATATTTATTTAATGTATAAAAAATAGTTGGTTTCAGGATTAAACATTTAAGTATGGTAGGTTAATAAGAATCCAATTATTTTTTCAATTATCTACCATGCTATATTGTTAGCTAGCTCATTCATGATTCCAAATGGATACCACTTGTCTATTTATTACATCTAGACCCATGAGTATCAGTGGAAGAAAAGCATATGTCTTCTTGTGTGTCTGTTTTTTTCGCAGCCTTTTTGTTTTAGAAATAGATCACCAGGTCCTTCTTCCTAGTCTCTTTGTCAAGAAACTCTGAAACCTGTTCACCAGTTGTAACTCTATTGATCCTTCAAATAACATTGGTTTAGGTTCTACCATCACAGCCACACACGAGCCACCAGAGCACCACACACTGATGGATACGTGGTGGAAAGGGCACATTTGGGGACTGTGTAGCTACTCTGTATGAAGATATGTGATATTGTGTATCTATTCAAATTCATACGATTATACAAAACAAAGAGTGAGCTCTAATGCAAACTATCGCTTAGTTTATCAATTACTGTAAATGAACCACACAAATGCAAGATGCTAATAATAGCAAAACTCTTCTTCAAAAGGAAAGGTAGTGGATATAAGAGGGATTCAAAAAGCTAAGGGGGGAAATTCCACTATCATTTATTTGACTGGGTGGGTGGGTGGGTGTTTTGTTGTTGTTTGGGTCTTTTTTATTTTTATCTTGAATGGGGTGAAGGCGAAAAAGCAGACCATCATTTCACATTCAACCGCTTGTCAAAGCCCCGGGCTTGCCGGGCTCCACCACTGTTGGCTCACCTCTCATTTATTGGGTATTTCATCTGCCCCAAGCCTGTGACAGACGTCTCCTTCCCGCCTTTCGCTGCCACCCTGGTAACCATCATAGTCTCTTTCTTTTAGTGTGAAAAGCTTCCCTTGATTTGTTAATAATTCTGCTATCCCTATTTCTCATTCCATTATCTTTTCATTCCATTTTTCCACAAATTTTGAAGCCCCCTTGTATATGGAAACTCCGCAGTTTGTGTATAAACTTTCTATAAAAAAGTTCTCTCACAAATAAGATTTATTTTTTTAAACTCTGGGGAGAATGGGGTAAATATGTTTTCAACCCTCTTCTTTCCTATCAGCCACCCCTGGAATCGTATCTCAGCGAACTCGTCGGTCATGTTCAAGTCCTGGAAGTGGCGCTGGCGGTGTCCAGGGCTCCGGGTGGAGCGGCTAGCTGTGAGGTCAGCAGGTAAAGCCAATCCACAGCTCCACTGGAGAAAGATGAACTTCTCTCCTCCAGGAAAGAGGGGCAGCCTCGGAAACTCTCGGGGGCAGCTACTCTATTCTCTAGGGTCTCTAGGAACCAGAATGGACTCGGTGGTACTTGGTTTTTAAGAGTCTGAGACTGATTCTCCACACTTGCCAACTGAATTTTTTTGTGGGGGAAAAACTTTTAAAAATCTCAAGTATTTCCAATTATCCATCGTTTCAGTATGCTATAGAGACTTGTTTGAAACGTGCATCATGATATTGTCATTTCAGGATTTTTAGAGAAACATTAGAATATCAGTTCCCACATTGACCCCATCTCAATTCCTCTCTACCCCAATATCTGCACAACTTTAATCACATAATATCCCTCAACAAGTTGAAATGCAATTAATATTAATATCTTATCCAAAAGTCTAACCCATGATGCAATATCTATTTAACCTCTGAATAAATTGCCAAGTGCTGTTGCCTGGAGTTAAACAATAGTATAACTAAACAAATGAAACTAATACATAATTAAACAAAAACAAAAAACTCAGTGGTACCAAGCCAATTCCCACTCTCTAGATCCAATATGGGTTCTGAGGCAGTAAATCTTTATGGGGGTAGATAGTCTCATCTTTCTCCTGCAGAGTGGCTATTGAATTTGAACCATCGATTTTGCAGTTAGCAGTCAAATGCATATGGGACTAAGCCACCTGGGTTCCTTAATAATAAAAAACCAAAACCATTACTTTATGTGGTTTCAGAGGAACAGGCATTTACTGTGACCTGGTGTGGTTTGAGACTGCACCACAGTACCACACACTGGCAGATGAAAGCTTCATCTGTCTATAAAAGATTTCAAAAACATACTATATTTTACAATTATAGTAACAACATCATTCATGCTTCTTTTATTTCTTAACCTTTCATTTCATTGATGGGACAATATTAAGGTCTTAAGATAGCATTTTGAAGCATTATACTACTGGATTTATAGTAATTGATAAGATTCTCATCCATTTTTCTACTTATTTTTGTTTCGTTTTTTCCCCTAGGAAGCCTGGATGACAGAAAAAAATGTCTTTCCCCTTGATGCCACATACTCTTAATTGCTGAGTGTTGTAACTGGTTAAGGCAAAAGAGTTGACTGAGCCTCCAGAAACCTACGTCCCAGCTGAAAACTTTCTGGGGAGGAAGTGTCCTCTAGTATTAGATCAGTGGCCGGCTTCATCAACCTGTTGAATTGCTACATTGAAAGGGGTTGATCATGGTTATTAAGAACATAGGATTTGGAATCAGGCTGCGATTGGAATCTCAGCCCCACAACTAAATGTAGACAGGTGGGCTAATCTCTCTAAACCAAAATTCCTCCATCTTTAAAATGGCAGCCATCCAACCAACCTCTTGGGGTGTTATGAGTGTATGAAATAATATCTCTAAACCTTGTAACATAGCAGCTATAATGAGCATACCGCCAAGGTAATGGTGCCAGATGAGGTATATGAGGCAGAAATTGAATCTCCATCTCTAGCATGGGGAGCATGAGTTTGTCTAGAGAACCACTGTGTCCTCACTGGGTACAGTTGGCCACCATGATTACCTACGCTCTTCTGTCAATCATTCTCCAGCCACATCCCATCAACTGTTTGCCCCCACTTTTTCCAAGGCTGTGCTCTAGGATAAGCGTGGGAACTAAGGTCCAAGCTGGCCGGTAGGTAAAGAAGTATCCCAGGAACTGACCAGCCCATTCCCCTACTCCACAGTGGATTTTCATGGCCACAGCTCTCTCTTGCGGACCAAGAAGGAAGGGCAGGAGATACCTTAACCTGTAAAATTGATATCATCATTAAAACTGTTGCTCACATCTTTCTTTGTTCATTTCTCTCCAGAGTGTTCCAGGATCCTGTTTACTTCACTGACTGCCCATCTGCCCAGTTGGGTTCCCTCTCCCAAAGGAGGCACTTAGTCTGTCCAAGTGGTCCCATTCACTCCTAGTGGGGGCAGGAAGACTGTGCATCTGCCCTGCTTTGTTCTCATTCGGGTCTGGAACTGGCATGGCTGAGCCATTTTTAATCTCAGAATAGATCTACTTCTGGGATTTCTTAAGCTCAGTCAGTCGTATTCTCATTAAACTCTGAGTAAGAAAAAGAGGCAAAGGACTTCAAAGGGCATTTTCTGTCTGTGATTTTATCCAAATTTACAACTGAATTTTGGGGAGTGATTGTTGCGCTCTAGTGAATCACCTAAGGACTCTGAATCCACCAATGTCCCTTCCTGATTCCAAATGAACCCATGAAATTGGTTTTGTCCATCGCAATCATGAGGTTTTGATCTTCCCAACCCACTTAGTAAGTGGTAAAGAGCAGTTGGGTAACATGATCTCCCAATAGAGAGAATATCATAATATTTCCAGGAAAATTTTCCCATTTAAGTCCCTTTTTTTTTTTTTGTAAAAACTGTCTCCTAGACAAAGCGCATTTATAGAGGTCTAAATACAGGCATGTACATATGTAAATATATTTATATATAACAATAGGGAAATTGTTATATTTATATGTTAAGTATCAAGGTAGCAGATGGACATTGGGCCTCTACTCAAGTACTCCCTCAATGCAAGAACATTTTGTTCTAATAACCTGGCATTCCGTGATGCTCACCTTCCCAACAAAATCATTGAAGACAAAAAGGGTACATAGCAAATGTGGTGAAGAAAGCTGATGTTGCTCGCCTATCAAAAAAATATAGCATTTGGGATCTTAAAGGCTTGAAGATAAACAAGCAGCCATCTAGCTGAGAAGCAAAAAAGTCCACATGGAAGAAGCACACAAGCCTGCGTGATCTGAGGTGTCGTTTGGATCAGGGATCAGGCATCAAAAATCCAGAACAAAAAAAAATCATATCAATGTGAATGAGGGGGAGGGCAGAGTGGATACCCAAAGCTCATCTGCAGACAATTGTACAACCCCTTACAGAAGGGTCACAAGGAAGAGAGGAGCCAGTCAGGGGGCAGTATAGCACCAATGAAACATACAACGTTCCTCCAGTTCTTTAATGCTCCCTCCTCCCACCCGCTGCCTCCCATCATGATCCCAATTCTACCTTACAAATCTGGGTAGACCAAAGCATGTACACAGGTACAGATAAGATCTGGAAACGCAGGGAATCCAGGACAGATAAACACCTCAGGACCAATAATGAAAGTAGTGATGCCAGGAGGGTAAGAGGAAGGTGGGGGGAGAAAGGAGAAATCGATCTCAGAAATCTGTATATATCATGGAGGCAAGCACACAATGATATGATTTGTTGTTCTTTGATGCCTGATAACTGATCACTTTGGCACCTCGTGATCACAAGGCTGGTGTGCTTCTTCCATGTGGGCTTTGTTGCTTCTGAGTTAGATGGCCGCTTGTTTACCTTCAAGCTTTTAAGACCCCAGATGTTATACCTTTTGATAGCTGGGCACACCATCAGCTTTCTTCACCACATTTGCTTATTCACCTGCTTTGTCTTCAGCGGTTGTGTTGGGAAGGTGAGCATCA
>NW_022103908.1:7451251-7475960 GCF_000313985.2 Echinops telfairi | reverse complement strand
TTGGATTAAACAAAATTTAGATACCTTTTAGCTATCATGCTTTGAATTATTTGAATAACATGTTTTAAAATGATAATAATAAAAATGTTAATCAACATGAACATACTCTAAGAACCTTTCTATGAAGAATATAATGAAAAATTGGAAGTGAGTGGTATGTGCAGAATATAGAAATTAACCTGTATTTAATTGAGACTGATAGGTAAAATTGGCCTCCCAGATTTTTTGAGTTCTTGGTGAGAAAATAGTTCACTACAACCCAGATAACTGGCACCCCATATCATTCAGGTTTTGAAATAGTTAAGGTTTGTTGTGCCAACCTGGGATTAATAGAAGGGCGGAGAGATAAATGGCTCAGTGAGCCTTGCCTTTCTAGTTCTCAGGTCTCTTGCTCTCTGATGGTCAGACCAGGGTGCAGATGCCTTAGTCGGTCCCTGCTTCAGATGGCAAGGCTCACTTCCTGGGAGGCATCCCTAAGGAGAAGCCACATGGACCTACCCTGATGCAGCACTGGCTGCCTTAGCAGTTCCCTGCTTCAGCTTGCAAGATTGACTTCCTACAAGACATCCCCAAGGAGAAGCCACATGGACCTACCCTGATGCAGCACTGGGTGTAGGAGCAGCCGCCTAGAGACCCTTGTCAGCGCTAACATGTGTACACACTCACTGATTCAGATTTCCTCCTGCAGTCGGTGTCATTGCGAGTGTTTGTGAGATTGAGGAGGACTTTGTAGATTGGTGTTGGAGATATGGGCTAATGTTGAACTTATGGGCTTGGACAGCACTGGGTTGAGATACTTTCTTAATGTACACTTAGCCTTTATATAAAACTCTCTCTTATATACATATGAGTTTCTGTGGATTTGTTTCTCTAGTCTACCAAGAATAGCACAGGTATGCATAAAATTGATTTTGTAAAGTATGTTGATGCAGACACTGAATAACAATATTATTTGAGCCCAAACCAAGCTTCTCAGAGTTACGGACAGAATTTTCTTTAGGGGGAAAAATTCTACTGTCAGTTTTCCGGCAAAGGAGTCAAAGAAATGAAAAATCATTGGCGCTTAGATTGGGATAAGGGCATGATGTGTCCTTTTACCTGAGTCTGAGAATCAATGATGCTGGAAACAGAGATCTGAAGACACCTGGGATACTCCAAATCAGAGGTGTCAAACTGGCAGCCTGCGGGTGGCATGAGGCCCCTGAGGTAATTGTTTGTGGCCCATAATGCTCTGAAATAAAACAAAAATGCAAAAAGTTGTGATGAAGAAAATAGCGCTTAGGGGAGATTGAGGCAATGCCGTACACACAATTCCCTTGTTATATTTTAGTTCAGAGCATCATGGACCACAAAAATTACCTCAGGGGCTGCATGCGGCCCGCGGGCCACCAGTTTGACACCCCTGCTCCAGATGAAAGAAAGTGCTGGTTGAGGTAGAATACTGGTCTCTACCACATGGATCCAGGGAAGGCACAGCCAGAGAAATACGTCTGCAACATTGTGAAAAGTCACTTTCTACCTTAAGAAGTCCTGATGGGGCAGTGGATGATGTGTTGATAAGCTAACCACAGTCTACTAATAAAGCTAAATAAAAATGTTCTGGTAGTTACATTATCTGTTGTCAATTTGAGAGGATTAAGAGTGAAGGGGTGGAGTCTAGCCTGTCAATCAGGTCATAGCTTGATGACCTCATTTGGAGGCACTAAGGAGATAAATAGCTTGCTGGAGGCGGTACACATGCTCACTCCCTGAGAGACTTTCCACTGACAAGACACATGGGGCTCTGCTGATGGAAGTGAGAGCCCTGTTCCGGGAAGAGCCACATGGAGACCCACGCCAGCACTGAGATGCTTCCACCATCACTGGATCCACAAGATTATCCACCAACTGGCCTGTGTCTTCTGCATTCAGCATCACTGCATGTGTTTCATGAGTCTGAAGAGGAATTTCTAGACTGGTATAGGACATATGGGCTAATATCGGACTTCTAGACTTGATCTGGAATGGGCTGGGATGTTTTCTCAACATGCAATTGCTCTTGTATATAAAGCTCTTTCTTATACACATATGAGTGTCTATGAATTTATTTCTCTAGACTACCTGGACTAACTCAAATGCATACACAAAATCCAATATAATATAAAGATTTAGATGACAGACATTACACATGCCTTATTCCCCTGAAACATAGTAATTTTAATAAGCATAATGCCAATTGAAAAGTAAAACTAATTTAGAGATTCAAATGTGGGTGGCATGTAAAGAAGGGGCGCTTCAATTCTATATGTCAGAAAGAAAATAGGAATGATTGTTTAGCCATTCAGTACAAATGAGAGAAATACAACTGAGATGGTCAGCCACTTTTTTTTTTTTTGGTCATCCACTTTTACATTGACTCCTTTAAGGTTCTTGATTTTGCTACCTTAATTACCGTGTATACTCGTGTATAAGGCGAGTGTTTCAGCACATTTTTTATGCAGTTTTTGTGGTAAAATTAGATGCCTCAGCTGATATTCAGGTCAGCTATACTAGAGTATATACAGTATCCTGTGTTTCCTGCCTACAAGGAAAAATCACTGAGTGGCAACCAAACCTCTCATTATGTTTTGTGTTCTCAGTACTCAATACATAATTGCTTAGGGAAAATTTGCCAGTAAATGACACTTGTAGGCTAGAATCCACCAGTGATTATGTAATCAAGCATTCTGCAGTGAAAATCATCTTAAATCTTAGCAAAATGGTGTGTTGGGGTAAAGTTTATTTTCTTATATCTTAACCTTAAGAGTCAAGTCCTTCTTGCTGTGCTAGACAAAACAGGAAACAAAACCAACTCGTTTACTTCCACAGAGCTGAACAATAATGGAGTCTAAGTCATGTGGTATGCAAATTAGGAATATATGCTTTGAAGTTTCAGGAAGTGGATCGTTCATAAAGGAAAGGTGATTCGCGTTGTCCTCTCCTAGGGCGTCGGCCTCCCACCAGTTCAACCCTCAAAGTAACGGCTTATTCTTTCTTAGGGTCTCTTAATTTAGTGTCAGTTGCATGCCTTGTAAAGGGATCCCATTCTATTTTGCATCTGAAATAACTTAGACATTTTGCATTGGCTTCAATTGTTCAACAGACAGTAAGGGCAGCCTCATCGACAGCCCCAGACATCCCTCTGTCAGTGTCGTGTTCCCATGACCTGCATGTTGTTGTGATGCTGGAACCTATACCTAAGGGTCGTTCAAACACCAGCACGGTCATGCACGGTGGGTGGATTTTAGCAGAGCTTCCAGGCTTACACAAGGCAGGAAAATCTCCAGATCTGCTTCTAAAAAGTGGATCACAACAGAATACGTTCTAATATATGCTGAAAGAGGAACCCTCTAGATGGGTAGGCACTCACAATACAGTGGCCACAGCAGTCGGCTCAGGCATACCAACTGCTGGGAAGGGTTCTAAGAAGCAGCAACACTCGGCCCTGTTGAGTCTGAGAACCCTTGAGTCGGGGCCAAATCCCACACTCCCCCCTGCTCTCTCAGAGCTCAAAGGTAACACAGGCCTTAAATATGCCAACAAATAATGTACCACCTACCACAACCATCCTGTCCTTTCTGATTCAGGCTTTGGGATTCTATGAGCACAAAGAGCCTCGTCTTTCTCTACATGATTGGAGCTCGTGGCTTTGACAGTGCCTCTGCAGTTAGCAATCGGATAGTGGACCTGACTACACTAACCATGAGGTTAGTAAATTCAGGAGGTGGCAAGTGCTATGCAGCAAACTAATCGATGCGATCCCGAAGACACTTAGGGGGACCTGCTTTCGAATGAGTGGTAAATGGATTGTGTTGGGCTGCGATCTGCATGCTTGGCAGGTCAAAACCACCAGCAGCTTCTGCGGGAGAAAGACGGGGCTTTCTGGTCTCGTAAATGGTTCCAGGCTCAGAAACCCACAGTGGGGTCCCTATGAGTCAGCACTGAGCCGAGTCGCTGGCAGCGAGTTTGGTTTTAGGTTGGGAGCATGAAGGAAGGCTCTGAAGAGCTCAGACCAGAGTGATGGGAGCGGATCCATCAACCAAGAGCGGCAGGAAGAGCGGTCCACACGGAGCAAGAGCTCTTGCGGTGGCGGAAGCAGAGGATACCGGTGGAATCGCAAAGGTCTACCCGAGAAGAGATGGATGAAGAGTCAGCGCACCTGGATTGGGGTCATGCAGCAGGGTGGGGGTTGGGAGTGGGGCTAAACGGGGTTGTACTAGGTGAAGAGTCTGCAAAGATGCAAAGTCCATAATCTCCCATTGCTAGCTCTAGGCACAATTCCCAAAGTGGCAGAATGGGAGTGGGGTGTCCACTGGGTGCGGCTGACTACCCGATTTAAACAGACAGTCTAGAACCAGGAAGGTTTCCCCGTATTTTTATGTAGAATCACACTTGTGTCACTTAGAAGAAAGTGCTATGACTTGCAGAGAAGGCATTAAAACCCGTCTTCTTAAATTCACTTACTTTCCATATGAGGAAAGTCACGGTTTAAAATGAAAATCTCTAGAAAGGCGGGACACATTACGCTAGCGCAGCCCCCTCTAGTCCCTCCATGGACCTTTTTGGAGCTGCTAGTTCCTGATTTAGCTTTGTTTTGAACCCTGATGGAGGTTTTCTTCGTGACCACGAAATGATTCCTAAACTGAGTGAAAAATTAAACTGTACAATCTCTGGTCAGAAGATAACCACATTAGCCTATGCGACTACGGCTAGGTCTTAGCCACCCTTCTGGCCTTGAACTAAACTCATCCCTGTGGCTCAACTCTCAGCCAAATAATAAACAGATAGATCCAGGACCACCGGGGAAGATCCTGGATCCTAGAACAGTCCACCACACAACCTCAAAGGGCCAGCATTCATCCAGGGATAAAAGTTCTGAAGTCAGGAAGCAATAGGGAAGAAAGACAATGGTAAACTCAGGGAGGAAGTGGCCAAAGTGTTGGTTAGATTGTGGGTTTTTCGGTTAAGGTCAAAAACCAAAACGTGTATGCATTGTTCAGTGGAAAACCAATTTGCTCAGAAAACATGTACCCCAAGCACCATTAAAAGCTTGTGGTTTAAGTACGTAAATGAAAGATAACCATGTTACCTTTAAATGAATTAGATGAAAATATTTTGCTTTAAAATACAGCTTGCTAAATGTTTCTCTTTAATATAGCAAAGATGGAAATGTATCAGAAAATAGCAAGATTTCATTCTTTAAAGACGCAAAAGATAGCCTAGATACTTCAAATGCAAATTGGAGCTCTAATTGCTCCTGGGAGGAAGCAAAGAAAATTAAGAAAGTTTGAGAAATAATTTCACACAGATCACAGCTGCAATAATTTTATAACACTGGCTACGGTTCTGGTGACTGATACACTGAATCAATGTATCAGTGAAATGAAATAAAACAAAATGACAATATGTAGCAGACTCCCTGAAGATGATGCTGTCACCTGAGTCAGTTCATTATTTCTTAGACCTCCAAGAGAAGCAAAAGGATTTAAAAGATATAGAACATGATCAAAAGCATGCAAAATTATCTGTTCAAATAAAAGTATAGAAGCATAGCCATACTTCCATTCTATTACTGGGATGATTTAAGAAAAAGATTATACATCAAAGTGATAAGACATTTTATAGTCATTAAAGAGTGTAACTTAAAGGATTTGCAGACGTTATAAAACACTGTAGGATAATGATTGAATGCACGAGTATTGAAGTCAGATGAAGTAAGGAAGGAGTTGAATTCTATCTCTGCCTTATACAGATTCTGTGAACTAAGTTTTCTCAACTGTAAAATAGAAATGTCAGGATAACAGGAAACATTAATTGAGCTCTTGCTGTGTGCCAAGTAAGACTCTAAGCAGTATGTATTGACTCATTAATCCTCACACAAATCCTCTAAATAAATAAAAACCATAGGAAATAGCTACCACCTCATGGGCTGTGTGTGTGATGGAACAGGTACAGTTATCAGAATGCAGGTAGAGTTTTGGAATCCAGACATTTGAAAGAACTTGGAGTTAGTGCTTTGACCACTTAGAAAGGACCACCCTCCCCCAAGTTCCTGCAGCCTGTAAGGATACAATGACTGGTTTGGGAGAAGCTGGTTAGGTATAGAGGGCTGGGGCTGGAAACTACATCTTTAATCTCACATGGGCTGAAGTACCACTGCTGGGACCACAGTGTCAAGAAGAGAACAATAAGATATTTCTCCTTCACACTTCTGTCTTCCTATTATCCTGTAGTTTTCCTAAGGACAGAACAAACAAGCAAGTTAGCAGAGGGATCTAGAAAATCTAGCTTGCAGAATCCGCAGTAGAAGAGGCTCCCCAGACCAAAACCCAATCCAAATCCAATGCCATCAACATGATTCCTATTGACAGCAACCCTATAGAGGGTTGTATAGGGTTTCTGAGGCTGTTGGGTTTAAACCATTAGCATTCTAGTTTGCAGCCCAATCCATGCCTAGGCCACAGCCCCAGGTGGTACAAATGGTTAAGCACTAGCCTAAAGCCTGACAACTGAAACCTTACCAGAGGCACATTCGAGACAGGTGTAAGCATCTCCTTCCATAGGTCAGTCTTGAAAATGTTATGCAGTAATTCTACTCTGCACACACAAGGTCACCGTGATTCAGAATCCACTCCGCACCAATACAGACACAATGGTTGAAAGACCATGAGTAGATTTATTAGCAGGGGTTCCCTCCTAAAACAGAGCCTCAAGTAAAATCTTATATCACTATTTTATCATGTGTTCAATCCCAGTAAAGCCAGAGTGAGGGGAAAAAAACAGAATGAGTCAGGAAAAAAGGAGATGTCAATAGGGATGGGTTACCAAATGAGTCACCATTTTGGTACCCTGTGCAACTGGTTATTTCCTCTCCTCGAACTCTCCTCCAAGAAGTTTTATGGGTTAGTGAGTACCTGGGGTGAGAGAGAATATAATTTATCCATTATTTGCTGTACTCTTTGGAGCAGACATTGGCCAGATGGGCATAAAAGCCCACACATACTATACTGCCGGTACGTGGAACGGCAAGGGTCTTTATTGTCTCAATCATCAATGCCAACAACAGGGAAACGCTAAAGGGAGGAGAAAGGGGTCAAAATGTAGCTATAATATGTGTCATTTGGTTGTGTGTGGATGAAGTCAGCTGCTTCAGAAGGGGTTGGGCAGAACCATCCAACTTCCAAGTGACTGGGGTAAACCAAATGGCCAAGGCTCTGGAAACTGTAAAAGCCAAGAACACCCAAGGACATGCATAAAAGCTATTGGATCTAGTAAATACCAAGGAGTGTGGGTTCATATAAGTACCTGGCCTGCAAAATTTGGGTCGATCCAGCATCAGGGACTAGCCAAGGTGTTCAATAGGTCGCCATCCAAACAGTACGTGTTTTTCCAGGACAAAAAGTAAGCTGGACAGGGTTCTGGGACAACTATAAGCTGCAGCCATCCCAGATAAAAACAAAGAAACATAATCTCTCTAGGTGTGGCTGGCAGAACTATGTGAAAAATACAAATTCTGCTTAAGTGAGGCATAATGTGCATTATTTTTCCATTAAAACTTTACATTTATTTTAACATTAATTGCATAAAATAGTGATTACACACATGAAATTGTGGAAATGACATGCCAGACTTAAGAGTCTGAACATGTTATCACCCTTGCCCCTCCTACCGTGTCTCTCCGAAAAGAAGACATACCCATAAAATAAGTCGTAGCAGGATTTCTAAGCATCTGCGCAATAGAAGCCATTCCCCGGAACTAAGACACAGTGGTAGCGTGGCTCTGCAGCGCACCGGCGTGGAGCGGTCACGGAGACAGGCAACCCTTCTCATCCACCCATCGTGAAAGCAGCTATCTCGGAGGGGACCAGACAGGTGGGCTCCCCTGTCAGGTCCCGTCGTTCTGTGCGTGCTGCAAGCTGAGGCACAGAGGGAGACAGAGACAGTGAAAGTCAAAGTCCCCTCCGGGAAGTGTGGCGCAGGACGCTCTGCTTTGGGTGTTGTGCGTCCTCAGGGGAAGAAGGGAAGCTGGGCTGCCCTTTGACTCAGCACTGAGGGTCGATGGTCCAGAAGAAGACGACTTCACTATATTTGAATACATGTAGATAGTTGCACCCTACTTAATAGAAATAAGACATCCCCTGAAAAGAAGCCATCGTGTGTCTTCTTGAGGAAAAATAAATATAAGATAGTGTCTTGTTTTCAGTAAAACATGATAGTAAGAGCGATGACAAAGCGAACTTCTTGCTATCGGTACAAGTCTAGAGCATTCTCTTTCTCACCACCTGGTGATTCTCCCTCTTAGCTCTTGCTGGCACTGAAGCCCTTGCTAGTTCTGAATCAGCCAAAGAGGCATTTTCTCTTTGTTCGCCTTTGCCCGGTCTTTCTTTTCTCTTCTCTTTGCCTTTGCCCAGTCCTACTAAGTACAAAAGATCCCAAACAGAGTCCCTTGATAGAAATGGCACGTCCTGGCCCACCAACCCTTGAGGATGATATCCCTGCTCAGAGCAGCCAGTGCACAGAGAGGACCATATGGCTGGCTCCACTATGAGACACAACATCCCTTAATGGCCCTTGGCCTTCAGGGGACAACAATGGAGACACTGTGTGAGAATTGCACCTAATCTGACCCTACCCACCGAGGCAAAACACTAAGGGCATGCAACAGAACAGCAAGGAGAGCAGAGCAAGAAAGTCCCGAGGAAATACCAAAAATAGACTTTGGGGCCAGGGCATGGCACCCCATCAGATTCAACCGGAAAACACTCCTAAAGGTCAACAAACAGACCTTGAAGTATTTACAGGCTGTTGGGGGTTTTTTTTGGTCATTGGTTTTATTTTTTTGTTTATTTTGTTCTCTTTTGTTTTGCTCTGTCTTGTTTTTTGTGCATATTATTATCTCTGTGGGTCTATCTAGATAACATAGGTGGGATAAACAATCTGGAGGAGAAAACAATGGGACCGATGGTTTGGGGGGAACATGGAAGAAGAGGAGGGAGTGGAAAGGAAATGGGTATTAAGAAACCCAGGGACAAGGGAACAATAAGTGATTCAAAATTGATGGCAAGGAGGGTATACGAGGCCTTTTAGGGCTTGATTAAGGGCAATGGAACTGTAAGGAAATACTAAAACACAAATGAAAGCTGAACATGATAGTGAGACAATAGGAAAGTAAAAGGAACTAGAGCTAAGATCTAGGAGGCAAAGGGTCTAAATACAGGCATGTACATATGTAAATATATTTACATACAATGATGGGGAAATAGATCTATGTGCATATATTTATAAGCTTAGTATTAAAGTAGCAGACGGACATTGGGCCTCTACTCAAGTACTCCCTGAGTGCAAGAACGTTTTGTTCTATTAAACTTGCATTCCATGATGCTCACCTTCCCGACATGACCACTGAAGACAAATGGGTGCACAAACAAATGTGGGGAAGAAAGCTGATGGTGCCCAGCTATCAAAAGATAGAGCATCTGGGGTCCTAAAGGCTTGAAGATAAACAAGTGGCCAGCTAGCTGAGAAGCAACAAAGCCCACAAGGAAGAAGCACACCAGCCTGTGTGATCATGAGGTATCAATAAGATCATGTATCAGGCATCAAAAAACAAAAAATCATATCACTGTGAATGAGGGGGAGTGCAGAATGGAGACCCAAAGTCCATCTGTAGGAAGCTGGACATCCCCTTACAGAAGGGTCTTGGGGAGGAGATGAGCCAGTCAGGGTGCAGTGTAGCAATGATGAAACATACAACTTTCCTCTAGTTCTTTAATGCTTCTTTCCCCTCACTATCATGACCCCAATTCTACCTTACAAATATGGCTAGACCAGAGGGTGTACCCTGGTACAGATGAGAACTGGAAACACAGGGCATCTGGGACAGATAAACCCCTCAGTACGAATAATGATACCAGGAGGGTAAGGGGAAAGTGGGGCAAAAAGGGGGAACCGATCACAAGGTTCTACATATAACCCCCTCCCTGGGGATGGACAATAGAAAAGTGGGTTAAGGGGGATGATGGACAGTGTTAAACATGACAAAATAATAATAATTTATAAAATATCAAGGGTTCGTAAGGAAAGGGTAGGTGGGGAGGGAGGGGCAAAATGAGGACCTGATACCAAGGGCTCAAGTAGAAGTAAAATGTTTTGAGAATAATGATGGCAACAAATGTACAAATGTGATTGACACAATGGATGGATGGATGGATTATGATAAGAGTTGTATGAGCCCCCAATAAAATGATTATTTTAAAAAAAGAAGAAATGGCATGTCTAAGAAACAATTTTATTAATACTTCTTGGTCCTGTCTACATTTGTTTGCCTAAAAACCAAAATTAGCCTCAGAGATTTTCCTGGTGCAGGTGTTTCCGATTGGAATTCAGTGAATGAAAACTCCTTTTTTCAGAAGCACAGGCTGGACCAGAGCGCTCATGGATGCCAGCGGGCAGCCCGTGGCCCACATTCTGCTTGAATGGCCCGCAGCTGGACAACACGCCGAGGTCCAGAAGCCAAACTGTGGACAGTGTCTCCAGGCAGCACCATCTGGATCTCTGAGAACCTCTGAAGCATTTGGCTGGGAGCCTCTGGGTGGCCTTGCTGTGTGCCATGTGGGAAAGACACTAGTAGGAGGCTCTCTATCTTTTCATTACACTTAAACACTCATCATTCCCCATCATTTACCAAAGAGAGCAGTTGATTCATTTCAGTTGTTTTGTGTTTTCTTGGAGGACAGTAGTTTAATCCTCCTTTTTCGATGGTGAAGTGTATGATTCCCCTAGCTAGTACCTGAGCTCAATGACCTTTCCTTACTAATGGGAAAATGCTGTCTCTCCCATAGGACAACCAAACTCAGTAATTCTCAGAGGCTCTGCTGCTGAGGTCAAGTTCTCCCCCAAATGCCGCAAGACAAAAAGATCACATCACCACCTAAGTTCCCAAAATGTTACAGATCACTTTCCTATCTTAGCGTCTCTGACACTTTAGGGAATCATGGCACTCAGAAATGCTGCAGAGAAAAACCATCCCATTAGCATGGTTTCCTCCAGTCTTTTCCGAACATAGACAAAGAATTTCAAGTGAATTCAACTACATTGTAACTTATAAATTGGGTGATTTGCTCCCAAAGATGAATCCTTGGAAAAGACTAAGAGACCATCCTCCATCAAATGGGCTTGAGAGTCCAGCCAGCCTGCGCTTCCCCAGAGAGGACGAATGTCTATGCCCTTTACTTTCTGGGCATGCCCAGACATCAAGTGCATTTGGTGAGCTGGGCAGAACCCATCTACTGTCTTTCTGTCCATACAGCAAGTATCGAGGAACCCATATCGGAAGCACTCCAAATAAGCTGACACTGCCCTCACGAAGCCTGTGATCCAGCCAGACGGGCCCATTCAGCAAGGCTTTCCGAGGAAGTGGAGTGAGTTTAGGATTTGCCACGAGGCCTGGTCTTTCCAGATAGCATGCCTGAAGTCCATGAGACAAATCTAAGGAGTATTCCAGATTTGTTGGTTCTCCTGACAGTAATTTCAGTAGTCTTTGACAACACTGTGATCCAAATATACCAATTATTTGTATACATTCCTGATTTACTGTCCACCTTTCACATGCAAATGGGGAGATTGAAGATACACTGACTTGGGTCAGGTCTACCTGGGTCCTCGGAGTTGGGTTTTTTTGGCCTTCTATCACTTCAAAAAGATCTTTTCCAGTGGATTTGACCAATCTGATGGATCGTCTCTTTCCTTGACTGCCTCCATAGATGCTGATTGTGGATCGAAGCAAGATGAATTCTTTGACAACGTCTATGCTGCCTCTATTTCTCTGCTGGAGTTGCTGTTTTGTTGTGTCGAGGTGTTAACAAGATGGAAGGCTGTATAGTATTTGACCTTCATCTCTAAATTCTTCAAGTCCTCCACACGTTCAGCAGGTGAAGTTGTCTCGGCTGTCTCCTTCATAAGTCCACCTTCTCAGGATGGGTTTTACTTACACGTTTCATTGTGTCCTCCAAGACAACAGTGGTCAAAATGGACGATATCAAGGCGTCAAGGAAGAAAAATAATGTGTGGAAACCGATTGTGGTAGCAATTATACAATTCTGCTTGACATGATTGAACTATGAAATGATCTGTGATATGTATTAACTTCCAATTAATAATAATAATATTTTTTAAAAGAAAGCCATGATAAATTATATCCTATATCCCTAGTACTTGGCAATATGCTGATACTAGTTAGAGTGTCCTAGTTTATTAGTTGTGCTAAAAACAAAAATCTCACAATTAGTTCTGCTAAAAACAAAAATCTTAATGCTTTTAATACACAAACTTATTTTCTCATAGTTTAAGTAAACGAACAAAAACAAGCAGCTAACAAACCTATTACCTTTGAATCGATTCTGACTCCTGGCGACCCTAGAGAGCCTTTCCATGACCATAAACCTTTATAAGAACAAACAGCCTCATCTCCTTTTTCTACTGAGAAATGTCTGGTGGACTTGAACAATTAACCTTGTGGTTGGTAGCCCAAAGCTTATCCCACAACACCACCAGGACTCCTCTCACAGTTTAGGAGGCTATGATTCCAAATTCAGGGTGCTAAATCAAAGGAAAGGCTCTCAATGCCTGCTCTGGAGCCTGGGGGAATCACTTGCAGGACCGACCCGTGGTGGTGTAGTGGTTACACGTTAGGCTGCAATCCCCATGGTCGGCAGTTCAAAACCATCAATAGCAACTCAGGAGAAAGACTGGGCTTTCTACTCCTGTAAACAGCTGCAGTCTCAGAAACCTGCAGGGGTCACTATGCGTCAGCACTGACTCAACAGCAGTGAGTCGACCTTATTGCTCACTCCACGACAATCTTCATGTGGAGTGGCATCTGCCATCCCCCCTCGATATTTGCTGGCTTCTGTGTCCAGTCTGCTCCTTTGCATTTCAGAACTGATTGGCTTACATCACATTTTCACTGTTATTCCCTCATTAACACAACAAGGGAGTTTTATTCTTAAATCAGAATTGCAACCACAGGCATGTCATTGTTGTTAGGTACTATCTTGTCGGCTCCGACCCATAGCACCCCTGTGCACAACAGAATAAAATGCTGCACTGTCCTCAGCCATCCTCACAATTGCTCCTCTGCTTGAGCCCACTGATGAGGTCGCTGTATCGATCCATTTCATGCAGGATCTTACCCTCCTTCGCTGCCACTCTACTTTACCAAGCATGATCGCCTTCTTCAGGGACTGATCTCTCCTGACAATATGTCCAAAGTACGTAAGACAAAGTCTTGCCATCCTTGCCTCTAAGGAGCACCAAGACCTTACTTCTCCCAACACAGATCAGCTTGTCCTTTTAGCAGTCCACTTTCAGTATCTTCTCCAGCTCCACACTTCCAATGCACCCATTCTTTCTCACCCGACGTCCAATTTCCACGTGCGTATAAGACTGTACTTACTCCACAAGTATAGGGTTAGCATTTAAAAGAGAGTTCTAGGGGACACATTTTATCCATATCATAAAGGAATGGCAAGCATTGCTAAATGGAGAGAAAATAAGAATAAATCAATCCTACCTAGCTCATAATGAGCCCTGGTGGTAGGTGGGCTAAACACCGTGCTGTTAATCACCAAAATATTGGTTTAAACCCACCAATTGCTCCTCCGGGGACAAGATGGGGCTCTCTGCTCCTGTAAAGATGTATAGTCTCAAGAACCCTAAAGAACAGTTCTTCTCTGTCTTCTAGGTTCACTATGCCTCATACCTGACTTGATGGGCATAGTTTTAGTGTTTGGGGCGTCTCATAATTCAATCCTCTTTATCTGGAGCCCTGGTCGTGTAGCGGTTTCATGTTGGGCTGTGATCCACATGGTCGAAAGTTCAAAACCACCAGCACCTCCATGGGATAAAACTGGACTTTCTACTCCTGTAAACAGTTTCAGGCTTGAAAACTCACAGGAACAGTTCTATCATGCCCTATGAGTCAGCATCAACAAGATGGCAGAGTTTGGCTTGGTGTTTTGGTACTATCCCCTCCCCTTCTCCCCCCTCACATCACGTTCTCATTTTGACCAGCGACGTGGACTACTAGTATGTGGCATCTCAGCATCTTTCTCCAGCCCTCACACCCCGGACCTAACCCCTCCTCCTTAGGTGAATGAACACAGCCTGTCCTATATTCTTGGCTACCTTTCTTACCTAGAGCAGAAGATTGAGCAGAAGCTGCTGTAAGATCGACACAGGCTCAGGGCCAGGTGGGTGAATCCCCCTCCTCCGCTAGCCACCCTCCCGCCCCTGCCCCTCCCTAGCCTGACTCTACCTATATGCATAGGACACACCTGTGCACACATACTCACACTGCTTCTCGGTTATTTTATGCAAGTCACTTAGGGATGTCAAGTTGGAATATTAACTACAGGGATTCAAAGCGGATAGGTGAGTACATGAGGACTGGATAATGCAGTCATTGTTGCACAAAAATGAATGCAACCCAGCAAATGAGTGGACTGATATGGAATTCTCTTGGTTTTACTTTGAAGGCCCCTTGACCTTACTTTTAGAGAGAGGTCTCTCCTTCATGCTACATCCTCAATGATATTGTTCATCCTGCCTATCCAACGATATTGTCCCTTAAGTAGCACATCATCTGTTCTAAGAAAAGCTAGAAAAGCTGCTACTGGGCCATTAACAGCATTACCCTTCTGACTAAGGAAGTGACTCTTTTATTCCTAGATGTTTGTGTCTCAAGCCTCTGAGCTATTTGAATGCCGTAGCTAGAGATGGGCATTTGTAGCAGGGACATTTGAATACTTGCTAATAGATGCACACCTACTAACAATAGTGTGCATGCCTAGTAAAGAAAACTGCTTGGGCCATCTTTAAAAGCTCTGTGCAAATACTGATATGTGGAGGAGCTGGAGATTAATCAGGCCTTCCCATGGTGGGTGATACCACCGCGTGGCGGGTGCTCGAACAATCCAGGGGGCCCACAAAAGCAGATACCTATTCTTTATCTTGGATGATGGGCAATAGTACAAAATTTTTTCATTGCTAAGGGGATGAGAGGGCACTGAGTAATTTTTCATTTTCTGAAAAGAGGGTGGTAGGCCACATATTTTGCAAACCTATGGATTAAAGGAGAATAAGTTATTTTCAAATAGTTCAATTGATGAGTTTGAGTAAAATATCTTGTTTCCTGTAGTTTGCATGAGAGGTAATGTCAGTGAGTACTAATATTACTAGTACTAACACTAACAAGTCTGAAAGTGAGGCAGTCAAAGGAGGGAAATGTACAGTACCTGGGGACCATTCATTCCCTTGGTGTTAGGCTGGGTTGACTAGAGAAACAAATCTAGTGACACTCACATGTGTGTAAAAGAGAGCTTTAGATCAAAGAGCAATTGTATATTGGGAAAGCATCTTAGCCGAGTCCATATCAAATCCATAAGTCCAATATTAGCCCATATGTCTGATACTAGTCCATAAATTCCTCTTTAGACTCACACAGCACATGCAATGATGGCAAATGCAGGAAGATAACAGGCCAGTGGGTGCAAAGTCTTGTGAATCCCATGGTGGTAGACACATCTCCAGGGCTCTGGCTGCCATCAGCGTGGCTCCATGTGGCTTATAAACAGGAAGGTGAAGGCAGAGAGAGAGACTGCCCTGCCTCTTCTTCCAGCAGATTCAAGAGAGAGGAAGTTCCCAGAATCCTCATGAGAAGCCCATGCCCACAGAGAGGCATCATTAGGCTGTGACCAAAATGACAAGCTAGACTCCACCCCAGACCTATTTATCAAGCGGACATGACATTAGGTAACTACCTCATGCTTCCAGTGTCTCTGGTCCCTGGAGGGTGAGAGCTGACATTCAGTATGAAAGGTGATGACTTAGTCTCCGAGCACTGCCGCAGAAACATACGAAAGGGGGAGCTGGGCAGATGTTAAGGAAGAGAAATGTTTTGTGCCTTAAATCTGGAGGCTGGGGGCCTAATGTAGGACATCAGCTCTAGAGGCAGATCTCTCTGTTTCCAGCAAGCAGCCCCGGGCATTGTGACAGCCCCTGCTCCTCAGGGATAGGGCGGCCTCTCTCTCCTTTCCACCGTCAATGTCTCCTCAAGGATTACAGTTAGGACTCAACTCCAAAACAACTCTGCCTCAAAGTGCCCCTCAAAGGACGGGATACAACTGCCCTTGTGGGTTTCTGAGACTGTAACTCTATGGAGCAGCTGGGGACCTTACGGTTCGCTACCCAACTCGGAACGCAATGCGGCACCTCCCAGGAAAGACTGGAATTCCCTGGACAAGGTCACATTCCCAGTTACAAGAATGAGGACTTCAGCAGGGTCTTTTGGAGAAGCCACATTCCGTCCATCTAAGGCAGTCTTTGCAAATGTTTGTCTTTTCTCCCCATTGATGCTCCAGGGGAGGATGCTGGAGTCTTTTTTTACTCTGCATCACAGGAGGGACAAATGAAGGGAAGCAGGGGTGGGCGTTCCCGGAATTTTTTTTTTTAATCAATTTATTGGGGCTCATACAATTCATCACAATACATAGATCAATTGTGTAAAGCACATCTATACATTTGTTGCCCTCATCATTCCCAAAATTCGCTTGCCTCTTGGGTTCCCGGAATCAGCTCATTTTCCTTTCCCCCCTCCCCCTCCCTTCCTCTGCCCGCCTCCCCCATGCACCCTTGATAATTTATAAATTATTATTATATCTTATATTACACTGCCCGGCGTCTCCCTTCACCCACCCCTCTGTTGCCCATCCCCCAGAGAGGAGGTTATATGTAGTTCCCTGTGATCAAGTCCCCCTTTCTACACCCCCTTCCCTCCTGCTATCGCCACCGTCACCCCTGGTCCTGAGTGGTTCATCTGTCCTAGATTCCCTGCGTTTCCAATTCCCATCTGTACCGCTGTGCATCATCTGGTCTAGCCAGGTCTGCAAGGCAGAATTGGGGTCCTTGTAGCTGAGGGGAGGAAGCGTTTAAGAACTAGAGGAAGGTTGTGGGTTTCATTATTGCTATACTAAACCCTAAGTGACTCATCTCCCCACTACCCCTCTGCAAGGTATGTCCAGTTGTCTAGAGATGGGCATTGGGTCTCCATCACGTGCCACCCTCATCGACAAGGATATGATTTTTCTCCCCGCCTTTGGTGTTTGAAGCCTGGTCCCTTTGGCCCTTCATGATCACAAATGTTGGTGTGCTGCTTCCATGTGGGCTTTGTTGCTTTTGGGCTAGGTGGCCGCTTGTTTACTTTCAAGCCTTTAAGTCCCCAGACGCTATAGGTCTCAATAGCCAGGCACCATCAGCCTTCTTCACCACACTTACTTATGCACACATTCGTCTTCAGCGTTTATGTGGGGTAGGTGGTCACACAATGATGGTTTTTGTTCTTTGGTATCTGTTCCCTTCAACGGAATTTAAGGTCTGTGAAGGACCTTATTCCCTGCCAATTCAAAGCTGTTTCTGCCTTTTGCCAAGTGATTCTGACCGGGGAGGCTGCCACTCATCTGCAGCCACCCCCTGGTGCAGGTTGATGGTGCAGTGGTGCATGCACGCCCTGCTGGGCAGGAAGACAGCTCACCTGGGGCAGGACCTGGAGCCCCACGCCCTGCCTGGCATCCCTGCCAGGTGCATTCTGGGGCAGGGGAAAAAGGCGGGGGGGACAGACGGATTGTTTGAGGCAAATCAATAGTGATTTGGGGAAAATTAAGCCCTGGCTGCAAAGAGTGTGTAAAGCACCTTCTAACATCCAAAGCTGCCCGTTGATCCCAGGCGAGGCTGACCTGCTGAGAGAGCTCTTGGGCAGGCCCTGCAGCCATGAGCCCCCGATCATGTACCTGTCCTCTCCCTCCGTATCTGCTCTGCATATCAGATGGCTGAGTGCTGGGGACTCGCTGTCTCCCCAGTTTGTGGGTAAGGAGAGGTGAGTGGGAGTGGGAGTGGGGCTGGCCTTGGGGCTTGGTACCTGGAGGCGCTGAAAAGAGGCCTGAGCAGAGGGTTGGGGTCCGTCAGAGCCTTGGGGCTGTCCACCCAAAGTGAATGGCCCTAGGTGGTGGAAATACCCCCTACACCATCTAAACACACTACATACAGGACAATAACTATCCAAACACAATACAGTCAACAAAACGATCATATTTGGGGCAAATAACGTAGAAAACAGAAGCGCAGTGCAGTCATGACGAGACAGGACGCGGGATTCACTCTCCTACCATTCTCAGTTGACTCTCAGCAAAGTTAGGAACACCAAACAGAGTTTTGTGGAACTTGGCAGTTCTCATAGTGGGAAGTTCGAGCTTGGAGCTGTTCATCAACTGGGATATCACTGTGTACATGTACACATACGTGCATATTTGCATATCTGTCATCTCATTCCATCCTCACAAAAGACCTAATTATTTGACAATTCCACACCTTGATTCCCCTAACTCTAAATTCAGTACCATGAAGACATCGACCTCATAGACTGTGGTGGGGTTGCCAACTTCCAAGATGGCCCCAGGGATCCCACATGCCACTATTCATACCTTCGTGCTGTCTGCCCCCATGGAACAGGCTGGCTTGTGTGACCAACAGAAAAATCACAGACATGACAGGCTATGATTTCTCGAAGGCTAGGTGACTTACTGAACCTCGGATCACTCACTCAAGGTGGGCATCAGCTACCAGCAGCCGTAAGGATAGAGTCTGCATAGTAACTGAGACCTCCCTCTAGCACAATGTAAACTTGCCGTTAGGGCCTAAGCCTCTTTGGCAGTGGGTCCCCAGCCCCGGTCAGGCCTTCCGATGTCTGTAGCCTGGCTGATACCATGTCACCTCCTGCGGACCCTATAGCCACAGTCACCCAACAGAGTGGCTGCCAAATGCATGGTGCTCAGAAATTGCTGGCTTACTCTTAAAGTAGACACCCAATTGATTTCCATTGCCATTTGAGCCAATGATAAATAGATACAGTTGTGAGAGGATAACATTTACATGAGTTAAATCCATATGTCAAGAGTTTGGGGAGGAATGCTTGGCACGTGGCGGTGGTGTTGTGAGGGGCTATCGACTCCGTTCTCACTCCCAGCAGCGACCCTGTGTGCAGCACAGGAAACACTGCCAGGTCTCGCATCAGCCTCACAACTGTTGCCATGTTTTAGCCCCTTGTTGCAGCCACTGTGTCGGTCCATCTCGTCAAGGGCCTTCCCCTCTTTTCCTGCCCCTCTACGGTCCCAAGCATGATGTCCTTTTCCAGGGACTGGTCTGGCCTCATCACGTGTCCAAAGTCAGTGAGATGAAGTCTTGCCATGCTTGTTTCTAAAGAGAACTCTGGCTGTACTTCTTCTAAAACAGACTTGCTTGTTCCTTTGGTAGTCCGTGGTACTTTCCATCATTTTTGCCTGCACCATAATTCCAATGCATTGACTCTTTTTCCGTCTTCCTTACTTGATGTCCAACTTTCACTTCCTATGAGGGAATTGGGCTGCTAACCCCAAGGTCAGCAGTTTGAAAAGAGCAGCCGCTCTCCACAGGAGCAAGATGAGGCTTTCCACTTCCGTAACGAGTTACAGTCACGGCAACCCACAAGGGCAGTTCTAGTTGATCCTTCACAGTCGCTATGAGTCAGAATCAGCCCAATGGCAGTGAATTCGGAATGATAGTAGATATTACTACAGTGCTTCTCAATGCATGGGCAATGTTGAACTGGGCTCTGGTCTGTAACTGGGCTGACAGTGATGCCAAACACACAATCCCTGCCCTCGTGTAGCTCGCACTGAAGGAGAGTGGCGAGGAGAGGAATAAACATATATGTACTTGAAACATCTGCTACAACTAGAAGTGCGCTGAGAAACAGCAGATGTATGGAAGATTTAGTAAGCCATTAGAATTTATACATTTCAGTAAATTTATATCTACATTAAATGTTTCAACAATTAGGATGAATGTGCCAAGTGGCTAATTTTTTCTGTAATTGTTTTCCCCCATTTCCACTTACTTGTTCTCTTAAATTACACACCACGTAAATTAAGGAAGGGTGCTGCTCCCATGTAATAATAGCTTGCAGTTAGTGCTCTCAAGAAGCTTTGAATATTAAAATTGCCATTATTAATTTATACTATGAAGTTTTGTCTTCCCTGCCATTTCCCCTTGTGTTGAAAGCCTTAAAGAAACTATCCTGTCATTGAAAAGGTAAAATAAGACGTACTAGGGGCCTTCAAAATGTTCGTGGAAAAAATGGAATTAAAAGATACTAGAATTTTTCCAGGAACTTCTTGAAGCCCCATCATATTGGTTGTCCCCAGTTTTTGAACCTTCAACTTAAGGATGATACCTACTTGCTTTTATAACGTCAACACAAGTTTGTTCTCACCTTGATGGAAATGAATTCCTCATCACATTCACTTTCCCTTGCTGCAGGTGCAGCTTTGAAGCCATTGAAAAGGCTTGGCGAAAAGTTCAGAGTTTATTTTTTGCATTAATTTAAAAAAAAAAAGAAGCTTGCCATCAAGGATATGTGAGGCTATAAATCTTTACGGGAACAGATATACCTTACAGAGTTTGATTCATAGATCTTGCAGTTAGCCGTCCCATGCTTAACTGACAGCACTACCAGGGCCTCTTTTGCACCAAAGTAAAGCTAATTGAGAACCATATGCATGTGTTCTCACTTACCTACCACTTCAACCAACACACTCTCTCTCTCTCTCTCTCTCTGAAGAACGGATCTCCTTCGTAATGCAGGGTCCACCTGTATTTTAAAGGGAACTTTCATTTGTTCTTCATTTTATCATCTTATGAAGCATTCAGGAGAATAGCCACAACCCCAATCTTTATCCAACCGATGCTGGAAAACAGGTCATCTTTTTCTGTGTAACATGGACCAAATATTAGCTGAGTCTAAATGAGGTGGACACACCATGTCTATGTATCTTTTTTCTTAATTTGTTTTTTGCCAAAATACTTAGCAATTTAAAACACTGTGGCAGAGTGCTTCAGGGAGATTATTTGTCTTCTGCTACAGATTATATATATATAATATATATATATATTACATACATACACTTACATTTTATATATGTACATGTATATACTTATTGCCACCAAGTTGATGCCAACTCATAGCAACCCTATAGGACAGTGTAGAACTGCCCTTGTGAGTTACTGAGACTGCAACTGTTTAAGGGAGCAGAAAGTCCTTTGTTTCTCCCATGGAGCAGCTGGTGATTTGGAATTGAAAGTCCTGTGGATCACAGCCCAACATGTAACCATTACCCCACCAGGGCTCCTATCTATCTATCTATCTATCTATCTATCTATCTATCTATCTGTCTATGTATCTATCTATATGCCTATGTGTGTGTATCTATGTGTATGTATATATACACAGACATACATGTGTATGTGTAAATGTATGTGCAAATTCTGTAGATGATGAGGCCAAGCTTGAAATTACATTTTAACTACTAAACACATACACTGAACATCTCTTTTCATGGGTAAACGTATCTTAAAGAAAGAAAAGGAAGAGTCATCGTGATCACTAGCCTTTCAAGAGTTACAGATGAAAACAGTGATGAGAAAGCAAAGTTCAAGCAAACAGAAAAGGTGCAGAGAGATGGAAACCCTCACGCACTGCTGGTAGGACTGTCAACCTGTACAGCCACTGTGGGAAATGGTGGGGTGCTTCCTCACACAATTGGGAACAGAAGTACTGTATGACCCTGCATTCCCCCTATTTGGTATATACCCTAAAGACATCGAGATCACAGCACACGCAGGTATATGCACACCCAGGATCATTGTAGCCCTATTCACAGCAGCGAGAAGATGGAAACAACCTTAATGCCCTTCAGTGGAAGCTTGGATAAATAAACTTTGGTACCTACATACAATGGAACACAACGAATCATTAACGAATACTGATGAAACTCCGAGACACCTCATGATCTGGATGGATTTGAAGGACAAGCTGAGTGAAATTAGTCCATCACAAAGGGGGATTATTGTATGAGACTACTGTTATAAAAAAAATCAAGATGAAGATTTTCATACCAAAAGATGCAGCCTTGAATGGGTGGGAGGGGTAGGCAGGTGTTCATGAGTGTGAAGGAGAAGAGGATATCCAACAAGAGGAAATGGGGAAGAGGGGGTGGATTCTGGGAAGAATGCAAACCACTGGGAGGTTTGATAACATTTTTAAACTGTGACATGCAAAATAAAGATCCAAGATGTAAACCCCCAGCTCTTTCACAATAAGTAGTTAAAAAGAAAGGGGGGAAAAACAGCAGTGGCCCCACAGGGACAATCTCTGGCTTCATGGTACACTGAGAATGCTGGTGCTGTCTGCTCATATAACCCCTGCCCGCAGTTAATTTGATTTCTCCATTCGAGTTAAAATGAATTGCATAACTAAGCAACCAAAGACTTTCCATCTTATTAAACCAATGAGTAAGTTATCCACTGTGCCCTTCCGGTCATTATAACTGAGCTCTCCACTCACGGCCCAAAGCTTTTAATTGCATAACCAGCTGTTATTGTCACTTGAGGCCCTATGTGGAGTAGTTAGGGGAAAAGACACTAAATCAACCTAAGCGAACTCTTGCAGGACTACATTCCGCCCACAGAAGTGTGTGTGTGTGTGTGTGTGTGTGTGTGTGTGTGTGTGTATTTGTTGATAAAGACAGAAAGAGAGACAGCCTAATGCTCATAGTATTTTTTTAAATCATTTTATTGGGGGCTCGTACAACTCTTATCACAATCCATACATACATCCATTCAAGCACTTTTGTACATTTGTTTCCCTCAATATTTTCAATACATTTGCTTTCTACTTGAGCCCTTGGCATCAGCTCCTCATTTTTTCCCTCCCTCCATACTTCCCCCTCACCCATAAACCCTTGATAATAATAATATTATTATTAATATTAATAATAAATTGTTATTATTTTGTCATATTTTACACCGTCTGACATCTCCCTTCACTGACTTCTCCACTGTCCATACCCCAGGGAGGAGGTTATATGTAGATCTCTGTAATCGGTTCCCCATTTCTCCCTCACCTTCCCTCCACCACACACACCGTCCCACCTCACCCTCACCCCTGGTATTGCCACTCTCACGACTGGTCCTGAAGGGATCATTTGTCCTGGATTCCCTATGTTTCCAGTTCCTATCTGTACCAGTGTACATCCTCTGGTCCAGCCAGATTTGTAAGGTAGAATTGGGATCATGATGTGGGGAGGAGGAAGCATTCAAGAACTAGAGGAAAATTGTATTTTTCATCATTACTACACTGCACCCTGACTGGCTTGTCTCCTCCCTGCGGCCCTTCTGCAAGGGGATGTCCAATTTCCCACAGATGGGCTTTGAGTCCCCACTCCGCACTCCCCTCATTCACAATGATATGACTTTTTTTGGTGTTTGATGCCTGATACCTGATCCCTTCGATGCCTTGTGATCTCACAGCCTGGTGTGCTTCTTACGACAAAGAGGAAATAGATCTATGCACCTATATTTATAGGTTTAGTATTAAGGAAATGGACAGTGGGCCCCTACTCAAGTACTCCCTCAACACAAGAACACTTTGTTCTAACAATTTGTTAGTCTGAGATGCTCACCTTCCTGGCACAATCGCTGAAGACAATGGGTGCACAAGTAAATGTGGTGAAGAAAGCTGATGGTACCTGGCTATCAAAAGATATAGTATCTGAGGTCTTAAAGGCCTGAAGATAAGCAAGCGGTCATCTAGCTGAGAAACAACAAAACCCACATGGAAGAAGCACACCAGCCTCTCCCGACTCAATCGCTGAAGACAAAGCAGGTGCATAAGCAAATGTGGTGAACATAGTATTATTTTTTTGCTTCTGAAAAGTACCTACCCAATTCATGGAAGCCCTATGCACAGTGGAACAAAACCCTGCTGCTCCTTGCACCATCCCCATGGTGGGGAAGAGTTTGGACCATTGTGACGCACAGGATTTCTCTGAAGCCTTTCTTCCTAGTCCATCTTAGACTGGGAGCTCTGTTGAACCCTGCTCAGCATCACAAAAACATACGAGACCCACCCCTACCCTACCCCCAGCCCACAAGCAGTAATTGTGTGTGAGGTTCACTGGCTGGGAATCGGACTCAGAGGTCTCCTGTGTGGAAGACAAGAATTCTGCCATTGAACCACAAGTACCTCACTCATAAATCCCATAAACCCCCGATACCTTGCACGCTGTGCATTTGGGTTATGGACTTTACATGGATGGGGAAAAGTAGCCCTCACAAATGCTGGGGCAACTCATACACAAGAGCAAACACAGGCCAGCATAGAATCCTCACAAAGGTCTGGTGTATTTTAGAACTGTGAAAAGTCGAGACTGGCAAAGGAGGCACAGAGCTCTGAGTCCGCAGGGGATAGCTCTGAGGGAATGGTGACTAGCTCAGTGTGTGAAGCTAAGGAGGTTGGATCCCAGGTTGGATGTAATAGTAAGGCAGGGGTGTTTAAGCATATCTGTGTTTGCTGATCATCAGATCAAATTTGTTTCTTGGAAAGATAATGCTGGAGTGGACATACAGGGGAGAAGAGAGATTGGAATATACTACTATGAAATAACAGTCTTGAGACAAATAAGTAACTGTGTTATTTCACAAATAAAAAGAAGACATCTCTGAGACTAAGATACCATGGTGGAGGTGGTGGAGGTGGTGGAGGTGG
>NW_022103908.1:7444199-7450941 GCF_000313985.2 Echinops telfairi | reverse complement strand
GTGGTGGTGGTGGAGGTGGAGGTGGAAGTGGAGGTGGTGGTGGTGGTGGTTAGGTGTCATCTAGTAGGTTCCAAAGCATAGCAGCTGTCTCCTACCCTAACCTTTGCCATCTTCTAAAGTGTTATCATGTTTGAGCCCATTGCTGTAGCTGCTTTGTCAACCCATCTTGTCCAAGGTCTTCCTCTTTTCTGGCTGCCCCTCTGCTTGATCGAGCATGATGTTGTTGTCCAAGGTCTGGTCCCTCCATTCTTGCTTTCTAAGGAGCACGCTGGCTTTACTTCTTCCAAGACTGACTAGTGGGTTCTTTTGGCAGTCCATGGTACAATTTTCACAAGGACCACAATCAAATGCATTGATTCTCCTTTGATTGTCTTTATTCAATCTCCAACTTCTACATGCATTTGAGGTGACTGAAAACACCATGGCGTGGGTCAGGGGCGCCTTAGTCCTCAAAGTGGAACTTTACTTTTCAATCCAGGAAAGAGGTCTTGTGCAGCAGATTGACCCAATCGCATTGAAAATAGTATAAGATTAAATCCTCAAACACTTGGTACATTTAGACACCCTTACAAATAATTCAATTAAAAAATGTATGTCAATTCATTTTGTAATACTAAAGTATTTTTATGAAACAAAATAATATGTGGCTGCCAGTGCGTTGTGAGAATAACTGAAATATCGGACTTCTAAAGGAGGCTGTGGTCATTTGACTGAGTAGCAGTCTAAGAGAACACAGAAAGTGTCTGAAGGAGGTGTGCCATCTGCAGTTAAAAATATGAGTCTGGGATTTGGAAGAGGTCACGGTTGGAAAGAGAAGATTTAGTAGTCCTCAGAATATAGAAAACTACATTTATTAAGCACTAAACCCTCACTCCCTTCCTGAAACCCTGGTATTTATTTTACCTGTGTGGCTCTCATTTGATAAGAAAAATCTCAGTAATAAAATTTACCTTTACAAATAAAGGACCAAAGCACCAGAGGATAAGACCACATGCTCAGAATCATAAAGGTAGTAAATGGTTATTCCGGGATGGAAAAATCAGTAAAAATGCAGGTTGTTTCCTGTTTAATGCACTTACCGTATATACTCGAGTATAAGCTGACCCGAATATCATCCAAGGCACCTAATTTTACCACAAAAATGACATTAAAAGTGTGCTGAAAACCTCAGCTTATACATGAGTATCCACGTAACTGAGAAAACTTCATCCTTCTTCACAATCGATACTAGAATTTATTGGCTGTGGTGGTGGTGGATTTTAGGTGTCATTAAGTCTATTTCACCTCACAATAATTCTATGTGATAAAGTAGGACTGCCCATTGAGTTTTCTAGGCTGCAATCTGTATAGAAGCAGATTGCCCATCCTGTCTCTTGAGGAACCACTGGGTAGGTTCCAACCCCAAACTTTCGATAAGGAACTGAATGCTTGACCATTGTTCCACCAGAGCACGAAACCATGAAGGTCTCCTTTGATTAAAGTAGAAAATATCTCTCTGTCTGTCTGTCTCTCTCCCTCTCTGTCTCTGCCACACACACATACACACCATCCAGTCCATGCCGACTCCTTGTGACCCTACCAGACCAAGTACCTAACTGCCTGTGTGAGCTCCCGCGACTGTAACTGTCGATGGGTACAGAAGGCCTCGGCTTTCTCCCAAAACCAAACTCACTGCCATCAAGTCACTGCTGACTCATAGCGCCCCTACAGGACAGGACAGAACTGCCTTGTGAGTTCATAAGCACTAATAAATATCTTTTAGCTGAAAAAATATAAATGTATTCATATAATTGGGTGTTTTAGAAATTGAAGCAAGCTCTCTTTTATAATTATGAACCCATCCCATGTGCTAGAAATCTGTACCTTCTTTCTGACATAAATCACACCTGCTCTGCACCCTCAATGGCATCTAAGTTACAGTCATTAAAAAGGAAAGAGCTCCTACAGAGGCTAGGGGACTGCTTTTTCCAATATTTCTGTAATGTATTGCCCAACTTCATTGGACAGCAATCTGGGGAACTTGTTTTTATGTAGTCTTTCTAAAACACGCAATTTAAATTTCACACTCGTAAAAGCACAGCTTTTTCCTTTTGTATTTCAAGCGTAGCGACTTACTATCACTCCAATGAGCCCAACTAGGATGGACTAGTTTGGAAAACAATGCAAGTTTCTTGTTAAGAAAAGAATTATGAGAAGCAGAAATGCACTGGCGTGCATGGAAATAGTGGCTTTCAGTGCACAATAAGGCTCAAGATAGCCTGGGGTTCTGAAGTGCCGTCAAGTCATAACGACCCGACTCCACACTGCCCAGTCCTCCGCCAGCCTCAGACTTGTTTTGAAGTTTGAGGGGTCCATTGCTGCAGCCAGTGTGCTAAGCCAGCTTGTTCAGGGCCTTCTATTTTTGCTGCTCCTCTGCTTTACCGGCAGAGCATGAAGACCTATCCCGGAGGAGGGGCTGATGGTTGGAACTAACACCTCGTGTTACTAGCCCAACACTTGTCTTACCGAGCTAGCAGGGGAAAGGATTAAAACGCTCAATAAAATAAAAATTAGTCACCGCCATGAAAGTGTGTTGGCCTCATCGTGATCCCATGTGATAGAGCAGAATTGCTCCCATGGATTTCCAAGGCTGTAAATCTTTATGGGAGCAGAAAGCTCCATCTTTTCACTGTCAATTAAGCGAATGTTTACAGAGCCGATCATCAGCTTCAGATCCAACAATTCATACATACTTTGGTTCCTGTCACTGATCGCACTCACCCTACTTTTCCCTGTGTTTCCTGTCTCCATTTCTCTTTATTTCCCAATCCTCTCAACTTTGAGTTTTGGAGTAAATGCTGCCCTTCTGAGCTTGAGTGTCTCATTATTCTAACCCGAGGGTCAGCTCAGTTCCGGATCTGAACAGTGACTAAGTGCCAGTCTCCGGAGTCCGCCAACCCCTATCTGACCCGTAAGCCTGATCGCTTTTGTTGATTTTGAATTCGGTTCCACACTATATCCAGAATCTTACAAAGTGAGTTTTTTCGGAGTAATTGGTAATGATAGCCTGGCATCATCTATGGAGAGATAGATCTACTCTGTCGCCTGGATTAATGCATCTGTTCTTGTACCAGTACCAATCTGTTCTGACTACTTTGGCTCTGTAGCAGGTTTTGAAAACAGGGAATGAGAGGCCTCCTGCTTTGTTCTTCTTCATCCTTCCTTGTCTCTTTCCTTTCCATTGAAAGTTGGTGGTTACTTTTTCCACTTCTGTAAAGAGCGATGTCAGAATCTGGATCGGATTGCTTTCCAAGTGTATATCGATTTAAATAGTATTGACATTGTCACAGTGTTAAGAGACCCTATCTATGACCACGACATCATCTTCTATTTATGCAGATCTCATTTGGTTTCTTGTAGTATTGTTTGTTGTTTTGTTTTCTTTCTGCACTGGTCTTTTATTTCTCTGGTTAAATTTATTCCGAAATATTTCATCTTTGGGATGGGTATCATAATTGGTATCATTTTCCTGATTTCCTTTTCAAAGCTCTCTTTGTTAGCATAAAAAATCAGACTGATTTTTGTATGGAGCTCTAGTGTGCTGCCACTTTCCTGAATATTTCAAATAGTTGTAATAATTTTCTTGTTTGGTTTTATAATATTCTAAGTATAAGATCATCCCATCTGCAAATAAAGTTTTCCTTCTCTCTTTTCCCAATTTGGATGCTTTTAATTTCCCTTTGTTGCCTTACAGCTCTAAGACTTCCAGCATAATATTAAGTAAGCGTGGTGATAAATGGCCTCCTTTGTCTGGTTCTCATTCCCAAGAATGCTTTCAGTTTATCTTCATTGAGACTAATGTTGACCATTGGTTTTGTATATAAATGTCCTTTATGAAGTTGAGAAATTTACCTTCTATTCCTAATTTGTTGAATGTCTTTATCAGAAATGACTATTTGGATTATATCCATTCTTTTTCTGTGTCCGTTGATATAGTGTGGTTCTTTTCATTTGTTTTATCTATGTGATGGATTATTAGTTATTTTTGTAATGCTGAACTGCCCTGGCATATCTGGTATGAGTGCTACTTGTTCATGATGTATTTTGTAAGGATATATTGTTGGATTCTATTGGGTAAGATTTTATTGATAGTGTTTGCATCTTCAGGAGTATTGATGATACTATTGATCTAATTATTTTCAGTAATGTGTCTGCCTGGTTTTGATATCAAGGTTAGTTCCACTTCATAAAATGAATTTAGGAGTTTGCCATTCGTTCTATCCGCTAGAATACCTTATGTAGAATTGGTGCCAGTTTCTCTGAAAGTTTGGTAGAAATCGCCAGTGAAGCTATCTGGACCTAGGCTTTTTGTTGTGGCAGGCAATTTTCAATGACCCCAAAATTTCTTTTTTTTAAATTAATCTGTTCAGGTTTTGGTTTTGGTTTTTATTTCAATCACGTTCTTTTCGAGACAAATGCCATTTCTTTTGTTTGTTTGTTTTCAAATTTGTTGGCATACAACTCTTTGTAGTATTTTGATATTCATATATTCATTTCTTGTGTTATTTGCCTCTGTCCTTTGCCCTTGTTAAGCGTGCCAGTGCTCTGTCGATTTTGTTAATTCTTTCAAAGACCCAACATTTGTTTTGCTGATTCTATTATTTTTCTGCTTCATCAATTTGTGCTCTGATTTTTATTATTTCTTTTCTTCAGGTGGCTGGAGTTATGTTGCTGCCCTTTTTCTGATTGCAGGAGATGATGTGGTAAGGGCTTGATTTGGGATCTCTCTTCTCTTTTGATGTATCAATTGTGTTGTCACAATATCCTCAACTTGATTTCTAGGTTCTAATATCCATTGGAACAGCAATACACACACTCAGATAAAATTCGTGATTAAAGGGTTTATTAAGGGATTAACAACAAGTTAACGCTAGTAAAAAATGCTCGAGGTTGAGTTGTTCATCAGAACCTGTTACAAAGTTCTCTCGAGTCTGCTAATAAATGCCCAACGGGGCGTACCACTCCTCTGCAAGCCTCAATGCCAATGCACTGAGCTCAAGCTCTGGGCATCAGCAAACTCAGCGCAGTGCCCAGAGGAAATCCACTACAGTAGGCCTCGGCCAAAGGCACTCGGCTCCAGTTCTGTGGGTCAGCAAGTCCAACTTCCCCACCTAAGTGCCCAAGGCACCCCACTCTGCACAAGCCAGCCCCCTGCACAAAAGTACCCAGCTTTGCTTGCTCCATTGAGCTGGCTCCTGGTGCTGTTGCTACTCCTTTGATGTTGTAGCTGTTTCTGAATCCAGGCGCTTCACTGGAATCTCAAGTCCAGAGGTTGTGCTCCACACCTGGTTCTTTCTGGTACTGAGATCCCTCCTTCTACCTATCATAGGGCTCATTAGTGGTATTCCAGAGAATCCTGTTCACAGTTACTCACTGGGGAATCCTATCCGTCTTTTCCCCTCGACCCAGGCAGGAAAATGTCATTTGGCAGGAGTTAGAGACTTTGGCTAGAAGAGTCGTATTAAATAATTCACTGTCTCTGCAAGCATTTATTGCCATAAATTGACCTTGGGGTAGTGATTTTGCTCTGTCCCAAAGGGTTGGGTATCGTGTATTTTCATTCCCACTTGACTCAAAGAGTTGTTTTATTCCAATTTCATTTTCTTCTATTACCCAGTAGTTTTAAGTGGGATATTACTTGATGTCCATGGTTTTCCCCCCTTTATCTTCTTATTGTTGATTTCCATTCTTTTAGCATTGTTCTCTGAGAAGATGTTTTGTAACAGCTTGATGTTTTTAAATTTATTGAGGTCTGCTTCATGACTTAAAGTATGGACAGCGTCATATGTGCACTGGAAAAATAATGTATATTGTGTTGTTTTTGAGCAGAGTGTTCTGTATATGCCTGTGAGATCAAGTTGGTCCATCTATCATTTCGTTCCTCTGTGTCTTTGTTAAGCTTCTGTTTGTTCTATCTTTCATCTAAAGTGATGTATGAAAGTCTCCTTTCGCGGCATTTAAGTGTGGATCATAACAAACTAAGGATAGCCTTGAGAAGAATGGGCATTCTAGAATACTTCAGTGTGCTTATGCAGAATACGTACGTGGATCAAGAAGCCGTTGTGAGAACAGAGCAAGGGAATGCTGCATGGTCTGAAATCAGGAAAAGCACGCATCATGGTTGTACCCACTCAGGATATTTATTCAATCTGTATGCTGAGAAAGTCATCAGAGAGGCTGGCATACATGAAGAAGAAGAATTTTGGGTGCCCTTTGGTGCTTCTTCCTGATCTGGAATTCCAATCACACACAAGTTATTCTTCCTGGTGGTGTCTAACATAATTCTTAGCTTTTCTTCAACTTTTGGTTGTTCTTGTTCTTTCGTTGTTTCTCTAGCCAACTGGTATTGAGATATTTGTCTTCAAGCTTACTAATTCAGCTTTCCATTAATTCAATTCTACTCCTTTGATCTTTCCATGCATTATCTCATACTGAGATCTTAGTATTAATTTTCTGGATTTCTATTTGATGGTTTTGTTAATGACTTCTAAATAGCCATTTACTTGTCTGTTTGTTCTTGTGGCATTGTCCAGAGCTCTTCTAAAGTTTGCATGTGTTTTCCTCTTATTGGCAGTTTTCTTAATCTTCCAATTTGTTGAAGTCTAAATGCCATTCATTTGAAATCCTTGTCAGGTAGTTCCAATGCCTTTTCTTTTGGAGAAAGGTCTTTTAGTTCTTTCTTTTTATGAGTTTTTTGGAGCCA
>NW_022103908.1:7434370-7443522 GCF_000313985.2 Echinops telfairi | reverse complement strand
GACCCAGAGAGGAAACCACTGCACAGGGCCAGGTAGCTGTTATGGATGAGCATCTTCTGCCAGCCAGGGAGCTAAGGAGGAGAGCGATGAAGCAGAGGAAGAGGTGGGAAGCCTGGCTCTAAATGGAATTCCTGCTGACCTGCTGTTGTCGGAGATAGTCCAACATGCAAGCTTAAGTGGCAGTTAAGGTCTGGGTGTTTATTCCTAAAAAGAAACTCTTTTGAGTCCAGTGGGCAGCCAGGGCAAAACAAATGGTTGTGGAAAGAACTCTTGACCATTCAGGTTGGTTGGCAATAAGATGCTTGTCTGGCACTACACTTTTTGTTGTTCTGATGACGTTAAGTGCACATACCACCAGACACAGGATGGAAGGAGGGGGTTGCACCAGGTACCCAACCACAAGGATGCAGCTCGGATCTCAGAGCAGGGACTGTGCAGGGGAAGTGTAAGTGGTCAATGGGTGGGTGAGGTGATGGGATGACTATTCTTCTGAATTGCTGATGCCATGGTTAGCAGCCCTGAGCATTACCCACAACTAACCCACAGTACTGCCAGGGTTCCTATTGTGGACCATATGTCATATTCATAAAAGGAAGAAATGAATTACCCTTGTCCTAAATAATAGAGTGCAAGTTTTTATTTTCTCACAAAGAAAACAAATAGAATACATTTTAAGCTTTTGTCCTGATGTGTTATTACTGAGGAAATTAAAATTTAGAAAAGTGAAATAAAAACAAAAAACTCATCCATAATTCCAACATCAGATATCATTTTTGCTAATATTTCCTTCCAGATTTTTGTGTTTACTTGTGCACATAAATGATTTTTCCTAGAGCTAATTTCTTAAATTGGTGACACTGTAATTGTATAATTAGGAAAGTTCCTTATATTATGTGGAGGAGTGTTTTTATAATTTTGGGTTTTGTTTATCATCTTTATGGGTGATTAAAGCAATGAGAATTTGAAGGAAATTCTCATTGGGATGGAAAACATCTCTTGGCTCCCTTCCTTTCTCTTTCTGGCTGATGCAGCTTATTTTCCCTGGCACGTAGTTTTGAGGCCTTCCCAGGCTTGGAACAATGGACACGACTCTTCTTACTCCACTTTTTCCCAAGGGGGTCTCCCAATTCTCCTGGTTTACATATGATCTATGACTTGTCACAGCCTGTGTTATATTTCCATAACACTTTTCTACTCTGAATTCCATAATTATTATTTACAAATATCTATTTGACATCTCTAATTGGATTCTTTATATTCCCCCTTACACCTGTTTCTCTTTTTGTCTTCCCTCGCCTTTATCTGGAACTTGGAGAGTACTTTGTGATGTCTCTTTCCTCATATTCAATAGCCAATACATCATATAATCTACAGGCAATTCTTCCATAATCATTCTCCTGCTGACGACCTCTCCCCCATCTCTATTGCTTCTTCCTTTCTTTGTTCATGTAACCATCATGCCTTAGACTCGTAGGCAATAGTTTGCTAAATCCACACCATTTCCGCTCTTGGAGACCTGTGATAGGTTTTGTGTCAACTTAGCTGGGCCAAGATTCTCAATAGTTTGTCAGTAACCCCCCATGATGTGGTTTAACATACCGTATCAAGTCTATGATGGTATCTACTGCCAGCAGTCAAACAGTGCTTGGATTAGGATGGAACCCCTTGTTCAGGTGACAGTCCTGATGCAATTCGATGGAGCTTTTCTTGGGGGTGTGAGCTATGTCCTATATAAGTTGATGCTATGGGGAAGCTTGCTCACTTTTTGTTTTATCTGGAACTTGCATCTGGCTCATCAACCTCCAGTTCTTTGGACTTGAGCACACCACATTGCCTGCCAGCCCTCGAGCTCTCGGCAGCCAGCCATCAGAACTACTGACCTTGTGCTCATGTCAGATCTGCAGCCACAAGTCAAATCTGCTGACTTTGGATTTATGCACACACACTGTGGTTTGGGGCTTTCTTCCTGCTTTCTGGTTTCTCTTCCTCTATCTCCTGAGTCAGATGAAGCCTCCAGCTTACTGTCTGACCCAGAGACTTGAACCAGACTGAATTTTCCCACTGCTACCGTTGCATGAGATCCACCTTCTTTATATAAACGCTCTCCCTCCATGTGTGTGTGTGTGAGAGAGAGAGAGAGAGAGAGAGAGGAGCCCTAAGATCTCTTTTCTACATTGACACTGGAGTGATCTTTCTAAAATATGAGACAGATCAAGGTATTCCATTGCTTAAAATATTACATGGTTTCTCATTGTACCTAGAATAAAATCCAAACTCCTTAACATAATCATAATGCTGCAATACCTGACCTTGCCACTCCTTCTTTTCCAATCTTTTATTACTCAACACTCCTTCATTCATTTCTCTTCAAATACCTTCTTCTCATATCTCAGATAGAAGCCTGCTCATAGCACAGTATAAAAACAATTTAATATTATCAAAAGGTGAACACTGGCTTCTAGTTTGGGCAAGATGGTACAGACATTATTTGCCATGTTTCCTCATGCAAAGCAGACACTAGTCGACCAATCTAGAACTCTGAAAGGAGGTAAAAAGAAGAAAAATTACTCGGGCACCCCCACATTGGATGAACAAGTGAACGGAACAACTCAGGCTCCTCTCAACAGAAGAAAATCCTCCGTGCCATGTGTTTGTGGGTCTTCACCCTGGGTCTGAGCCACCCCTTCCTCTGTCATCTCAACAACAGCAGGTACCAGCATCAACCCTTGAACCAAGGAAACCCAAGAAAACTACCACAGCCATGCCACTACCCAGAAACTTAGGCTCGATTCACATGCTGAACAAAGTAACTTAACAAAAAGAAAAACTTGTGAAAGCAGACAGAGAGAAATGAGACATTTCTAAGGGGAGAGGCCAATTCAAATGACAGTGCATTTTTCATCTGAAAGGCTGGAGTTTATAAGAAAGTACCAGAACACCTGTCTAGTGCTGAAGGAAAATTCTAGCAGCTGTAAATTCTCTATCTGGCAAGCCTACCCTTCAAGAATAAAGGACATTCTCAGACAAAAGGAAACTGCAAAACATTCTGCTAGCAACCCTACCTGAACTATTGGCTAAAGAAAACCCCTTTAGTTTTGGAAACGATGCACTGAAAGAATCTTGGACAGCCCAAAGCGAGCGGTACCACTGCAAAGACAGTCAAATAGGAAGAACGAACTTTTTCCTCATCAGTCTGTGACTCATCTCTAATGACTGAAACATAAATTGAAATTCCATCTTATACTCAAGACAAAGATATTTTGAAGTGAAAAGGATATGGAACGCTTAATGAAAAGGGGGTCTCTGTACATTAATTGAAGAGATAAAATGTTGATATCGGTTGCATTATTTTCCCATTGCTGCTGTAGCACATTACCACACAATCAGTGACTTAATGTCTTATAATTTATTATCTTATAGTTATGCAGCTCACTGAAAAAAGAAAAGCAGTTTCACTGGACTAAACCCAAGGTATCCTAAGGGCTGGTTCTTTCCGGAGGCTCCATGAGAGAGTGTGGTTCCTTGCGATCTCCACCTGACAGAAGTCACCTGCATCCCCTTGACTCATGGCCCTTCCGTTCAAAACCAGAGACAGAGCATCTTCCAATATCTCTTTAACTATTATTTATGCTTTGGTTGTTATATCTCCTAACCTAATTTTTTAACTGCCTCTTAAAGAACTTTTATTATATTTGGTCCAGGTGAGTAATATAGAATAACACACACATATATCAAGATCTTTGATTTAATAACATCTACAAATCCCTTTTCAAAGACCTAAATATAAATCACACAATTATAAAGCCCACCAATGAAAACATAGGAACAATCTTCAGGATCCTAATACAAGGTTTAAACATACTGGAAACATAATGAACGACATCTACATTATAGAAGACAAAATAGAGAACAGGACCTACTAAATACAACATTTATGCACACTAAAAGACTTCATCAAAAGAGACAACTGAAAACCCACAGATTGGGATAAAATATTCAGTAATAATATAGCAGATAAAGGGCTTATCTCTAAAATCTACATAAAATCACAACATCTGAAGAAGAAAAATAACCCAATCAGAAAATGGGCACGAGATATGAATAGACAATTTACCAAAGATGACAATCAAGTGGCTAACAACCATATGAAGAAATGTTCATGATCATTAGCAATAAGAAAAATACAAATTAAACATCAATGAGATAACACCTTACACTGACACTTTTAGCAAAATTCAATAAAACAGAAAATAACAAATTCTGGAGAGGATTCGGAGAGATAGGAACACTTTTACATTGCTGACAAGACAACAGAATTGAACAAACACTATAGAAATCTGTATGGCACTACCTTAAACAAATGCAAATACAAGTACCCTATCATCAAGCAATCTGTCTCCTAAAGAAATCAAGAATACAACGCAAACAGACATATGCACAACTGCTTATTGCAGCAATTTCCATAATAGCAAAACATGGGAATAATTTTTAAAAAACCATTGTAGGAGAATAGATAAACAAACTCTTGTATATTCATACTACAGAATATTATTCATTTAAGAAAAAAAATCACCACTCAAACACCACAAGACATGGAGAAAGCTAGAGAACATTATGTTTAGCAAACTCAATCTCACCAAAATAAGTCTTTAATTGTCGTAAGGAAAAGAAACGTGGTTTGTACACCAATAGATAATACTTTGATGACTAAGAGGAGGCCAGGAATGGGGGCAAATAGGAAGAAGGGAGGAACAGAATATTGGGGGCGGGGGGTGGGTGGGAAGAAGCACATATATACGGAGGATTTAACAGGATATTGTTGTTGATTTCACTTCTTCAGATAGTCTGTGTAAATATATATAGTATGTTTCTGTAAAAGCAAACAAAAAGTCCCTCCAGACTATAACTGCTGGGAGTGGAAAATCTCCCTTTTGTCCCTCAGAAGGGTTGCTGATTTGGAACGGCTGACCTTGGGGATTCCAGCCTTACTCTTAACCACTAGGGCACCAGGGTTCCCTGGGGGCGAGTGGGGGGTGGATAGGTCAGAAGGAACCAAATCAGACTGCAAGGTGGGTACCTAATGGTTTCCCATCAAAACTCTCCAAAGATTGAGAAGAGGAGTAAGTAGGAAGATAGTGGTGGTAGATAAAGACTCTCTGGTGAACACTACCTGGGAGTTTTCTCAGTAAACCTTTGGTTTGCTGTCTCAAAACATGCTTATACTGAGCAGATGTCTTCCTTCTTTGAACCTCCAGAAAGGCCACTTGCAAAACGTTTTGAGGATACCAAGAAACTGTTGACTTGATTGGTCTGCTTTTCTTTTGATTGGACGACTTCCACCTCTTGGCAGCCGTAACTTTGATCGTTCTTTGACTTCAAGGCTTGAAGTCATGAATCCATGCTTTAGCTCCTGGTACCATTCTTCCCAGAAGTGCTTGAGAATCTTGATCTCATTGTTCAAAATTTCTCTTGAATGCTTTTTTCCTGTCTGCTTCTGATCTAGGCAGACACCATGGTTTTGACACTCATCAGGCAGCATGTTCACTCGACTTTACCTGTTCGATCTGAATTGTGTAAGTGGAAACACCTGAGATGCCTCTGGCACTGGCTCTGGGATCTACTGCTAATCGTCCAGCCTTCATCAGTTACAGCACAAGAGAAGATTCATTGTTCCTGGCAAATCCACGGTCTGCTGCGCCAGACTTCATCTTCAACCACACCTCCTCCCGATGTAAAACAAGTTGCTCATTTGTACACTACTGATTTCTTTGGAGCATTGTCCCCATCAACTTATTGTAAAATAGCCAGGATGTCACGTTTTTCCACCCAAGCTTCACCCTAAGTTCCCTCTTTGCTCTCGCTTCATTTAGGACAGATTCCATATTGTTCTTGTAGCAGCACATTCCAAATTGATGCTCAGTGCTCCAAAACACTTTCTGTTCAGGAATGTTACGAGTTAGTATGCGCTTATTTTGATGCCAAAAGAGAGAGAAGAGAGAGTGCAATGCATGCCTAGTTTTTCATCATATGTATTTTCCAGGAAATATTTGAAGACAGAACAATATCTATCATGAACTAAGATGCAAAAATCTAAGCAAGTTATTGCAGCCTGAATCAAACAATGAATAAATAAATCATGCACCGTGATCATGTTGAATTTATTCAAGACAAGAATAGTTCAACTTTTCAAAATCAGCCAACATAATTCACTATATCAGTAAGAGGAAAAGAAGGTATAATATAATCATATTAATAATTGATGTAGGAAGAACGTTTGACAAAATCTAGAGAGTTCCTGATGAAACGTTCAGAAGGACAGAAAGTCTAGTTATTTGTCCGATCTATGTTCTATGAAATCAGTATGAACACTACATTAGTGAACACCAGACCGCTGGAGTGAGGAAGATATAGCGTTAAGCCCTGTGACCCTTTTGTGACACTTCCATCGCTGGATTAATAAATGGCCTTATTTTATGTGTTTTATTTAGCATTTATTGTTGAGTAATTAACATTGAACTCAGAGTCAACAGCGTTATAACTCATGCCTGAATGCAACTTATCTAACACTGCATCTTTTCTTTTTTCTTTCATTCTTGTAAGGCATATTACAATCTTTGTGTGCTCAGGAACCTTAGACAACACTTCACCACTGTACTTGGGGCCATTTTAAACAGTGAAATCACCAAAAAAAAGAACAAACTCATAAAATGTTGAAAATGTGACACTAAATTGACCGTGAAGAAAACCTTTGTTTACAGTAGGAGAGAAGACACAAAAAAGCAATCTGGAACATGTACACGGGTCAGCTCAAAAGGTTTGCCACTCTATTCATTTCGAAGGAAACAGTATTTTAAAAGCTTTTTAAAATTCCTGCCTAATTGCCGAAGGTGACGTCATAAGCAATTCCACACTCTCTTCCCCTCACAGGAGCTTCTAGGCAAACAACCAGGAAGTACTGCACCCAACTTCGTAAGAACTAGGAAAAGTAGGTAGATGATTGTAGTAAAGAAGCAAATATTGAATTAAGAAAAAGACCACTTTCATGCACTGGATGGACCACACTGACCCAGGGTTCTGAGGGCATCCTGGGGACCCAGGATGTGTGCCGAGCTGTGCTGGGACACTGAATCTGGCATCTTCAAGGGACACAGCCTACTCCAGAGGCTGCACCAGTGAGATCCAATGCGGGACTCCACTGGGTGAGTTGTACTCAACCTCAAACACACCTGTAACTTGAGGACTTAAGTCAGAAAGTGCATGATGTCTGAGGAAGCAAAAGACAGCTGTACCAAATTTGGTGCACTGTTGGTAGGCAGACAAATAAGGTCTTGCTACATCAATGCCCTGTATGCGGTATTAAGATGTGTGTTATTCTGGCAAACCTGTGATGGTCATTCTGGTTTATTTGGGTTTTGTTCATATTAGGGTGTATCATGGAGGTGCTAGGTCTTGAGGGTTACCCTCGACATTTTTTTATAGATTTTTCTGTTTTTCGGTAAATTAAACCCAGGAACAAACCTATAAGAATAGCAAGTGGAACAAGGGTTTGGGAAAGGGGGTTCTGGGAGGGGGGCTAGGTAAAAGGTAGATGATTTCAAGGAGTCCAGGAAGAAAAAGTATGTTTGGAAACTGATTATGGAAGCAATGGTACAATTCTGCTTGAACGAATGGCATGACATTTGTATTAACTCCCAAGAAATTATCAATTAAAACAACGACAGTGAAACACAGATCCAGGAATGGGTTTGGGGCTTCCACTAAATCCTAGCTCCAACTTAAGAAAAATGAGTTCTTACCTCATGGCCCTGCTTGATACTCACCCTCAGGAAGGGAACACAGAGGAGACGGGCACTGTAGCAAAATGTAGTGAAGAAATCAGATGGTGCCTGGCTATCAGATAAAATAGCCTCTGAGATCTTAAAGCCTTGTCTCCAAACAAGCAGCCATCTAAGTGTGATGTCAACCAAGTCCACATGGAAGAAGCACACCATCATCAGTCACCGAAGGATTATGAACCATATTATACAAAATCGGAGGAGTGGTTAGTATCCAAGTCTAACATGTGAACATCTGGTTTGCAAAAGGCTACAGGATTCGGTATAGCTTCATAGGAAATAAGCCTCTATCCACAATTGAGGGATGGGAGGAAAGTGGTTACCATACAGAGTCATTAGAGAGTTGAGTATAGATGATCAAAGGCATAAATCTGCCTTGAGCAGTTAAAACTTTGTCAGTAGATCCCCCTGTAATGCATGCTGGACCCGATCTGGTTTCCAAAATGTTCTGTATGTTTGGTTTTTATTGTTTTGTTTGTTCATATTAGGGTGTATCTCAGAGGTGTTATGTCATTGGGGTCACCCTCTTGAAGTTGTGTTATATGTTTTTGTTCCATTTGGGCCTATATAAAACCCAGGACTGATGAGCCTATAGGGACAGCAAGTAGATTAATGGTTTGGGAGTGCAGGAGGTAGGGCTGGGTTGGGGAGACAGGCAGGGTGGTGGTGAATGGGAGACAATGTCAAGGAGTCCATGTAGAAAAAGACTATCTGGAAACTGATTGTGGTAGCAATTGTACAATTCTGCTCAACGTGATTGAACTATGGAATGATATAAGTACTAAACCCCAATAAATTTTAAAAAGGAAAAGACCACTTTATCCCACATGATGAAGTTTTGCTAGGAGCAGGCAGTCATTTGAGAAGGAGTTTCTTTAAGAGCCTGCTTCCAAAATATATACATTCTAAGCCTATTCAAGCTCTCTCGCATTTTGGTGGATTGAGATCCTGCATCTGACTCATCATCATCTGACATCTGATTCTATGGACTTGAACCAGCAGCCTGACATATTGCCTGCTGATATTGAATCCAGCAGGCCCGACAGGTATGTGTGTCAAGAGAGACTTGTAACCTGATATCTGACTCATGACTTCAGAACTTGCAACTGGACTGATAACAATAAGATCATCAGCTCAAACCCACCCCATGGGACAATGATGAGGCAGTCTGTTCCCATAAAAGCTCCCAGTCTCAGAAGCCCAGAGGAGCAATTCTACTTTGTCTATGAATCAAAATCAGCTTGTTGGATATAGATTTGGCTTTTGTGGGTTGGGGGTGGTATATTTATGTGTGTGTGTGTATGTGTGTGTGTGTGT
>NW_022103908.1:7431237-7433978 GCF_000313985.2 Echinops telfairi | reverse complement strand
GCAATAGAAGCACGTAATGAACAGTGTAGAACTGAACAAGAAAGTAGAGCTTTGAGAAGCATGGTAAGACAGAGGAACTGAGAAATCCACATGCAGATACAATCAGATGTCTTTGGTGTCTGCTGTTCCAAACTATGCAATCCTGCAGGTGGATCTGAGAACCCAACAATTGGGAATCTTTTTACCCTCACACTTCACATGGGGAACACTTGCTCACATATCCCCTTATTTATTTTGCCTATTGTGCAGGGAATGTCAGTTATGCTGTGTCTTGAATTATGTCAATCTGAAACAAAAATGTACTGTCTTTATTGACATCATTACTATAGACTTGTTCGTTAATCTGCCATGACTGTCACAACTCATGGATCGATGTGTGCCAGCTTAGAAAACAGTGACTTAAGCAGGCATTCATCTGAGCGCCATATTGTAAGGCCTTCATGAAAGGCACTTTTTGCGTTTTAATAGAAAAGCCGTAATTCTCATTGCGGAAAGCACAAATAAAAATTAAAATGCAAAAATAAATCCATAGTTTTTCCATTCGTGGGGAAACAATAATCATTAATGCATTGGTCATTCAAGATTGTTTTTCATGCATTTGTGTACATGGACCTATTGCTATTTCAATGAAAATTAAATAGCAGCACAGAGAGGATGCTTTGTATGTCAAATACCAAAATGTGACACACACCTCTTCACAGACCGGGGAGCATTTCTGCACATCTCCACCCCTGCCTATCCTGTATTCTACTCTGTGATTTATTTAACCAGGGCCTTCATTTATTTCACCAATCCCCAATAAAGGGACATTTAGGTTTGCCCCCAAAATTTTGTTACAACAAAGTTAGAGCTAAATATTTTACACAACATCATTTATTGCCTGAGGATAAATTCCTGAAGGTAGAATTGCTTTATAGCTTAGTGGCAAAATGCCACTAACAGAAAATGTGGGGAAGCAATTTGTAATATCACTTATAGTTGTTTTGTTTTTTAATCCAAGTAACTTTTATGGGGGAAAGGGGAGTTTGGGGTAATACAGTCTCGGATGGTATACCCTATCTGGGGGCATAGGAGTGTTTGAGACTGAAAATGACCACTTCAGGGGGGGTGAGGAAAAACCACGTGGGAAAATGGCCCAAAAGAGACAAAAGATTGCAGGAATGGAAGCAGGAAGAGTTGCTTAGAGAGAGAGAGTGAGTGCATGCCCAGAGAGATCCACCCTCCGCCCTGAAAGAGAGGGATCTTTCTGAAAGCAAAGCTTAATGGGATCTCTTGTTACCATCATTGCATCCTTAGGAGCGCTGGATATTATATATATTTTTTATGTTCTGTTTCTATTTGCTTAATTACTATGAAGTTGAACATCCCTTGATCTATGCGTTTAGCTATTCCAAGCTTCCTTTGTGATTTTCTGTGACCTGGAAGCATTTTTTTTAGTAATTTGAACTCTTTGTTATCTATTATAAAAATCTGCCATTTAATTGTCTTTAGAACTTGTGCATATTTAGGAGCTGTGCAGATATTTTCTATTTTGTGCTGTCAGATCTGTCTAATGTCTCCTTTGATTGCTTCCTTGACGAGGAACACGCTTCCTCATCCCTCTGGGGCAGGTAAACGTCCTCCTACGTGGAATTAGGCAGGAATGGAAAGGGGCACTGAGACTCATAGATTCCAGCTGTCATTCTACAGCAAAGACAAGTAAGATTCGTGAGAAATGTCACAAATCCCTAATGGCCATGAATTTCCACCAGTCCCAGAACTAAAATCCAAGTCCCCTGATTCCTCCAGCTGTTAGAAAATTAGGCAGATGAAGCAGCGCATGCTCCTCTGAGGGAAGCTGGCTTGGCAGTCCGAACCTGGGGAGAACCCTCGATGCTGATTTTCTGTAGCTCTCCCTGTCGTAGTTATCTCGTGCTGCTATAACAAAAGCGCCACAGTGCGTGGCCCTGGCACACAGAAGTTTATTTTCTCACCGTTTAAGAGACTTGAGATTTGAAGGCAAGGTACCAGCTGTAAGAGAGGCTCTCCCTCTTTCTGGCCCGTCTGGGAAAGGTTCGGTGTCTATGCCTCTGTTCACGTGGGATGGAATCTATCTTCCCACAGCTGTTTGCCTGCTGCATCCCTTACTCAACCTGCTCTCTTTAGATGGCAAAGAGGATACTACCACTGCCTCATTACCATAAACAAGAAAACATAACCTAACATGACATAAACACGAGAAACCGTTAGCAAATGAGATTGTAACCATAAGTATAGGGGTTAGGATTTACAATACACATTCTGAAAGGACACAATTCATTTCATAGCACTAACCCCCAGTAGGCTGTGCTTTCCGGGTGCTCTGGGTGGTCGCTGAGTCAGAGACGTGAGTTGCGTGCACAGCAGCCCCTGAGGAAAGAGAATCTTTAGTTCCTTCACTTTGTTGGGGGCGGGGGCGGGAATGTGGCCAGTAGGTGACCAGCGCCACGTTTACATGGATTGTCTGATAGATTATGCCAGTAGCTGGGCTGGTGGGGCAGCACTACAATGGGGAACTCTTGGTCAATAGGGAGAAAGGAATAATAATGAAAGAATAAGTACCGTATATACTCGTATATCAGCTGAGTTTTTTGGCACCTTTTTAATGCAGTTTTTGTGGTAAAATTGAGTGCCTCGGCTGATATCCAGCTAGGCGTATACTTGAGTATATAGATAGTTTTTGAGGGCTGGTAACATCAGTGTGTTTACTTGACCAAACTATG
>NW_022103908.1:7427499-7430040 GCF_000313985.2 Echinops telfairi | reverse complement strand
AATTTATATGTGTATAGTATACATATAATTTTAAGTTTAATCTATGAACTAAACGAAAATGCTTTCCCCATCTTCCCTGTTCCTCCCAAAGGGGGAAAATGACCTTGAAAAACTCCTTGCGGCATCACCTTTGCCCGTCTAATTATAGCTCACACCACTTAGTGCTGCTCATAACCCTTTGAAGGAGATGAAGATTCTCTTTGCTCAGTAGGGAAGGGACAAAAAAGGTCTGTTTTTCTCGGGAAAATATAGATTGCCAAATGAGTGTGACTTGAAATAAAATTCTGCTTTAACTCCGCGGGAAATCACCCCTGCTTCCCAGCCCTCCCTGGCCACAGCCCCCAGCCTCCCTCTGCTGTTCTGCCCTGGAGGGTCCCCAGGATATGGGACTACAGAACGCCCTCCCATTAGCAGCAGGAATCCAGAATATCCATGGCAACCGGTCTCCAACCCCAGGGGGAAGCAGCAGCATGCGGCTCCATTCTGTGTCTCCATCCACAGCTCAGTGTGTTGGCAGCGTGGCGGTTCTCCGAGTTCCCTTAGATCAGAACGGACTTTTCTCCTCGCCTTGCTTCATCTCTTCACCTGCGTGGGTCCAGTCCAAGACCATCTCAAATGAGCCTCGCCCCTCTCCTGCTCCCTCTGCACCGCTCTGCACACAGCCCACCGAGTGGCCCTGGGTTGGGCAGCACTGTTCGAAATAACGCAAAACAGAGTCCTGCGGCTGGCCTGTCCACCCTCCTATAAAGGCATCTCAATCTGGTGTGCCTGCCATGCCAATAACCAGCCGATATCTGACTTCAACCCTGCCAGGTCCTTTCTGTGACAAGATCTTATAAAAACCGGCACAGAAATAATAAACACATACAATGTTGGTCACGAAATTAAGGTGTGCCATCAAATAACTATAATCATGTTTAAGTGGGGTGTGTGCCTCCGATCTTGAGACGGGAAAACAGATTGCACAGGGCGCTTCCTGTTTGCCAATGGAGCCTGAATAACTCATTTGCACTCAGTGCCCTGGGGACTGGCAGCTGAGTCCTCAGTGGATAGGGGGAGATCTGGACAGAAGCACGCCGTTTGGTCTGCAGAATCAAAACGAGGCAGGCATAATATCTCCAGGACACAGGCTAGAGTCATATGTGGCATCCATAGGGTCTGTTAATGGGTTTGCAGAAAGGAGGTCAACCATTACACCTCGGGGTAAAGTGGACGCCTTTCTTTTTCTTTTTTTTTTTAAACATTTTATTAGGGGCTCATACAACTGTTATCCCAATCCATACACACATCAATTGTGTAAAGCGTATTTGTACATCATTTCTCAAAACATTTTCTCTCCACTTAAACCCCCGACATTAGGTCCTCATTTTTCCCCTCCCTCCCCGCTCCGCCCTCCCGCATGAGCCCTTGATAGTTTATAAATGGGTATTTTGTCATATCTTGCCCTGTCCGACGTCTCCCTTCATCCACTTTTCGGTTGTCTGTCCCCCAGGGAGGAGGTCACACACAGTTCCATGTAATCGGTTCCCTCTTTCCTACCCATTCTCCCTTTACCCTCCCTGTTTTGCCACTCACACCACTGGTCCTATAGGGCTCATCCATCCTGGATTCCCTGTATTTTCAGTTCCTATCTGTACCAGTGTACCTCCTCTGGTCTAGCCAGGTGGACGCCTTGCTTTGAGAGACAGAGAGAGAGAGAGATTTCCAGGGCAATGTATAAATGTGTGAAACGGGAAGCTAAATGTAGCATTCCCTGTTGAGCAGAGTTTTAGCAGAAGCCTGTAAGGAGAAGAGTCCCTATCCAGAGGCCCTCCCTCCCCTGTCGTCCAAAAGGAGAGTTCACTCCCTAAAACCATTCACTACGGGAGTTCAGTTGTCCCTGGAGCTGAACCCAAACTTCCAAAGGGATACATGGGCACAGATGGTTTCAAGAAATCAATTTCCAGGTTTTCCTCTTCCCTTTGTATTGTTTCTTAAAACAATTCCTCTTGGGATTATTCCTCCCCTTACACAAATGCCAGTCTCCTTCATTCCATAAGGCAGACAGGTATCTCCTGTGTTGGTGGATTGCCTGGATTTTGAGCACCTCCAAGATCCCAAACAAAGACACAGCATAGCCACGTTTGGTAAGTGGTTTTCATCAAAGCCCGCATTCAAGCTTCAGCGGAGTAAGTTGTGTGATTTAAGCAGGTGAAAAGTTCCAAGTTTACTGAGAGCTGATCAACATGGTATCTTTGAGCAAAAGGAACACATATTGAAGATAAGATAGGGCATGTCCGTTGAGCATTTATTCCAATTGGAAGAAACATGAGGCTGTCTGTTTCCGTAAAGATTGAAAGTCTTGGAAACCCAAAGGGGCAATTCTACTCTGTCTTATGGGATCACTATGAGTCAGAATCAACTTGATGGCAGTGAACCAGTCAGGGTGCGATGTAACAACGATGAAAAATACAACTAGTTCCTCTAGTTCCTAAATGTTTCCTCCCCGCTCCCACTACCATGACTCGAATTCGACCTTGTAAGTCTGGCTAGACCAGAGGA
>NW_022103908.1:7378438-7427289 GCF_000313985.2 Echinops telfairi | reverse complement strand
AGGGCAATGAATGCACAAATGCACTTTACACAATTGATGTGTGTATGGATTGTGGTAAGAGTTGTATGAGCCCCTAATAAAATGATGTAAAAAAAAAAAAAAGATTTTCTTTATCTGAACAGTCAAGATGTTGGAGTTCCAACAGCAGCAAAGAGACAAGACAGCATTCCTTGTCTGTGTTTCTAGAATTGTTGAGGCAAACCAAAACCAAATCCACTTGTTTTGAGTTAAATTCCAACTCGTAGAAACCCATTAGGACAGAGTAGAACTGCTCCTTAATGATTCTAGAACAGTAAATCTTCACAGGAGCAAACAACCTCAGCTTTCTCCCGTGGCCGGTGGCTTTGAACCACTGACCTTGTAGTTAGCAGTCCTACACTGAACCTAGTTTGCCATTCAGGTTCCTATGGAGGAGATTCCAATAGATAAGTTACAATAAAATGGATATGAATTTTTGAATGTAAACCTGATGATCCGTTCTGTAATCCTTCACCTAATGAAGAATAAAAAGGTTTTTAAATTAAACGTCCATTTTACATACAAATCTATGATATTAAATTTCAAAATGTAAAGGAAATAAGTGATTTTCTAACAAAATATGAATTATCCACATTAAACACCACCACCACCACCATCCCCAAGGGAAAAAATAAAAAACAGCTGACCAATGGATGAGAAACAGAAGAAATCTCTCCCTGCTCCCAGTGCAGAAGGCCAAGTAGGAACCACTTGAATAAAGGGAAGACCTGAAGTGAGATGACAATTGGCTGTCTGATGGTTAAGTTGCACTGGACTTGTTTATTTTTGTAATGCAACCTGGAAAGATCTTGAGTCCTGCCCCAAGTCTCCAAAGAGTGAAGAAAAAGAAGAGAATATGGATTGAAATAGGACAGTGGTAAGAAAGCCGCTGCCTCCTTTCAGCTTTCATACTACTGAACGTTCATTCAATGGACCACTCGTTTCAACAGGACAAGGCTTCCATGGGGACACATTCTGCCGGGCGGGGAGAAGGCAGTGTCGAGAAAGGGAGGCTCCTGGAAAAGAAAGAGAGAATTAGAGAGAAAATCGACTCAATCCGTTTGGTTTGAGTTGACTTGACATTTACCGGAAAGAGACATTAGAACTGGCAGAGATTGAGTGAATTTAATTGTTTTCCATGTGTTTCCTTTCATTCACCCACAGAAAGATGGGAGGTTTAGGGCCGAAATTGTAGTAGTTATTAAAAACAAGGAGCACTTTTACACATAATTGTATGGCATGCTTACTACCAACAGGTAGAGTTTAACTGACGAGTGGGAAGTAGCTCGGATAATGTAGACCGATATGGAGAAGGGAGGAACTGAGGCTGAGGAGCTCCAGCAGGAGCCACTTGCCTAAGGAAGCAAGTCTACAAGGAGAGGGTGGTGAGTCTTCAGAGGACTGCGGAAGACCAGAGGAGCACGGTCATGAATGCCAGAGAAAGAATAGGACGGGAGAGCCTACACGTCCAAGTGCTGGCCAAAGCCAAGCACTGCCTAGTCTGGGGGAAAAACGTGTTCTTGTGTTTAGCAACAAGAAAAGAGTCAGTGGCCTTGGCAGGAGCAATTTTATTGGAGATAGATAAGGGAGTGGTATTTTGGGGGAGTGAGGGTCTTTTTTGTTATTATAGCAGATAAAATGTACCCTCCTAGACATTATTAAGTGTAAAATTCAGTGGCATTAGTTTCATTCGTAATGTTGTGAACCCATCTGCACTATTTCTAAACTTTTTCTTATTTTCCTAAACTTTTTTTCACCATCAAATAGAAGCTCTGAACATCTTAAGCAATAATTCCCCATTTTCACCTCCACCCCTACCCCTGAGTAGCCTATAATTTAGTTTTGTCACTAGGCAGTTACCCACTCTAGATAATTCATATAAGTGAGATTATACAATTTTTCCCCCTTTGGGGATTGGCTTACTTCACTCAGAGTGATGCTTTTTGAAGTCCAATCATGTTGAAGCATGTATCAGCACTTTATCTCTCTATATGGCTGAATCATATTCTGTCATATAAATATACCATGTTTTATTTATCCATTCATTTGTTGACAGACACTAAGTGGGTTCCACATTTTGGCTATTGTGACTAATGCTACAATGAAGACTCTGTTTCAATTCTTAGTGGTATTTGCCTAGGGGCAAGGGACCCTAGTGGTGTAATGGGTTACTTGTTGAGCTGCTCACCAAAGGGTCAGTGGGTCGAAGCCACCACATGCTCCATGGGAGAAAGAGGAGGCTTTCTACTCCCATAAAGAGTTACAGTATCAGAAATCCAGAGTAGCAGTTCTACCCTGTCCTATAGGATCACTATGGCATCAGGATTGACTTGGAGGCAGTATGTTTTTCGCATTTATACCTAGGAGTGGAATTTCTGGGCCGTATGGTAACCAGAATTTTTTAAAAAGAAAGAAAAAATATCAATAGAGAACAAAGAGAGAAAAGCATTGAAGAATTAGTAAGCAACATGGAAGACCAAATTGAGATGGGTGACCATGAAATTTTATTTTAATAGTATTCACAGTTGGGTGATCCCCCCCGCCCTCCCCAGTTTTGTGCAACACACAGATGGAAGAGTGAAGAAGGCAAGCTTGGGGCTCAGTCAGGCACAGGGGACGCTTAACTAGCATGGGGCTGAGGAAGGCACTATTGAATCCAGTTTATAACAGATATTAGATTTTTACAGTTATCCTCTCATTTTTCCATTATATTGCCTGCCTGCCTCAGTATACATTATACATGAGTTCCTTTCCTCTTTTCAACAGCCATGGGGCTATTACTTTATAATTACTTTCTACAAATCGGAAATTGAAGCACAGAGAATTGCATCATTTGACCACGACTGCACACCCAGCTGGCAAGTGGCAAAATTAGAAATACAATCCATGTTGTTGACTCCAAGTTGGGTGGATTTCTCCCTTACCACTGCACTGCGGCTTCTCTTCGCCCTTTCTCTTTCTAAGCCTCTCTAATTGCTTATCATAGAGACTTCTAAGTAGGGATTCCAAGAAACTGATGAAAACTTAGAGCTTCCAGATAAAAGTTTTATTTTCCTCCCAAACTGTACAAATCTAATCAAATAAACACCTCTAGCCGCGCAGGCCATAAAAACAGAAGTCTGGTTTCCTGCTGGCCCCTCCCCTCTTCTTTACCCCTCTTTCTTACATCTGTAAGCATCCTTGCAGAAGAAACAGAGAACAACAGAATGAGTCTGTAAGAGAGCACTTTGAGCTTCCTACTTCTGCTAAGACTGTTGAATTAAAGAATGGGACCAGGTCAGTTCAAAAACCCTGAAATCTGTGTGGAATTCTCTGTTGAACAAATTCAGGAGTAACATTCATACACTCTGTGTTAGTCTGGGTAGACTAGAGAAACAAATCCATGGACACACATATGTATATAAGGGAGAAGTTTATATACAAGAGCAATTGTACATTAAGAAGACATCCCAACCAAGTCCAGTCCAAGGCTGTAAGTTTGATATTAGTCCATATGTCCAATACCCATCTATAAACTCCTCCTCAAACTCACCAAACACATGCAGCGAAGCCAAATGCAGGACAATCACAAGCCAGTTGGTAGAAAGTCTTTTGGTCCAGTGGCATTGTAAGCATCTCAGTGCTGGCAGGGGTCTCTCTGTGGCTTCTCTGGCTTCCGAGGTCTGGTTGCGTCCATGTGGCTTGTTTTATGCAATGTCTCCCAGGGAGTGGCAGAGAGAGAGAGGTGTCTTCTGCCTCCACGGAGGAAGTACCAGATTTCCCAGAATTCTCAGGAAAAGGCTATCCCCACACAGAAGCCTCATTGGCTATGATCTGATTGACAAGCTAGACTCCGCCCCTACACTCTTAACCCTCAAATTGACAAACGATTATATATCTACCACACACCCTGTGCAAATAGTGTTTGTAAATACTGTTCACTGGTGCATGCAGCATGGCAAGCAACAGCCCTTTCCGTCTACCTTGGCATGATCGCATCTTGTCCATACTCAATTGTTGAGATTCTAGATGGGAGATTTCCTGGATTGGCTCACTTGAAAATATTCTGATCTTCAACGTCTGACATTTCTGTTCTTTTTTTCCTTTTTGATCCATAATTTTTTCTCTCCCATATTTTCCTGACACAAAACCCTTTCATTGCCATTATACTGTGTCAGCCATCAAAATTTGGGCGTATGTTCCTTAATTCAGCTATTCCAAGATAGGACAGAGACTACTGATTGCCTTCCAATATTCAGTCAGTCCTTCTTTGCTTAATAACTGGGTTGGAATCTACTCTGTTGGTAAAAGAATACTAATATTTTAGCTGGGTACACTGTCTCCCAGAAAAAAAATCGTCAAATGCCCAGCTCCATTGTAGCTAAAGGTGACTAAGTTCTGGTCAAGGAGATCAACGCCAAAGGGTTAGAGGTGGCTTCGAAGAAATAGACATCCAGGAAGTTGACTCACTGTTTCTAATTTTCTCCTCCTGCCTCCAATGCGAAGGTGACGTCTAGATCACATCAGTCATCTTTATTGTGAGGCAAATTTGAAGAAGGAAGCTTGCTCTGGACACAGTGGTACCTAAAGGAGCCTGAAACACAGGCTGTATGAAGCCGTCTGCCACCACCAGGAATTTTTCAGGAGAGAAGAAACCTTTGTATGTTGAGTCCACTTTATAAGATCTCCATTACTTAATTAGCTACAATTTTTTAAGTGGTACAAAAGGCAGGCAATTTCAAGGACAGATTTCCATTTCTGAATGGTCTATATTTAATGAGTGATTCAAATTTTAAAAAGAGATTACCCACAGCATGGTCTCATCCACCCTCTGACCAGAACTACACAGTCCCTGGCTACCACTACTGATGGTGCCAGTCAGAGCCACAATAGCTGAATGAGAGAAAAATGTGAAAGAGGATGTCAGAATGAAAGAAAACATTAAAGCCTAAAAATAAAGAGACAAATCTAATTGGGAATAGAAGTACCACACTACCCGACAATCATTCTACGTGATATATCTCCTACAGAAATAGAGAGTATGGCAAATACATGGGTACCCACGTTCATTTCAGCACTGTTCATAATAAAACGGGGATAGAAATAACTTAGATGCTCACCAGTGAAAGAATGGATAAATACATTTGGGCGCATACACACCATGAAATGCTATAGATCATTAAAGAACAATGATGAAACTGGGAAAGACCTCATGGCATGAAGAGATTTGGAGTACATTATCCTAAGTGAGGTTCATCAACCACAAAAGGACAAGTATTGTATGAGACCACTGTTATAAAATAAAATAAACATTTTTATACCAAAAGAAAGAGGCTTTGGTGGCTACCGGGAGTGGGAAGGGGAGAGATGGAAGGACAAGTAGTCAGCTAGAGGGTAAACGGTGTTTATTTGGGTGAAGGGGAAGATACCATCCCACAAGAGGGAAAGGGAGGGGGGAATAGCCCAAGCCATTAGGAGGTTTGGTAAGTTGTTTTTTGGATAAGTTTCTGAATGCAAAAAACTGATGATCTAATTTGTAAACCCCAACCTAATGCAGAGTAAAAAGTTAAATTTTCAAAAGAAAAGTCTAGACCAACTGGATTAAGATTGGAAGGCTCTCGAAGACAATTGCCTTGAATTAAAACTAAACCTAAGGCCATCTAATAGTTAAATAAGCTGGCTCAAAAAGAATAAATGTTGCCCATAAGAATTGATTGTGCTCCTTTTAATTATAACCAATAGAAAAGGATGTGGTCAGTAGTTTTAATTTAAACCAGAGATTAGAATGTAAAGGGGCAGGGAAAATAGATTCACGAAAATAGAACTAGAATGGACATAAGGTGGACGTCCATGCATTGAGACAAAGGCATCTCCGTTCATGACTTGTGTGGGAATGAATGTTGCAGGAGAGCCTAAACTACAGTGTAAACCTTCACTGAAAACCCAAGAAAATGTTTGTTTGTTTGTTTGTTTTTAATTAAATCAGATAGAGAACAAAACATGAGAGGCACATCCAGAGGAGAACGTATTCTGAGGTCGTTTTCTTCTATCATAAGCTCTCCACACAATTATCCAAAACCTATTTTGTCCTTAAAGCAACTCTCTCAGCTTCTTCTTAGCAACTGTCTTCTCCTTCAACATTTCCGTTACTGAAACAAAATGTCCAGATATCAAATGTGCTCAATATTTACAGAGCATACATCAGCTAATTTTTCATTTTAATATAACATTTTCATCAACTCCAAGAAAAGCCGCGTTAGCTTCTCAGTTTTCCTGCAAGTCTAGGGCAATACCATGTCCCCTTCTCTATGTCATTCTACTTTGGTACTCGAAAGCCAAGTTTACCCAAAGATGAAGAAAACCTCTCCTGCTTCCGGAAGCACCTATAACTGCGGACCTGGCCTCACAGATGAAGTTCGCATCACTTCCCGTGGAGTACAGCCCATGTTCTCTTGGGAGAATAGCAGGCCCTCTCATTGCGGAGAATCACAGTTGCCCCTATGCTCCAACATGTCTTCCCAAGTGGTTTCTCCTCTACCACTTTCCTTCCCATTGTCACAGTACCATTCCTCCAAATGGAATGTCGCAAAGATTCTCCCTCTGCAAACAAATTGCTAAAATATTCATAAGCAATTTTTCTGAGTGTAAACTTGCAAAGGTTTTATGTTGTCAAAATCCGATGAATCTACCCTTAAAGGTTCCTTATGCCTCAATGCCTACTTCTCCAAATTTATTTCACTTTTTTTCCCTTAAGTATAGCTTAGGCTTTGATCAAACTGCTCTTTCGTTCCCTCCAAAGCGCTTCTACTGCTGTGACTAAAATCATGCCTTCCCTCTGCCTGGCAAGCCCCTGATCTTTCTTTGTACTTAACTAATAATAGGCGGAAATTTCTGCCACCCTGAGAAGCATTATCAACTAGAAGAAAGCTCTACTTTGTTTTGCTCGATATGTATTATAGTCTAGTAAGAAAAGCATGGGACTTTCACACAGAAGCATACACGTAAATGTTTGCTCTCTCTAATTGCTTATTTAGCTGCCTGTCTACTCAACTAGACTGCAATCTCTGTGAGAGGAGGAATTGTGCCTGCCTCACTATGGCAGAATTCCTAGTACCTAAGAGAAGGTCTGACATATTTGACGATTAAAAATATATTGTAAGTCTGAAACTTAATACGTTACAGAAGTAGAACTCAACCTCGATCTTTAATAGGTTTTCTTTGAACCTGTTTCTTTAGCTGTAAAATAAGTAACTGTTTTCATCCAAAAAAATCTAATATACACTTTAAGTTGTGAGATGTCCTCACAATAAAGATGTTTGTTCTCCAAATGAATGATGGCATTGCAGAATAAAATATTAAGTTTCTAAAATATGTATCAGCCCGGGGTGTATATTAGACACTTGTATGGACAAGGGATGAGGGAAAGGAAGGAGTCAAAGAAAACAAGATAAATTAAGGAACAAAGAAAAGATGTGATTGAGACTGTTGATTTCTCGCCTAACCTATTCTTCCCTTTATTCCATAATTATAGAACTTTTAGGTGACCCATAGCTTCTCATAACAAGGACTAATTTATTTAAGCTGAAGTCAGCCATGCAATTAAGTTCTAGGTATAGGAAAGGCAGATTTATAGAGCAACTTCATAGAACCTTTTCCCAGGAACGGCTGGATTGTATTCTTTATTAACCCTTCCTCAGCCCTGCAGGCAAGGCAATGCCATCTTGATGCATGGAAGGTGGTGCCACAACTCAGACTAGAAAAAGAGGCAGATGAGTAAACATAAACCTCACCATCCAGGTACTAATAGTCAGTTTAGGGACCTAAAATCCTCCAAATTCAAAATTATCGATGTTGTGGGATTATGATGAGGCCAAAGAAGGAGCCTCCATGGTACAATGGCCACGTGCACATCTGTCATTCAAAAGGTCAACAGTTTAAAACCACCAGGGACTCCATGGGAGAAAGCTGGTGGTCTGATTTGGTAATGATTCACAGCTTCAGAAACCTTACGGCGGGAAGACCTCCTCTGTCTGGTAGGGTTGTTATCAGTGGGAATTGGGTCGATGGTATGGTCCACAGGTTGTGAAATGGAATCAAAGGCTTGTGATCTTTTCTTTGAATCCACCTGAGCAGATCTGGTTTAGCCCAGTCTCTGGTTGTCCCCAAACGTAGGACAGAGAAGGCGATGCCTCTAGAGGGACATGAGCACACGAGTCAAAATAACAAAGTATCAGAAACAGAATTATTGGGAATGGCAAACATACAATTTGATATAAACATGTTTTCATGTGTTTCAGAAGATGAGGGAAGTTTATCAATAAGGGGAAAGTGAACTGTTAAGTGCCCATGGAGTGAGCTCCAAAGCATAGCAACCCTGTGTACAACCGAGTGTAATGCTACTCAGTCGGGCATCATCCTGACAATGGCTAGGTCTGAGCTCGTGGCTGCAGCCACTGTGTCAGCCCATCTCATGGAGGGTCTTGCTCTTTGTTGCTGACCCTCTCCTTTACCAACCATGATGTCCTCCAGGGGCTGGTCCCTCCTGACAACATGTCCAAAGTACGTGAGATGCAGTCTTGACACCGTCACTTCTGAAGAGCATTCTCACTGTACTTGTGCCAAGACTAACGTGTTTCCTCCTGACAGTCCATAATGCTTCTCATACTCTTCTGATGGTTTTTGGTATCTATTGTCCAGCCTTCACCTACAAAAGAGGCAACTGAAAATGCCTTGCCCTTTAGGACTTTAAAGAGGTCTTCAGCAGCAGATATACTTCATGCAATATATCACTTGACTCGACTGCCCCTTCCGTGGGCGTTGGTTGTGGACACAAGTAAAATGGAGTGCTGGCCAACTTCAATCTATCTCTCCTTAGCATGGTACTGCTCATGTGTCCAGTCAGGAGCATTTTTGGTTTTCTTTATATTGAGGTGTTATCCATACTGATGGCTGTAGTCTTTCATCTTCGTTAGCAAGTGCTTCAAGTCCTCATTCCTTTCAGCAAGCAACATTGAGTCATCTGCATGTTTCAGCTTGTGAACGCACCTTCTTCCAATCCTGATGCCGAATTCTGGTTCGTACAGTTCAGCTTCTCAGAGTATTTGCTCAGCATAGAGACTGCAAAAGGATGAGGAAAGGAGAAAACCCTGGCCTACATCTTGATCATTTTAAACATTTCTGTATCCCCTTGTTCCATTCAGGTATAACCTGGTCTGTGTACAGGTTATACAAAAGCACAATTAAATAGTTGGGAATTGCTATTCTTTGCAATGTTACCCAAAATTTGTTATGATCCACACCATTAAATGACTATGCAAAGTCAATAAAACACAAGTTAACATCTTTCTGGTAGTCTTTGCTTGCAGCCAAGATCCACTTGACATCAGCAATTGTATTCCTCATTCCAAATCCTTTTCTGGATTTGGCTTGGATTTCTAACAGCTCCTCGTGATGTACGAATGCACTTGTTCTTGAATTAACTTGCACGTGATATCAATATTATTGCATAATTTCTGCATTGTGCCGAATCATCTTTCTTTGGTTTAGGGACAAATATGGATCCCTTCTAACTGCTATCCAGGTAGCTGTCTTCCAACTTTCTTCATATAGATGCATGAGAGGCCCCACTGCAGTGTCAATTTGTTGAAACATCTTAATATTCCATCAATTTCTAGATCTTGGTTTTGCCCATGTCTTCATTACAGCTTGGACTTACCATCGTTCTTGATATGATTGAACATCAACTTTTTTTTTATAGTGACTCTTTGTGTTCCTTCTATTGACATTTTTCTAACAGTTTTATTGGCTTTATAATTCACATACCATGCAATTCAAAGAACAGTTGTACAAACATTGCCAATATCAGTTTTAGAACATTTCCTTCATTTTTATACTCATAGTTATTAGTTCCCCATTTCCCCCCAACCTCCCCTGCCATACACCCAAGAAACCATTAATCCAGCCTCTATAGATTTCCCTATCCTGGATTTTATATAAGAAAAAACCTTATCAAATAAAATGGGTTTTTTTTGGGGGGGGGACAAGAAAAACAAAGCAAAACAGATAAAATCTTAACTGAAAAGAAAGCAGAAAGTATTAAAAAGTAGAACAAATGTAAATGGATCATAAGGGAGATTAAATGATAGGGTGCTAAATTTTAACATAAATTTACCTGCAACAATCCACTTTCCATTGCATTCTGCATGTTCACAAGGCCATTCACACCCCTGGTCCGTGGTCAGAGGAGATTACCCAGGGGCGTAATTCATGGGTACTTCTCCTTCACTTTTATGAAACTTGAAATAGCTTTAAAATGCACCTAAAGGGATCAAATCATAAAATAATACATTTTGACCTAACTATTTTGCCACAATTGCTTTTACAATGCTTTTTCTCTAATAACAGGGCTATTCATGTCTTAACAATGATAGGAGGGTATTCACCATAGGCTAAATCCATGGGTGGACCTGCAAATGGATTTGGGGCTTCCATTGTTATTAATATAAGTAATCCAAATATAATGGAGGGAATGGCATCAGAGCTTAAATTGTGAACACTTTTCATTGACATAGTTCAACATTTTGTTCAGAGAATTCTTTAATGTTGAAACTCAAGGCTGAAGACAAATAGGAGCTTATAAAAAAAGAAGTCACTGGAAATATTAGTATGATGAATATAATAACTGAAAATGTTTAAAGATAAATGGCAGTATTAAATAACTGAAGCACAAATTTGTGAGAGACTATATTAGACAGAGAAACTCTCCCTGAAGGCACTAGAAAAGATAAGGAAATAGGAAGAGTTCAAAGTAAGAGACATAGATAATAGAAAGATAAATTCAACATCTCTATAAATAAAGTCCTCATAAAAAAGGAAAAAGATGAGTGGAGGGGCACATTTTAAGATACAATGAAGATAATTACATCAGAATTGTTTTAAAAGAGAAAACCTCATATCAAAAGTGTTAATAGAGTGCCAAGCATAAAGAAAAAATTTATATTTAAATTCAGATTCAGATACGTAAGAACATCAACAACAGAAGAGACCCTCAAATTTCTACATGTGAAAAAAAACACACCTACAAATTTTTAAAAATCAAAATAAAACAGATTTTTCACCAGTAAAATGAAAATGAAGTGGTACAGCAGTTAAAAGAGATCTTTGAGACTACAGTATTTTATCTAAGGATTCGTTTATTCAACATGTGTGAAAAACAAAAACAAGGTTACGCAGAAGTTTGAAACTCAAAGAGCTACATTTGAAATATTATTGTTGAGAAAAAAATCATATAATGGAAAGTACTTAGGAAACTTTCCAAATATAGGGAACAAATGCGTGTTCAAATTTTGGTAAAGTTAAGTATTGCTTTTAAAAGTAAATCAGTAATAGTAGCACTAATTAAGATAATAGATATTATATCAATAATAACCAGAAAAATTTTCCAGATAATATGAACATAATGGGTACAGAGAACAGATTGAAACCCAAAATCAGTGTGACTATTTAACATTATTATCTTGTTAAAGGAAAGATATACGGGGGCACCCCCAAAAATCGGTGCTCATTTATTCTTTTGATGTGAGGTGTATAGTGCATTTGGAGTTCATTCCACCAGGTCAAACTGTTAATCAAGCTTTCTATGTAGAGGTTCTGAAAAGATTGCATAACAGTGTGTGATAATAAAAGGCCTCATTTGTGGCAGATGAAGGACTGGTTTTGCCACAACAATGCACCTGCTCACACAACCATCTCAACGCAACAAATTTTGGCAAAAAACAGCATAACTCCTTCCCCATGCAACTTACTCACCTGACCTCACTCCATGAAAACATCTTTTTGTTTCTGGAAATAGGGACATGAAAGGATAGTAATTTGACAACTTAGAAGAGGTGAAGAAAAAAATGAGAGAGGTGCTGTCAGCCATCTAAACAGATGAGTTTGAAAAGTGTTGCCAAGAATGGAGTCACAGATTTGACAACTATATTAATAGTAATGGAGAGTACTTTGAAGGTGATAGGGTCGTTTTGTAAAAAAATTTAAATACATAGCTTTGAAAAAATTTCCAAGGTATTTTGGGTACCCCCTCATAGTTATTGATAAATATTTAGAAATCAACAAGATAGATAAACATAAAAATTGGATAAAATTGGTCTTTTAAAAAAAATGTTAAGCCCTTCAGACAACTAATTAGGTTTGAGGGATAAGGAATCTGGAGGCATTTGCTGTGAAGGGGGTTTTAAATAATCATATTGTATATATTTACACAGCCCAACAAATGAAATCAATAGCAATATCCTGCTAAATCTTCCACACACGTGGTTCTCTTTCTTGCCCCATCTTTTCTCCCTCACTCCTCAATGTCCCCTCTCGCCCCTTTCCTATTCCTGCCCATGTCCTCTCCATCATTGACTATTTTCTCCTTTACTGAATTTTTCTAAAAGTGTCATTGCCATTTTAATTTGCATTTCTCTTATTGCTAATGATCATGAACATTTCTTCATATCACTGTTGCCCACCTGGATGTCGTCCTTGGTTGAATTGTCTATTCATGCCATGTGCACATTTATTGATTGGGTGTTTTTCTTGTTAAGCTATCATAATTTTCTATATTTTGTAATTTTCTATAATTTTGGAGATTAACCCTTTATCTGATGCATCATTCCTAAATATATTTTCCCAGTCTGTGTGTTCTTTAGATGAAGGTGGGATTTTTAAAAATCATTTTGTTGGGAGCTATTACATATATTATAACATTCCATAGTTCAATCACACCAAGCAGTATTTTATCATTGCTACCATCATTAGTTTCAAAACAGTTTCTTTCTCTTTGAACTCCTTGATATCAACGCCCTTTTATTCCCTTCCTTCCCCACCATACCCCCAGGAACCCTTATTTATTTTTTCCCCATAATAGGGTTGTTTTTTTGTTTTTGTTTTTGCTATATCTTACATAGTCCACTATATTCATTCACATACAATTCTCTTGTTCAATCCCATCTAGTGGGGTTATACAATCATCGACGCTATCAGCTCCCTCTTTCCCCTCAACCCCCCTCCCCACTTCCCATATCTTCAGGAAACCATTACTCCTGTCACTGCTTCTGAAGGATTATCTATCTTGGCCTTCATGTACTGAGCAATCTTAAATATACAAAGGAGCATACGCACATCTAACATGATTAATGAAGATAAATAAAAACCATAATAGTAAGGGGAGGAACTATTAAAAGAACTAGAGAATGGTTATGTGTTTCATCAATACCATATCACAACCTATATTTATCATCCTTTCCGTGTGACCCTTCTGAGAGGGGCTGTCCAAGTATCTTACAGGTGGGTTTTGAGTCTCCACTATACCCATGCTCCTTCACATCTATCTATTTGGTTGCTTGCTTTTGAATTTCTGATACCTCTTCCCATCAACACCTCATGATCACACAGGCTGGTGTGCTTTTTCCATGTGGGCTTCGTTGCTTCCCTGCTAGATGGCTGCTTATATAGCTATAAGCCTTTAAGACTACTAATGCTACATCTTTTAATAGCCAGGCACCATAAGCTTTCTCCACCACCTTTGCTTACGCACCCATTTTGCCTTCATTTAGTCCTCATTTTACAACCACATTTCTAGCTGATATTTCATCTGTCTGATAGAGAATAAGAAAGGTGATACGTATTGGGTTTTTCTTGCCTTAATCACTCATGTAGAAGCCCTGGTAGAATAGTGCATCACATGTTGGGCTGCTAACCACATCGTCCCACTCCATGGGCGATAAGTGAGGCTTTCTCTCCCATGAAGATAAGCACTCTTGGAAACCCACAAGGGCGGTTTTATTGTGACCTGTCAGGTCATTATATGTTGGAGTCAGCTCCATGGTGGTGATTTGGGTTTTCTCTGTGCCTCACACGCATACAGATACATCCTTACAGTGGAATGTTATACAGCACCATATGTATGAGATTGAAAAATGAGCTGAGGACAGGGTTAGAACCTGGCTCATAGAAAGTAGTCAATAATGAAAATTCAGTGTAATGACCAAAACCAAAAACTACTGCCCTTGAGTCCATTCCAATCCATTAAGAGTCTTTGTCGGGTTCCCAGGGCCATATATTTTTATGAAAGCAGAATACTTCATCCTTCTCCCTTGGAGTGGTTAGTGGGTTTGAACCACCCACCTTGTGGTTAGTCTTCCAAATTTAACTACAATGCACTTTTTATTAAATATTGCCATGGACTTAACTCCAACTCATGGTGACCTCATATAGGTCGGAGGAGACCTATGCTCCTGAGAGTTTTCAGTATCTGATTTTCATGTTATTTCATTTAAAGCATTTTTAAAAATTGAATCAAGAATTTAAAAAAAGAATTAAATCTAGTTACAAAAGAAATCAATACACATTATTGAAACTTCAGTTCAAAATATATTACTCTTTTTGAGCCTCACAAACATATAATAAATTATCCTTTTAAATGATAGGGGGGGAAAGAATTTAAAAGTCACCCCTAGAAATGTCCAATTTCAACACAAGTGTCAATGGTATGACAACTGTTTTCCAAAACATAAGAGTTGACTCAGATCTTTCAAATACACCTACAACTTCGGTACAGTTAGCTGGGAACTATTTGTACAAGGTTGGGGATTGTTTAGGGTTGTTTGTTTGTTTGTTTGTTTGTTTGTTTGTTTGTTTGTTTGTCCTGTGTCACCAATAATTTTCTATCTTCTGTGTTCTTCTGTCTGATGTCATCAAAGCTATCTGTAGCAGAAAAAAGAGCTTCTTCTCTTTAGAATCCTGTTTCTCCTCCTGCTTGATCCTGCAGAGAAGTTGCTGTCCTCTTGTTTCTGCAACGCCACCACTGTGATCATGAACATGATGGCCTTCTCATAAAGTCAGCATTGAACCTTGACAGCAGGGTCAAGGAGGAAAAGATGACGAGGCGGTTGGAAAGGATGGGACAAGTGCTCCGGGTAATTAGCCAGCGGAAACTGGAAACAGTGAAATGCTTAGAAGGGGGGGAAAAAAAGATACACAGAGCCAAGTCCTTTCATTTAAACCACAAAACTGCTTCCCAGCAAGGTTTTAGCATATAGTTTGCATTTGCTATTAATTACAGTGTGCTCATGGCAAAGCCAGGATACCTATCTCCATACCCTTTAAGAGCCTATGTTTCTGTTCTGGATTGAATTCAACACCAAATCTTGGACAGCAATTAGGATTTATCAAATAGAGCCATGAAACTTTTGATAGGCTAAACACTTCACTTTTTCATCAAAATTATTTTCTACCCTAGTACTCCCTCCCAACAAGTTGATTCTGACTCATGGTAACCCGATAGCACAGGGCAGAACTACCCTTGTGAGTCTTTGAAAAAGCCTCATTTTTCTCCCATGGGGCGGTTGGTGTTCTCAAACTCCTGACCTTGTGGTTAGCAGCTCAATGAGTAACCATTATGCCACCAGGGCTCCTTTCTATAAGAAGAGATGCCTGAATTTCAGCACCACTACTTCCTCCCCACATCAACATAGGAGAGTGATTTCCCACCTTTGAGCTTCAGTTTCCTCAGCCATTGCATAGAATGACAGGCTTCTTCACCAGGTTACTGAGAGAGACAAGAGTTGACCCAAGTACCTGACAAATCATGCGTATATAAAAGAAGTGTAAATACTGCCCTACTCTAGAGCCTCCATCTAGTGCTCCTTTAATGCAATGGCAGGTTCTAATTCCAAATTGTTAGGGGGTCTTCATTGCCTAATCCAATTCCATCTTCCATCTTCTCAAAGTCGCATCTTTGACTTATACATTCTTTGTTTCTCAGAGCTCTCCTTCTCTTTTCAGACTCAGTCATTTCTGTTTGACCATAAAATATTGGCATTCCTAAGGGAGGCTTCTACTCTGGCAAAGAATTACGGTCTTGGGAACCCACGGGGGCAATTCCACCCTGCCCTGCAGGGTCGCTCTGCAGATGCACTGATTCAATGGCAGTGGCTTGGGTTTCTGGTTTTCAAGGTATCTCAACATTTATCAAGGTCCTTATCTGTTACCACTCAATATTTCCTCCCACCTCAGGCTCATTCAAGACCACAATTTCTGGCACCATTTATATATAATTGAACAGGCAAAAATGTCTCTCCCCTGTCCCAAACCTGTCCTTGGAGCTTAAAATCAATATGCACAGATGATATGTCTTATGGGGCAAGTCTACTGGGATGAATAAAATATACCATAAACTCAACTTTGCAAAACTAACCTGGAGCATTTTCCCTAACGTTGGCCCCATTCTAGTGGTCACTAAGTCACTAAGTGGTCACTAAGTGGTGTTGTAGAAGCCAGAAACCTTAATTCCTTTTTTGTACCACACACTTTCCCATAGATTTGCCATCTCCAGGACTTGTTGATTTTATGAACTAAACAATGCTCAGATCCATTATTTTTCCCACTCCCCTATACCATGCAGACTCCATTGCAATAACTTCTGAACTCCTCTTCCATATTTATTCTGTTCCCTTTACAATCCATCCTTGATGCTGCAGACAGGATAATCTAACACAATTAAATCTGATCAGATTCTCTTCCCATTTAAAAACCTTTCATAGTCTCTCGAGATAAAGGACCCATTTATGAATAGAGTCTTCACAGGTCGACAAGGTTAGATGGGTCCTTGTTTGACTCTCCGATTCCATTCATTTGCACTTACCGGTTTTTTCTCAACCCAGGGCCTTCGTGTGATATTTCTGAAATGACCCTCCCTGTGTCATCACCCCAGCCCTTTTCCTTGTGCATCCTCACTCACCACGAAGTGTGTCATCCTCTAGAAAGGCTTCTCTGAATCCATCAACTGATTCTGAAACAATCCTTCTCTTCAGAGCACAGATGTCTATGTATCATTATACTCCAAAGGACCTTTCCGTGATGGGTCTGGGTAAGACACGCCAAGGGAAAGCCACAGATACAATTCAATTGTGAATGACTGTTAATGGGCTTCATTGTGATGATCATACTCCTGGGTAGACAATGAACCCTTTCCGAAGCAGAAGTGGATTTTACTTTGTTGACTGGTCATCGCAAGTGACATTTGAAAAGCTCTGTAAAAAGGTAAGCATATACCCCCATACTACAAGCCATTCCGCCACGAGGAATAGCCTCAAGACAAATGGGAAAAGATAATGTGGGGCTGTAAACATTGAATTGAAAGACAATGGAATTGTTCCATTAACTTTTGGGAAGTCCCCTCATATATATGTAAGGCCTGCATGTAAATATTTATAGTAGCACAACAGTCAAAAACTAAATAAAGACATAAAATTCACAGCAACAAGTCAATAGATAAATATATCTCCATGCATGAAAACACTACTGAGAAGTACTCTATGCACAAGAGTATATTTTATGCTCAAAGGGCATTTTTAAAAAGCAAATAATTCTTGGTCTGCACTGCTGTGTATACATGTCATTGCATAGTGAACCTCAAAATTTGTATGCTTTGTGAAAGGAGCCAGACACCCCAAAAGTATATGTGCTGTATGATTCCATTTATATAAAGTTCTAGAAAATGAAGACTTTAATCCATTCTAATTTAGGCTGGTTGCCTAGAGACAGGACAAAAGGGAGAGATGATTGCAAAGGGGCATGAGAAAGCTTGTGGGGATGATGGAAACATTCCTTAATTCAATTGTCAGGACAGTTTCATAGGTATATCGCTAGGTTGAAACCCATCAACTGTGCCTTTTAAACAACTGTAGTTTATTGTTGGTCAATTATACATTAATGAAGTCAGAAAAACAATGGAAATGCCTCCACAAAGTACGGAGACCATGCACCAGATCCAAATTTAATACACAGAAAATCTGTATGAAAGGTCGGAAAGGTATAGGAGGGAGGGAAGGAATATAGTTTCAGGAGTTGACTAATTATAACTTCATTATTTAGCTAGTTAGCACATATGTTTTGTTTCTAAGGGAACCAGGAAAAATAAAGCAACTGGTGGAAAAAAAACCCACCTAGCACTTGCTACTGAAAGCCTCTTCAAAAATAACATTTCTTCTCATAAACGTGTATGTGAATTAAAAATGGCAAGCCACATCTTTTTATTTAGACACTTTCTGTGGTTTACCGGAGGCTATCATGACTTGCGTCCCAGAATTTTGAGATCGTGTTATACACAACAGCCTTGAAGGCTGACAAACCATTGTTGAAGATAAACAAGAAGGAACACCATTTTGTTTGTTGTGTTTTATTTTCAAAAGAAGAATTTCTAAAAATAACAATAGTAAACAGCCTGCCCAGTCTAATTTTCTTCCTCTTGAGCTTTCATGGGGATCTACTGTTGTGTGTTTAATTAACATCTCTGAGCAGTTTTGCTACATGTGAAATGTTATATTCTCTTCCTTCTGTGATGGGCAGGAGTCAGCTGCTTCAGATTTTTCAGACTAACTAGAATATTAATGCTCCTAATGATTTTTAAATACTATTTGCAAGGTTGATTAAAACGACGGTGGCACAGCAATGATCAATGAGATTTAAAATGTGAAAATACTTCATATGGGGCATCAGGCTACCGAAGCATAAGTAAAAAGATGAGAATTATCAAGACGTTGTCTTTTCAGATGGCATGCCACTTAAAGGGATGGTGAACAATCACTACATTCAAGCAGAGAGACTATCAAAAACAAAAAGCCGAATAGACCAAGACCCTTGAGAAACTAGGAGCCCTCAACCAGTTGTTCTCAAATGGGGAGTGACGCTTCCCAAGTTGGTAAACAAACCAAATAGAAAGCCATGTGTCGCTGTTAGGGGGCGCCACCAAGTCGGCCTCAGCCCCCGTGCCCAACGGAAGGAACCTGCAGTCCGGAGCCATCTGCCCGCTTGTTCTTATCGGGAGCCCATTGTTGCAGCCGCTGGGACAATCCATCTCCTCGAGAGGGCCCTTTTCTGTTGCGCAGCCGCTCCACTTTATCAAAAATACGGTCCTTCTCCAGGGAGAGTTCTCTCCTGACAAGACGTCCAGGGCATGGAAGACAAATTCTTGCCATGCTGGCCTCAGTCTCCCAATACAGATGGTTGTCTTTTTAGCAGTCCACGGTGCTTGCAACATTCGTCTCCAACAACACAATTCGAATGCTCCTCTTCTGCTATAGCACTCCTGATTCAATGTCCACTTTCACATGCACGTGGTGTCGTGGAGAACGTCATAGTGTGGGTCTGGCGCACGATTAGAAAGCATGGTACTTTTTTTTTCACATCCAGAGAAAATAGTCTCTTCGTTATCTGAAGTTGTGAGAATCTAAAATCTAGAAGAGTGTTTACAAAAATACATTTATGGAACTACATTAGAACCCCGGACCTCAACACTAAGCCGTTCTAGAAGGAGCGTCAAGATGCGAGGCAGTTGGGTTCCAAATCAATTTTTCCCATAAGAAATAACTGAAAATGGATTAATCCACTCTCGACCACCAAGTTTTTACCCTATCACCTTTCTGTACAAAACATTACACAGAAATTTCAAAGTATGTAAGTTCAGAGTTAAATAATATAATGTGGACACAGATGTGGAGAGGACAGACAGAGAGAGATCATTGTTTGGAAGGGGAATCCCCTTCCATAAAATCAACTGGTAGCTGCTTTTCAGGTGTTTTTTCCCTTTTTTGCCTTTTTTTCACTAGGACCTGACTGGCTTTCTCTAAAAAAATAATCTGTCAAGTGTGATCTGCCGTTGGCATTCCCTTAACTGTTTCCTAAAAGGATTTACTAAATTATCATCAGCAATATCAATAACACAGTTAACCGGTTCCTTATCATGACGATTCTTTTCAAAAACTCTTATGTTTTTATCTATGAACAGTACAAAAAGCCACAAAAACTAAGAAACTTATAGCAAAACATTTGGAATACAGGCGCAGAAAGTTTAAACAACACATACTAACAATGCCAACTAACGCCAAGGGACCAAAACACAAACTGCCTTTGTTTACAAACATCATGTGCGGTCAGGTTGGGTTCCAGTGTTTTGTTTGAGGTCCAATGAAAAATTTTCCCAACATGTTGCCTCGAAACCCGATGATGTCGAGGACTGATGCGGTAGAGTGCCGGGGTCCTGCTGTACTCCACATGAACAAAGAGATGCAGAGTCCCGTGAATCTGGGACAGAGAGAGTCGGACAAGTTGAACGGTTATTAGCGCACCAGTGTGAACGGAGGAGCCCTGCTGGGATGATGGGTGGCATAGTTAGGTTGATAACCACAAAGTCAGCAGTTCAAAACCACCAACCACTCGGCTGGAGAAAGATAAGGGTTTCTACTCCCATGAAGAGCTATAGTCTCTCTTAAGGGCTTGTATTCAAATAAGCAGCCATTTACAGTAAGGAGTCAACTAAGTCCACATAGAGTCCACATAGAAGAAGCACGCCAGCTTATGAGATTCAAAGATCACAATAACAAAATTCAAGTATGACGAAGGGAAAAGTATCTGAGCTAAAATTATGACACCCAATTTGTGGAAGGCCCTGGAGAACAGTGGAATCCCAAAACCCATCTGCAGAGTAACTAATCAGTCTAAGGTGCTGGCAGATCCCCCTCTAACCACAAGGACAGGTCTTGAACAGCCTTACTATCAGAGATCATTGTGATCTTGATTATGCTGGATCGAACTTGATACTTGGTCAATTGACCTTCCTCTTTTTGTTCCATGACAACAAATTTCATCCCTGCCTTTTTAAATATTGATTGTGGTCTTTTCTTTCTTACTCGTTATTTGTATTTTTATCTTTATACTATTATTTAATCCTTACCACTTTTTTCCTTTTTTGTTTTTTGTTGTTTCTATTGGGTTTCCCAGGTTGTGAACCCAGAAGGAGTGGATGCAGAGATAATAACTGATGCAAGCGTTCATAGGGATGTAGGGGTGGAGGTGGGAAATAGAGAGGGTGAGGGGATTTGGGGAGTAAACAATGAATGCGGGAGTGGGGAGAGAGCACTAGAACTGACTGTGATTACGCAACTCATTTTAAAGGTGGTTTAACCACGAAGGGGAAAAAAAGGAAATGTTCAAAAATTTGATTGTGATAATGATTGCACAATTCTTCTTGATATGATTGAACTATTGAATTGTATGCTAAGTGGATTATATGCTAATAAAACTGTAAAAAAGAGTCATAATCTCAGAAACCCACAAGAGCAGTTCTACTCTGTCATACGAAATCTTTATGAACTGGAATCAATTAAAAAGCAGTGAGTGTGGACATGGTAATTACTAATAATAATATGAAAGAAAACAAGGAATATGACAAGAGGACCATCTCATGCAGTCATTTCCAGTCTTACGACAGCAGCATTTCTGTTCCATGAGTTAATCAGTAAAGGAGCCTGGATGAAAACTAGGTAAATATAACTACCAAAAGTGTGTGTGTGTGTGTGTGTGTGTGATCCTTTAAAAGAACCCCACTTAGCGGGAAATCAACTCCCCTCGCATTCTAGTAGAACCTTTTGTGAACTGATAACATCTTCCCAGATCCTAGGTCCAAACAAGTTCACATTCATAAGTACTGGGGTCATGACTTTAATATATCGTTTGGGGAAAACACATGTCAACCCACCGCATTGGGTCCACACCATATGGCCAGGGTTCTCTAAGCAAACCAAGCTGCAGCCAGTGGCCTGAGGGTGGTATCTGTACTCGAAAATGGCGATTAGGGCACAGGCCAGGGCAGCTGTAATTACATGACCTTTCTTCTTTTACTTCTCTTTTGGGCTCCCTGAATTTCCTAGGCACCATCTTCAAGTCTGAAGTCTGCTTAGGGGAGACACTGAGCAGGGAGGCAGACAGGGAAGCATCTGGTGCTCCATTGGGGAGTTTGCAAACTCAAGGGGGAAATAGGCAAACTCTTTGGAAGGAAGAGTATTGCTAAGGAGCAATCCCTCCCACCCCTTCCGAAGTGTTTCCTTTACATTTTCCTTCTCCCTGAGCCAAAGGATGAACTGGTAGCAGCCCTGGTCCTCAGACAGGGGGACCAGGAAAATAAACACGGGATTCAGTTGTTCTTGTTAGTGGCCAAGTCAGTTCTCGACTCTTCAGGAAGAATGGATGTGTGATCGATAGGGCTTTCCTTGCCTGCTTCTTCAGCTGTGGATCACTAGACTCATTTCCTAGCCACTCTTAGTTGGAGAGCTTCTGTGAAACTTGTCCAGCATCATAGTCACACACACGTTTCCACGGAAAGACAGGGCTGGCGGTGCAGGAAGTGCATTGGCTAGAAATCGCACCCAGGACTCCCACACAGAAGGCAGGAATGCTATTGCTGAAGCAGCAGTGTACCCCTATGATTCAATCAGATATTGACATATCAATCAGCCTTACTCTTTCCCACGAATAGTAAACAATTCGAGTTCGATAGTCTGGGTTTTATGATGTCTCCTGAGATGCCTGTTTGAGTTAGTGCACAAAACAGTGAATTAACGAAAGTGGGAAATAGGAAGGGCTAGTCGGGAGTAAAAATAACCACATCTCTTCTGCCGTCACCAAGAAACCCAGATGCCGGCAGAGAATATCCCCAACCTTCTAAGACTCAAGGAAGCGTGGTAGTGTAATGGGTTATGAGGTTCTCTGGAAACCCAGGGGAGTAAGATGAGACTCCTTGCCTCAGTAAAGATGTACAGGCTTGGAAACCAGCAGGAGTAGTTATGTAGCTTTGCTCACAGTTGGAATTGACTCAAGAACGGTGAATTTGAACCCTTGATGATTTATAAATTATTTTTATAAGTGAATTTGTTTGTCTGTCCCTCACAGCCTAAATCTGAGGGCTTTGAACTGGATCAATCATGGCCAACACCATGAAATTGGAATAGACTCAAATCTGTAAACTGTAGGTGTACCGGAATATTACCTGGAATGCCAAGTTGAAGTACTAGAATGAGTGAATCAGAAGGAGGATAGTATAGTCCTTGATGCAGGAGATTCAATTATTGCTAGCCCTGTGGGGAGCAACACAAGTTCAAAGCATGTGTGTTGGGGTTGGCTGCCATCTCTGATGCAGGCATCGTTGTTGTAGACCCTTGGTTATTCCCACCTGGTCACTGTGAAGCTACACCCACACTTTACAAAATCGGGTCTATCTAATCTTGCTTTCTCAAGTCATGACTGAGCTGGGAAGAGCCAGTCCAAAGTCCTGCTAAGAATACAGTCTGTTCAGTTACAGAAGGAAGACAAAGTGAGACATCAGACAGAGCTGCCGCGGTGTTCCTGACAACACAAACAAAGCCTGAAAGGCGTGAGCCCCTCTGGAATCCCAGCTCCAGTGCTTCCGGAAGAATGCCCCAGGCTTCTCTCTTCCCAGGTCGAATTTATTCAATGACCATTGCTTCTGTCTCCTCCCTCTGTGCATCGGGACATTTCTCAATCGTCTCCAGGACAGCTACTTCTTCTAGGAACTCTACGCGTGAGAAAACATAGCTGACCTTGACCTGGCATCCAGCTTTCGCTGGCAGTTCTCCCATGGGACCTTCAGAAGCTATCTCCCCACCAGGGTTGAGCCAACTGCTTACAGCTGGGCGTTCTCCTACCTGGAAAGCAACCCTGTCTTCCCAGAATAGCGGGACCTCTTTGAAGAATGGTGCCATGAGCGCAGGTGGAAGCACTTTGATGGTCTTGATTGCAAGATTTCAGGTGTATAAAAAGTGACCTAGATGGTGTTCCCCTCTTTTTATCTGTGCTACAATAAATGCCATCATTATCCCACACCTCACAGAAGAAAACACACAGAGACCCGTCAGACACAAAACAAAAGAGAACCTGCCAAACAAACAGAATTTCCCCTAATTGTCTCGGGAACACTGACCACAAGGATGGCCCTCTTGAAAACCTCTCTGTACACACATAATCCCTTGCAGCCAAAAAGGCCGTCAAACAACTCCTACGTCAATAGAGAAAAGAAGAAGTCCTTGTTGAATTGCTGTTTCGTGGCATATATTCTCATCACAAATTTGAAAATTGACCCTATTTGTTTTTTTTACTCCTCTTCCACTCCCTCTTCGCTCTCCAAAAGTAATCCATTCTTACAGTGCAGTTTTGACTCCGTGCTTCTGGTTGTCTTTCTATATATTTGCACTGATGCTGGATTGTTCCTAAGCCCATTTTTATGCCCACTGGGTTGGTTTTTTTTGCTTTTTCTGTTTTTCAGTTCTCAGTAGCTCTCTTAGGTCTTTCCACATCAGGCTATACAGAACCGCCTTATTTTACTTCCTGACTGTATAGTTGTTGCTGGTTGACGGACTACAAAATTGTAATCTTGCTTCAGAGATGAAAAGCACTTTGAAGAGGAGTTCTACCCCTTTCCTTGTTTTGTAGAAACTTCCTGGGGGGAAACTGACTGCTGGGCAAGTTTAGAAGAACACAAAATAACTCACTGCCGTGGAGTCCACACCAGCTCATAGCAACCCTATAGGGCAGAACAGAACTGCCCTGGCGGGAGACTAAATATTTACGGGAACAGAAAACCTCATCTTTTCCCCGATGAGCAGCTAGTGGTTTTGAACCAGGGCTCAGTAGTTCAAATTGTGAATCATTTAAAAAATGCTTGACAAAATAAAACACCGAGCTCACGACTTCCAGAAACAACCTTGCTGTGGACTCGGCCTGGGAATCTGGTAACTCTTAAAGAAGTTCTTGGGGCAATAACTTTTCGTGAAACCTTCATGAAGGGAAATCCAAATAATTTCCTTCATGGTCAAGTCCACATAATTTCCAATTCTGACAATGATTTACTTATAGCCCATCTTGTCCTTTTGTGCCCATTAACACAAAGAAGGTGAAGCAGACAAAAGTTGCAATCAGAAAGGGAAGAGGCCATTGACTTTGTGAAGCTGACTTTCCTGACCATACATCGAAGAGGAATGTGGTGCCTTCAGATGATGGCCTGGGCAGAGAATGGTGACTATGCCCTGGACTGTCCCAGGCACAAACGCCTCAGTGGGATCAAAAGAAGAGCCGGCCAGCTCCTTAGTGGTGAGGGTGGTGAGACCTCATCTCCTGTGCTTTCAATAAGTTATCAGGAGACTAGCCCCTGCAGAAGGACTTCATGTGTGGTCGAGTCAGTGAATGCAACAATGGGCTCACACACAGGAACAAGTGTGAGGATGCAACAGGACTGGTCAATGCTTTGTCATTGTGTGTCGAGAGAGAGCAACAACAACAACAAAAGAACACTTGTTTTCATTCATTCTGGAATGGGTGGACAATCTTGCATTAAATATTCCTGATGGAATGACACATTTTATTATAATGCTAGGTTCTATTTTTCCTCTATGGATTACTACTGTCCTAATCTTAGGAGCCCTGGCAGCATCATGCTTCACTGCAAGGTCAGCAGTTTGAAGCCGCCAGTCCCTCTGCAGGAGAAAGATGAGACTTTCCACTCTCGTGAAGATGGACAGTCATGGAAACGCATCGGGCCAGTTCAACCTTATCCATGGAGGGTCACTGTGAGGCAGCATCGAATTGATGACAAGGAGCTCGGCATGAGGTTTTTAGATTCTTATCCAGTTAAAGAGCCTTTGCCTTTTTTGTAACGTTTCAGTTTTTGCTACAGAAAATACATTCATTTTGTACCTTCTTTTCATTCTTTTACAAAGGTCAACTGGACCTGCAGCTGAAGGAGAAAAGCCAATCCTACCCTACAATGTCTCAGGAGTCCACGTGTGTTATGGCTGCTGCGGTCAAGCGCCGTCGACCTGGTGCTACTCTTAGTGACCCCATGGGCAACACAATAAGACAATGGCTGGTCTTGCACCCTTGACTTCCTATATTCATTTCACCTTGAAATGTCTTCTCCACAAACTGTAAACACCCTGAGTACTGCTGTTTGTGTTGTTGCGTGCTGTCCACGTGGTTCCAACTCATAACCATCCTGTGGACAACCGCAGGCAACACTGCCCAGCCCTCCACACCCTCATAACCCTTCTTTGGTTTGAGCCCAACGTTGCAGCCACTGCGCCAATCCATCTCAGCGAGGGCCTTGCTCCTGCACTGCCCCTCCAGGCGACCAGGCATGACGTCCTTCTCCAGAGACTGGTCTCTGTCATGAGACGAAGTCTCATCATCTTTACTTATAAAGAGTACTCCGGCTGTAATTCTTCCAAGAGAGGGTTGCTGGTTCTCCTGGCAGTCCGTGATCCTTTTAATAGTCTTTGCCAACACCATCGTTCAAATGCATCAGTTTTTCTTCCATCGTCTTTACCCAATGTCCAACTTTTACATGTATCTGGGTGAGTGAAAATATCACGGCTTGGGTCAAGCCTACCTTAGTCTTCAAAGTCTTGCTTAGTGAAAGGATATGTTCGTGTCTCCCCTGGAGCGGAGAACACGGTCATTTCATGTCAGGTTGTAATGGATTGGCACTACTCATTGATCAATAGCATCAGAGGCTATTGATAGCACTAATGATATGATGTTTGAAAATTTTCCATTGAGCTCATGCCTACAATCAATCAAGTGTTCACCGTTGGTATTTTCCTTCTTGCAGGCTTGTATAGCTTTGAGAACCTGGGCCTCCAGCGCCAACTAGAAAGGGTAATGGGAGCCCCTGGAGAGCCCAGCAGGCTACAGCCACTGAATTGAACCCACCAAAAACTAGAAAAAAATAACATTATTTTCTCTTCCAAACAAAACCAGAAGAATGTCTGTCTTCTAGTGCCCGGGGTTTGGGGAGGGGGGGTGAGGCAGGGGTGCTCTGAGAACACCTACTGATCTGTCCAGGCAAGGGGGCTTCCAAATTTTCACGGAAAAAATGGAAATAAAAGATCACGAAATTGGATGTCAGAATTAAAAGATAACAGATGATGGTATATGTTGACAAGGGGGAGACAGGGAGCGAGAGGACCCTGGTACCAAGCAGATACCTGTTAAAAATGGGTGGGCTCTGAAGAGCCGAAGACCCTGCCTGACATGTGGGGCCAATTGCCCTCCAGTTATGAATCCAACATGGGTTTGTTCCACATTTAGTGTCCACGCCTGTCCTACAAGCCGGCCCCCGGAGCATTCAAAGATGCGCAGACCAGTCAAAACTCAAGCGGCCATTGCCTGTGGAGAAGGCGCTGGGGTTCCCTTCTCTCGCAGACAAAGGGGCGTCTTCGGTGGAGGATACCGCGGGTGGAGGACACCGCGGCCAGCAGAGAGGCAGTTGGCGCGCCTCGCATTCCATTTGTTCAAGTAACTTTCCCAGGGCTATGCAGTCAGGCCAATTATCTTACAAACAAGCAATTATAAGCACATTCACAGCTCCCTAAAAGGAGAGTGCATTCTAGTAACAATTTCTCATGAAAGAAAAACCGTAATTGAAGGATTGGCAAGGTTATTGCAACAGACCAAGACCTCTGGAGAGACATTTAATAGCGCCCAGCGCTCTCACACCATTCACTCACTCGCATTCCCACCAAAGGAACTTTCCTCTTCTATCCATTCCACATCAAGGCACCCTGGTGGTGGCATGGTTACACGCTGGGCTGCTAACTGCAAGGTCAGCAGTTCAAACCCACCAGCCTCTCCCTGGGAGAAAGGCAGGGCTTTCTACTCTCATAACGAGTTCACGTCCCAGAAACCCCCAGGTCCTATAGCGTTGCTATGAGTCAGCCTCCACTCAACAGCAGTGAGTTTGGAGTAGTTTAGATACAGCACAGGACCAGCTCAAACCAGGAGGAGCGCTTTCGGACAATTAGAACATTCTTCTTGCCTAGATATATTGTTCTAAAAGTCTCAATCACAATCAAATATCATGCACACTACACATGCACCCAGTGTGTGCATATTTAAATGCTTTACGCATACACAATGCTTTAGCTCCAATGATCCAAACGCTGCCCAGGATAGGAGGGAATTATTTAAGGGGAAGGACTTGCAGACGTGTGAGTACCCCACAACGCAGGAGACAAGCCCTTGCACGTGACTGGCCGTGGGGAACCAGTGATTGAATGGACTGGAAATGAGATGCTCGTACGGTTTTTCAGATATTGGACCTTGTGACACATCAACAGACATTTTGAAAGACTGGTGAAAGGATTGTACAGGAACATTTCTTTACTTTGATCCAAAAGAAAGAAATATTTACCTACCTACCTACCAACCTAGACAGAGAGATAATATATGTAATATATACTTATATATTTGTTTCTTTCCTTAGATTTAAATTATATCTATGTGTATATATGTGTGTGTATATATATACATACACACATATACACGATTCCTTGCCTTTGGGCCAAAGTTAATGTTCGTGGTAGAGGCAAGCCTAGCGGTTCCTTCCTTTGGTAGTTCTGGAAGCAAAGGAAAAACGCACCCTGGTGGGAGGGAAGGAGGACGGCTAACCTTGCTGCTTTGTTCCCTGATGCCCAACCTGGAGGATTAGGACGAGGGGAGACAAAAGGTAATGGAGTTGGGATTCTAGGGAAGCTTTTTGTAAGTGAATAAAAGGCCAAGGTGGGGAGCCCAGCGGCTGAGGGGTTTTCCAAATACTTCTCCAGAGAATCTGGAGTGAGCCTTAATACAAAGCCTTTCTTGTCTCAAAATGCATGAAATGTTACCTTTAATATTGGCCGCTTGTCCGCACGGACAACACCGGTTTTCCCTTGGCACCGCAGGGCCCTGCCACGCGAGCGCAGAGACGACTCCCTGAAGCCGCTGAGCGGACACGGAGCGCCATCTACCGACCGCAGGCGCACGGGGCGCGGGGCGCATCTAGAGCCAAGCCCAGGAAGAAATCCTGGTCCTCTACTCAGAATGAGGTTGGGGGACGCTGAGAAATGCAGAGTCCAAAAGCTAATCTCCCCTCCTCTCTCTCTCCTTTTCTCAGTTTCCCTTGGCAAGAAAGTACGGCTAGAAAGAAAGGGAAGCCTACCTTCCCTTTGTAATGCAATGGATAGAAGAGGAGTCTGTATGTTGGGGGGAGGGAAGCACCTGGGGGCTGTATCTGCCTCTGAAATCCAGGCATTAAAAAGGGTTTAACCCCAGGCTTGGCGCCCACTCTTCCACTCTCCCAGCTGGACTGTGATTGGCCTGAGCAAAACCACAGATCCGCCCTTGGGCAGCTTTGAGGCCAGGCCAAGCCATGGCCCTAGGGGAGGTGTGTTCTTTCCAAAGAGCAACAACAACAACAACAACAAAACCCAGCTTGCTGGCACATAATGTTGGAGTGCTAAGTGCAAGGTCAGCTGCTAAGTGCAAGGTCAGCGGTTCAAACCCACTAGCCACTGCATGAGAAAAACGTAAGACCATCAGACCAATAAAGAGTTACAGGCTTGAAACCTTATATAAGGAGATTACGGTGAGATCATGAAGCCCTGTGGATAGTGGGTTACAAACTGAGCTGCTAGCCCCATGTTCAGCAGTTCGAAAGCACCATCAAGAGAAAGATGAAGATTTCTTCTCCCATAAAGAGTTACCGTCTAGGAAACCCACAGGGGCAGTTCTACTCTTCCTATAGGGTAATTGCAGACTTGATTTTTATTTGGTTCTCAGTAGCCTCGGTGTTTCCCAAAGACTGCCTAGGAGGCCCTCAGCACCCTAAGTCCGCCTCTCCGCTGCAGGGTTTGTTCTCGGCCCACAGCTCCTCAACCCTCTGAAACCACGGGGTCATTTAACCCGCAGGAATGTCAGGGGCACAGGAGAGCGACCACTTTGCCACAAGCAGAGCCCGAAGCTCCTCCATCAGGAAATCCTCACAGCGTGTCAAACACACAGAGAGAGTGAGTGTCCACTTCAAAGGGTGGGCAGCAGTAAAGTCCGAATCCTTAGGACACACGTGTAGGGACGGTAGCTATCACGGTAGATGAACGTGGCAGTGACTTGGTGCCAACGAGAAGCCTCGTGCGCACATAACGCCCCGTGTCACCGGTTGCGACGGTGCGCTGCGGTCCAGACTTCACTCCGTGTTTTTGATCGGCTCACCCCGCTCTGTCCTTCTGGCATCTGGGGACAGCCGCCAAGCGCTCACCTTGGAATTGACAAAGAAACCCAGAGGCCGTGAAAATACAGCGAGGCTCCCAGAGCCTGGCTTTTTAGGCCAAAAATGAAGCTTAACAAAGAGTCATTAAGCGGGAGTTGCCAGATCTGCAAAGCCCCAGGGCAGGGCGGCAGTTTGAGCCAACCAAGGTTAAACTTTGCTGAGTGTCGTTCCGCCCAGCTGATTTCTATTAGAAGTTTTCTCCGCCGTTTGCTTCGCAAGCCCCATCCATTTGGGGAGATGGTAGCGGCCGGTTTCATGAACCGTTGCTGTGTTCCAATAAACCCACGAACTAGTCTCCACTTGAGCTGATTCACTTGGCCCAACTTGGTAGACGCCATAGACGAGGCAGCCCAGGGTGGTGGTGGTTCAGATGCACATCTTTTGAACGCAGTGGCAAGCTCGTTTTTGTTGTTGTTGTTGTTGTTGTTGTTGTTGTTGTTGTTGTTTTTAAATCAATTTATTGAGGCTCATACAATTCATCACAATACCTAGATCAATTGTGTAAAGCACATCTATACATTTGTTGCCCTCATTATTCCCAAAATTTGCTTTCCTCTTGGGTTCCCGGAATCAGCTCATTTTCCTTTTTTCCCCTCTCTCTCCCTTCCTCCTCCCCCCTCCCCCAAGCACCCTTGATAATTTATAAATTATTATTATACCTTATATTACACTGCCCGGCGTCTCCCTTCACCTACCCCTCGTTTTTTAAAGGGGTAGTGACTTTTCTTTCTCCTTCTGCAAAGGAGGCAGGGAACTGGCACTGAATTAATCCCAGGTGATCTTCTTCTTGCCAAATACTCTTAAAGTGAAAATAACCCGCAGGAAATAAGCCAGGAAGGTAGACTGCTGACGCATTGAGTCTTAAGCAAAACTCAACAGAAAGGAGCAATGTCATCGAATTGCTTGGATTTGAGCTTGGGTTACCTCCAGGCCAGGAAAACTGCTTTTGTGGGTTTCTGAAGCTAGGACTCTTTATGGGAACCGAAGGCCTCGCCTTTCTCTGAGAGTGGCCGGTGGTTTCGAACTGCTGAGATGGTGGTTAGCAGCCCAATTCCTAACCCACTAAGCCATCAGGATGCCTTTACAATACACATCAAAAATCCAAATAAATCGTAACTCTCTGGTAGGTTTGTTCAATGAAGCAATGTTTAAATGTGAGTGCGCGTGTAATGGCGTTGGTGGCGTCGCTAGGTGGCGCAGATGGTAGTGCGTTAAGCCGTTTACTGGAGGTTAGAAGTCCAGGTCCACTAAGGCACCTCAGATGAAAAGCCTGGCGATCCGCCTTGTAAAACCCCAACATGGGAAGCCTTATGGTCTGTTCTGCAGTCAGACCCTGGCCTCATTTGGGATGTGGCTAATGAGCTTCTCCACCAGATCTAGTCCATTGGATTTCTGTGTTTTCCACCAGCCACAAATGGTGGCCATTTGTGCTGTTGAGAACAGGTGTTTGCTATGAAAAAGTCATTCGTTGGTCTTGCAAACTTCTATCACGCAATCTCCAGCTTCGTTTCCGTCACCCAGGCCCGATTTTCCAACCACTCTTCCTTCTTCTTTGTTCCAAACTTTGGCATTCTTGTCACCAACAATTAGCCATGCATCTTGATTGCATGTTTGATCAATTTCAGACTGAAGACTGGTGAAATTCTTCATTTTTTTTGTATCACTAGTTTTGAGGACTGACTCACAGATGTGACTGATACAGTTGTATCTAGATGCATAAGAGGAAATGCAGGCCATGCAGCCATTGGTCACGGATGTCAAGGCAGGTCTTGAAATGTCCTTTGCGACGATGAATGCCACACCATTCTTCTCGAGTCTGTCATCCTAGTGTAGTCAACCATAGGAGTGCCTGGTTCACAATAGCCAATACCAGTCCATGCCAGCTCACTAATGCCTAGGGGATCAATTTTTATATTTCTGACTGCTTCCTATTTTATGAGATTCATACTCCATGCATTCTAGGTTCCGCTTGTTAATAGATGGTTGCAGCAGTGTCTTCTGATTTTGAGTCATGCCACATCAGAAAACGAAGGTTCTGAAAGCTTTATTCCGTCCAGCTTGGTATGCTCCACCCTACTTTGAGGAGGCAGCTCCTCCTCGGTCGTATTTCGAGTGCCTTCCAACCAGAGGGGCTTTGTCTTCAGGAGCTACATCTAACAATGCTCCGCTGCTCTTCATTCTTCAGGAGGGGACAGCCTATATCCCTTCTTAGTCTGGAAACTCTGCTGCAACTTGCCCACCTTAAGGGAGCCTGCTGGTGTTTGAATGACCAGTGACATGGGTTCCAGAATCAGAGCAACACTCGGCCACCACAGTACAGACCCATGACAGACAGGGGGTGGCAGTATGGAGCATTAACAAACGAATGACACTGATATTTCAGACAGGACCATAACTGGCGGGAACCAATCCTGTCCTAATGGGTCCATTGGGGTGCCTAAGAAAGATGGAAAAATGTACGGTGCCTTTGAATTACAGTGTTGGTAATGAATATTGACTATATCATGAACTGCTGGGGAAACATCCTGGACATGAGAATGGGGAGACTTGGTGTCATATCCTGCTGACTGGTCCTCCACAGGGACCAGTCCCTGGAGAAGGGCACCGCGGGCAGTCAGGTGGAGGGTCTGTGAGAAAGAGGAAGGCCCCCAATGAGCAGATGGACTGATACCTTGGCTGCAGGCAGGGGCTGAAACAGCATCACTGTAAAGAGGGGACAGGACCACAAAGTGCTTACTTCTGTTCTATGTCAGGTGGCTCTGCGTAGGAGTCAGCTTGGTGGGACCTCACAGTAACAATGATTGTGTGCCTGGTCCCAGGCACCTCCTGCCCTGTTTCTTCCTGCCACGGATACAGCTCTACAAATAAGTTCGAAGTACAAGGCTCCTCCCCGGAGCCTGGCCCACTCTGGTGGGGAGGTGTGAGCTCGGCGCTGGGGTCTTTGGGGAGAAACCATGCCACGGTGACGAGACAGCCATTGGCTGTGAGTGTCTGGGTTGTAGCCGATATGAAGAGCACCTGGTTCAGATACAGACACACTCCCCTCAACGGACCATTTCATTTAACTCTCAGTGACAGAGCATTTACCTTTGGTGGCGTCCTCCTTCGTCCCTACACCACCAGATGTACCCATTGCAGTGTACGGGAGGGACTCAGACCCAGGGAGTCCTGATGTGTAACGGAGGAGAACCGCGCTCTGTGGGTTTTCAAAGGTAGATTTTTCAGAAGGGAATCACCAGGTGTGCGCCTTTCGGGCAAGTAGCTTCTAAAGTGGACTGGGACTTCCAGTTTCTCAGTTAACCAAGTATGTGGACCACCAAGGGCGTCCAACCCTCATACCAACCCCATGACTATCATCTCGTTTGACCCATGCAAAACCTGAAGCACAATGATGCTGAGTTATACGCCCAAGAGCAGATGCTTGGTGTGAATTCCAGCAGGTTGGCCCGAGAGCCCCTGTTCTTATCCACTATGCTATTGGGATGCCTCATTCCATGACCATAGCTATCCCCATCACCCTGTCAAGAAAAAAAGACACAAGGATAATTTTCCACAAGTCCAATTAGAGACCGCCCAGATTTACCCCGAATACAACATTGCAAAATCAACACCATCTAGTCATCTGTTCTCGGCTCTAGCAAAAATACCATTTAAATCAGGAATGACACTGGTCCGGGGCAGCCTTCAGTCGAGAGGGAAGATTGACACGGTGGGTGGAAATTGAGAGGTGAGTGTGAAATGATGTGACGTCCTACTTGGGAGGATAGCGTTCTGTATGGGTCCCATAGCCTCGGCCTCACTGAGTGTCACCGTTCATAAAAGTTAGGTGTAGAGGGATCTGAACCAGTTTTGGAGAACACCTGGAGGATATGACTTCACTGCATACTTGCTGAGAATCTCAGAGGTAAAGATACACTCCACCCAGGAAGAGCACACAGTCTTAGTAAAAGCACAGATAGAAAATCGCAAGTAATTTAAAAATATCTTCCTGTTGGTGCCAGTGAGTTGACTCTGATTCCGAGTGGTGATGCTGTCGGACAAAATAGAACTGTTCCCTCGGAACGCCTCAGCTGAAATCCTCCTGGGAGCATGGGTTAGCCTGGGTTGGCTAGAGAAACAAATCCAGAGACATTCTGTTGGGAGCCAGCCCTAGCGGACATTCTCAAGGTCCTTCAAACAATGACCAGCCCTAGTGGAAAATAACTGGCAGGTGGTTATGCCTTTAAAAGATATCTTAGTCACCAAAGCTTCCTTGTTCTATGAAACTGTCCGAGACAGTTTGCGGTTTGTGTTACCCCCCAAAATGTTCTTTGACTATTGTGCAGCTGTAACTGTTGTGCAGCTACGTGACCTTTAACGGGATTGGTTGGTTATCCTTCACCCATTGGTTAAAAATACCAAGCACTCATTGGATTACAGACATACCATATTAGGAATATGATGGACTTAGCAATACGCCTGATGAACCTTGATTTGCATGCGGATGTCTTTGGGAACTAGCGCGCACCCTTTTAACCTGCAGCTGATTGGTTAACATTCTTATGCTTCATTATAATATACATGTTGGATTGGATGTCGTGCAGCACACCTTATTAAAATATGCACCTCCCAGTTCCTCTTTACTGCAAATATATACCCCGAGCTTTGCCCAAATAAATTGAGCTTGATCAGCATTTGTCTTGCTCCACGTCTCCGTGTCTTTTCTCCATCCAGGTTCATCGCCCTTCTGGGTCACTACGTGAAGGTCTCGCTGCACGAGACCCCCACAACATTCATGTGTGTAAGAGAGAGTTTTATATCCAAGAGTAATTGTATATTAAGAAAGGATCCCCTCCCAGGCTAGATCAAGTCCATAAATTTGATATTAGCCCATATGTCTGATAGTAGTCCATAAATTCTTCTACCAACTCACACAGCACGTGCAAAGATACCGAAAGCAGGAAGATCACAAGCCAGTGGGTGAAAAGTCTTGTGGAAGCATCTCAGCACTGGTGTGGGTCTCCACGTGGCTCCTCCAGCTCCAAGGCTCTGGCTGCCATCAGCATAGCTCCATGTGGCTTGTCAACAGAATGTGAAGCAGAGAGTGCCTCCCGCCTCCAGGGAGGAAGACAGGAATTCCAGAATGCTCAGGAGAGGGTCATGCCCACACAGAGGCAGCATTGGCTGTGACCTAATGGACAGGCCAGACTCCACCCCTTCACTCAAGTTGACAGGAGATTATGGAACGGGCACAGAGCAGATTGTCAGGCCGTTTCTGTGAAAGAGCTCCCGGTGGATTCCAACCACTGACTTATCTGTTAGTACTCAGGCATTTAACTATTGATCCTTCAGGGCTCATTAAAGGCATCTTCAAACCCAAACCCACTGCCATCAAGTTGATTATGACTCTCATAGCAAACCTACAGGATAGAACAGAACTGCCCTCAAAGCTATACATTTTTACAGAAGAAAACTACCTCATCTTTCTTCCTCAGAGCAGCTGGTGGGTTTAAACTTCTGACCTTTTGGTTAGTGGCTGAGCACTTAACTGCTGCACCACCAGGACTCCTTGTTCTGCTTAGAACCCAGACTAGAACCAAACCCACTGCTACCAAGTCAATTGCGAGTCCTAGAGACTTTCGAACTTAGAGAAAAGAGTGGAAGTGCTCTCCTGGGGTTCCAGGATTGTGTGGCAATTACATAATCTACTGTCAATTTGAGGAAGGGGTGGAGTCTAGCCTGTCAATCAGGTTGCAGCTTGATGACCTCATTTGGAGGCGCAACAGAGAGAAATAGCTCACTGGAGGCCATACATACTCTCTCTGCTACACATTCCTGTTGTCAAGCCACATGGAGCTATGCTGGGGGAGCCAGAGCCCTGGAACTGGAGGAGCCACGTGGAGACCCACGCCAGTGCTGAGATGCTTCTACCACCAATGGATCCACAAGACTTTCCACCCACTGGCTTCTGATCTTCCTACATTCGGCATCATTGCATGTTTTGCATGCGTCTGAAGAGGAGTTTATAAACGTACTGGGCATCTGGGCTAATATCGGTCATATGGACTTGATCTCGACTGGGCTGGTACATTTTCTTAATATACAATTACTCCTTGATATAAAGTTCTCTATTATACACATATGAGTGTCTCAATTTGTTTCTCTAGTTGACTCGGACTAACACAATCTGTATAGGAACACAATCTCCTCTTTCATCTACAGAGCAGCTGGTAGGTTTGAACCACCAAGCTTGCAGTTGGCAGCCCAACCCTTAACCCTCTTCACCAATCAATATTCTTTTATTTTGCTTCTAGTATCATGCAAATACAATGCACTAGATTGGTACCTGTTTACGATGTCACCTTGTCAAATGCACATGATTATCTCTCCAGTAGCTGGGTCACACTTCTGGCCAGGGGCACAGGGAGGGTCGGGGGCTGCTGCAAGCCCGAGGGCAGAGACCCATCTGTGCTCCAGATTCCTGCTCAGCCCCAGGAGGCTTCCAGGAGTTCAGGTTGTGACAAGGGAAGCCCTGCCAAGCGGGCCCCAGGTGTGGAAAGCATGCATCGACCTGGCCAGCACCTCACCGAGGAGGAGGCGGGCCAGCTGGGCCCTGCTCTGAGGGACTCAGGATGGAGACCAAAAAATTGATGCCAAGCAGCACAATGTGGGGGCTGGCCACACAAGGTCTCATATCAGAACAATGCCTGGGAGGCTCCCCTGAGACTTCAGTTGGCAGTCAGTGAGCGTGGAGATGGGTACAGAGACAGTCGGTAAACACTAGGGAGGGGCAACTGACATCATTTCTTTCTTAGAAGAAAGTGACAATAAATGGCAGTCCCACTCACATGTCTCCTACCATGTGTCCCTATTTCCCACCAGATTCTCTGCAGGCTTCCTCCCTCTTGCTCACCCTATTCCGGTCTCAGAGCAAAGTCACCTGAACTCAACGGATACCATTTCTATTCCCACGGAGTCACTGCGACACATTGTCAGCAGGAGCCTACTGCGTCCCTAGGCTCCCTCACTGCCAGCAAGTTGATTCTGGCTCATAGTGATTCTACAGGACAGAGTAGAACTGCCCTCTTTGAATTTCTGAGACTGTACATCTTTAGAGGAACAGAAAGCCTCATCATTCTTCCAGAAAGTGGCTGGTGATTTCAAACTCCTGACACTCAGCAGCCCAAAACACAAGCTACTACACCACCAGGGATCTGGACCGTATTAAAACAGACAGACAAATTCGCTGCTATCAAGTTGATTTCTACTCATATTGACTGTGTAGGACAGGAGAGTGAAGCCCCTGTGAGTTTCTGAGGCTGTAACTCTTCACAGGAGTAGAAAGTTGTGTTGTACTCTGCAGGATCCGCCGATGGTTTCAAACTGCTGACCTTGTGGTTAGCAGCCCAACGACACCACTAGGGCTCCCTACTCATCATTCCTCTTGGTCTGCACATCCAGGAACAAGGCTTTGTAAAACTATCCAAAGACACTTTTCAAAGTAACTGCATCAGCCCCTACTTTAGCACCCCCTACACTTCTTGTCTAAGGCTTCTGAATTACTGTTGATCATTTGATCTCATATAAGTACTTATGTTTAAAAACCCCAGGCTCATGGTGACTATTCTTTACTAATTTAGCTGAGACAGCCAAGAAACAATCATCAGTCTTCATTCACTGAGAGCAACCCAGAAATCAGAGAAGAGAGTGGACTGCACACTTAACTGCCTCTGTGAACTATAATATGCTTAGTCATGAGACAAGAAGAGCTGGTCTTATTACTGAATTTTAAATCAAGAGATCAATAGCTAAATTCTAATCAAAGGGGAAGGAGGGAGGGTTGGTATGTGAAACAGAATTTCAAAGTGTTGCAGAATCCCGATTTACTGGACAAAACCCTGAATCTATTGTTTTGATAAAAATCTTCAGCCCGTGAATTGAAATTAGTCAAGTCACTGAAGTCATCTTTAAACTACACCACAACAAAGCTACCATGTTTCCCCAAAAGTAAGACATCCCCCGAAAATAAGACCTACTTACAGTTTTGCCTCTCACTGAAATATAAGGCTTCCCCCCCAAAAATAAAACCACCCTGAACATAAGGCCTCCCCAATAATAAGGCCTCCTGAAGCTACCATAACTCTGGACTCTAGACCGTAGCAGCGGGCACCACCACGCAGCTCACTGTTGGCTGCAGGGCAGCCGGAGCAGACAAGAAGTGCGGGGTCTCTTTTAATCAGAGAGTCTGCGCCGCCACCAGGACAAGCTGCAGCCTGCTGCTCGCTCTGCCCTGACAGAGTCTGGCTGACTCACAGTTAGACAGTGAGTTGCGAGGGGCAAGAGTCAGGCACATTGTGTGGACACACAGGGGTGATTGTGGTAGGGGGGGAAATTTCTGATAAAGGGGTGGGGGAATGTCTGGTGAAGGTGTCCACTGGCACAGGGGTGGGGGGAGGGGGATCACTTAAAATGGCACTGGGGTATCGCTTAAAATGACACAGGAGGATCAGAAGGGGTTACAAAATGATAATCGCCCCCTCTGATCCTCCGGTGTCATTTTAAGTGATCCCCTTCCCCCGACCCTGATACCCCAGTGTCTTTTTTTTTTTTAATCCCTAGACATGAGCACAGAAAGGAAAAGCTACTCCGTGGAGTACAAGAAAGGAATCGTGGGAGACTTGGGGCCAAGATCTTACTGCTTTCTGCAAAGAGAAGACGTTGAGTATCCGTTTGGTCCGAAAACGGCGAGCAGAGTGTGGTAACCTCATTGAACAAGTGGACAAGGAAGATGCTAAAAAGCGCCAGTGTGGATCAGGTCGGCAACCATTATTTTCCGAGCTGGAAGACCTGATCTGTGAATGGGTTGTTGACAGGAGAGCAAAGGCTGTGGTTGTGAATAGGGCTCAGATTCGAGAATTTGCCCTTGCAATGGCACCACAGTTTGACATCGCCCCCGAAGACTTCAAAGCATCACAACACTGGCTGGATAATTTCCTTCAGTGAAGTGAACCGTCTTTAAGAAGATCCACAACTACTATAATACCGTACCGTATACATATTGTTGTTGTTCAACAATAAATGTGTACCATATTCTTCTTCATGGAAAAATAAGACATCCCCTGAAAATAAGACCGAGAGCATCTCTGGGAGCAAAAATTAATATAAGACACTGTCTTATTTTCAGGGGAACAGGGTAAGTTAGTGAGAATGGTGATACAGTGTAATGATTGTAACCAATGTTAAGGAATTGTGCGAGTAGGCATTGGTGAGTGGAAGTGTTCTGCTCTGTATATTTCCACCAAAATTGAAAACAGCAATGCGTCCCTCTAAAGGAGTCTTGGTGTCACTGCGGGATAAACATTAAATTACTAACCACCAGGTGCTCCATGGGAAACAGTTGAAGTTATACACTCCCTTTAAAATGTAGCCTCAGAAACCTTATGGTGGCTCCTATGAGCTAGAATCCACTCAGCAGCAGCAGGTTGAAGAGTACATAGGAGTTAAGGTGACCCGTGAATAAAAACAGAATACCCCATTTTATTTCAATGTCAATTATTCTTAGTATATCCTATTTGATATTGTGGCATACTTATACTAGAAAAAATATTAATATGAAATCGAAATTTAATTGGATGTGGTAAAGGGAAATTGGTTAGATATCCATGTCTCCATAGGGCCAACCAAATGATTGAGTGGGACCATGCTTATAGGGTAGGTAGAACACAAAGAGAGGAGTTTGGTCAGTGTTGCCTTTCTACTGGCTAATTAGAGTGAGCCATCCCAGAAATAAGGAGAGAGAGAAGGAAGTGACCAGCAAGAAAGAAGAGAGACCCCTGCCTGGAGTAGTAGAGTCTGCAGAGGAAACAGAGGCACCAAGGGCCAAAGCTTTGAGACCATGATACAGAGCAGAGGAGTTGCACTGAGACCATAAGATAGAGCAGCAGGTTGGCCTCCTGACCCACTGAGCTAGAGGCCAAGGGAGACCATGTGGCCGACAGGCTGAGGACCAGATACAAGTCTACCACCATGGTGAATAAGAGGCACCGTACACAAAAACTGTATCCTTATCATTTTTTTACCTCTTTGCTTGCCTAATAGCCCCTTGTGGTAGTTATGTAACCTGTTGTAAATTTGAGACTTCAGAATGAAGGGGTGGAGGTCAGCCCGTCAATCAGCTTGCAGCTTTATGACCTCATATGGAGGCACTAAGGAGATAAATAGCTCACTGGAGGCAGGACACAAGCACACTCCCTGCGAGATATTCCTGTGGAGAAGACACATGAACCTACACTAGAGCCCTGGAGCTGAGGAGTCACATGGAGACCCATGCCAGTGCTGAGATTCTTCCACTGCCACTTGACCCACAAGACTTTCCACCCACTAGCCTGTGATCTTCCTGCATTCGGCATCATTGCATGTGTTGTGTGAGTCTGAAGAAGAATTTATAGACTGGTAATGGACATAGGGGCTAATATCAGATTTATGGACTTGACCTGGACTGGGCTGGGATGTGTTCTCAATATTCGATTGCTCGTGCATATAAAACTCTCTCTTAGACACATATGCATGTTTATGAATTTGTTGTTCCAGTCTACCTGGACTAACACAACCCTCATTCTCATGAGTGTTATATGTGGGTTCTGTGTGGCCCTAGTAGTGAATCATGGAGTCCAGCAGAGAAGTAGAGTGCCAGTGATGGATGGTTGATCTCAAAATAAAGAAGGATGGAGGGTGGTGGCATGTTTGGCTTCTGCCTTAGAGCAATCAGCCTTGGGCTGAGAATGAGTTGGATTCTTCTTCCTCTTCTTCTGTTATATAATGTGTTAATCCAGGTAGATTAGAGAAACAAATCCAGAGAGACTCATATGTATGTAAGAGGGAGCTTTATATAAAAGAGCAATTGTATATTGAGAAAACATCCCAACCCAGTCCAGATCAAGTCCATAAGTCCATAGCCCATATGTCCGATACCAGTCCATAAATTCCTCTCTAGAGTCATGTAGAACATACAATGATGCCAAATGCTGGAAGATCACAGGCCAGTGGGTGGAAAGTCTTGTGGATCCAGTGGCAGTGGAAACATCTCAACACTGGCACCAGTCTCCATGTGTCTCCTCCAGCTCTCTGAGTGTCTCAACAGCAGAGAGAGTGGGTCTGGCCTCCAGTGAGCTATTTATCTCACCTCCAAGTGAGGTCATCAAGCTGCAACCTGATTGATGGGCTAGACTCCACCCCTTCACACAACTTGGCAGGAGATTATGTAACTGCCACATCAGTGTAGCCAGAAGAGGTCAGATGTAGCCCCCAGGCCATTTCCTCACTGGGTATATTGCTTTTATTTGGCAACCTTCTTGGAGGAGGGCTTCAAATCATTTGGATTGTGACATACTTGACTTTGAAATAAAATATAGGAATAACCACAGGAAAGGCAAAATGTTAGCTACTATTAAATATTATAAAACCAAGTAACAAGGCCCACAAACACCAAGTTGGTTCTGATTCATCATGACCCTATAGGACAGAGTAAGTACTGCATCGGGTTTCTGAGACTAAATCTTTAGGGAAGCAAGCTGTCTCATCGTTCTGCCACAGAGCAGCTGGTGTGTTGAACCAACGACTTGCAGTAGCAGCCCAATGCATGCCCAGGGCTTCTTTAATATTGTACAGGATTGGAAAAGGATCTCCACATAAAGCCTAAAAGGCTCTACCATATAAGCAAAGAGCTCTGTTGGTGCAAGGGTTAAGCACTCCACTGGTCACTGAGAGGTCTTGACTGAAACCCACCAGTCACTCTGAGGAAGAAAAGAGCTGGTGATCTATACGCACAAAGATTGCAGCCTAGAAAAGATCGTTAATGTATCACATGAGGTCACTATGAGTTGAAGCTCAATCAACTCTCTGATCCGTCACTACAACAATTCCCCCAAATCCCTCAATCATGATTCTGGAAACTATCTCAGACTCTGCCCATGCCCTCAGTCCCCACACTCACCAGACCCCAAATCAACCTCCTACCTAGCTTTCAACTTCGCCCTTGCCTTCATTGCTCTAGCCCAGCAGTTCTCAACCTGTGGGTCATGACACCTTTGGGGGTCGAATGACCCTTTCGCAGGTATTACCTTAGACCTTCAGAAAACACATATTTCCGATGGTCTTAGGAATCAAGACACCGCTCCTCTATCTGTCTCCAGATGGGTCTGCCCACTTGCAGATATGCCCACATGAAAGTACCCGGCGTGATGACATCACCACACCAACGCCATCACATACACCCCGTACAAATACAGGTGTGTGTCCACCATCATGTACTTATGCAAACCAGTCACACATGTATAGAGAGCAGCTGCTGTGTTGAAAGCAGCAGTATTGGGGGTCAAACAACACTTCATGAATTATAATTACTGGGTAAATGTTAAATCATGTACTGTAAAATAATCAACTAATGAAAATATGTATATAATATCTGTACTATGGAACTTAATCTGGATGCTAATCGGCCTGTTTATATTCAGCTGTGGTTGATGTGAATACTGCCCCCCTTGAAATAGTAACAGGTATGTAATAAAAACAACATAGGCCAATCATAGGAAACTTTAATGAACTGTATTGACTGAACTATGCCATGTATCATCTTTTGTATTATTAAAGCTATTGTTATATATTATTTTCATTAGCATACCATCCCATGACAATTGATCACGTAGAGAAGAAAAGAACACAGTAGTTAAGAAAATATAGTGAGGATTTTTTACTTTGTGGTTTTACCTCAATGATTACAGCAGGAATTGAGCAACCACAATGTGTTATTTGTTGTGAGGTTCTATCAGTCGAATCTATGAAGCTGAACAAACTAAAATGCCATTTTGATAGCAAGCATCTGAGCTTTGCTGACAAGGATACCAACACTTTTAGAAGCAAAGTTGATGGGCTCAAGAAAGCCAGACTTGACACTGGTGGCAAGTACCACACACAAAACTTAGCAGCCATTGAAGCCTCATATTTGGTGGCACTCAGAATCTCCAGAGCTGTGAAACCTCACACCATTGCTGAGGATTTACTGTTGCCAGCAGCCAAAAACATTGTTCAAGTTATGATCAGAGATGAATTTGTTACAAAATTGAGTGCAATTTCCTTATCTAATGACACTGTCACAGAAGAATAGATGACACGTCTGCTGATATTCTTGATCAGGTAATCCAGGAAATTAAATTTGCTCCACTTCCAATATTTAGCACCCAGCTTGATGAATCTACAGATGTTGCAAACTGTCCACAGTTACTGGTTCACGTGAGGTATGTTAATGATGGCGATTTTAAAGATGAGCTTCTCTTTTGCAAACCTCTTGAAATGACAACTACTGCACGTGATGTACTTGACATAGTTGGTTCATTTCTGAAAGAGCATAAGATCTCTTGGGAAAAGGTTTGTGGTGTTTGCACAGATGGTGCTCCAGCTATGCTAGGATGTCGTTTGAATTTCAATGTTTGGTACTGAATGAGTCGCCAAAGTCATTGGAACTCGCTGTATGATTCATCCGCAAATATTAGCAAGGAAGATGCTACCACAAGAATTACAAGAAGCAATGAAAAGCGTCATAAGTTCTGTTGCTTTTGTAAAGGAGAGCACTTTAACCAGTCGACTGTTTTCGCAACTGTGCAACGAGTTGGATGCCCTAAATAATGCTCTGCTATTTCACACTGAAGTGAGATGGATGTTAAGAGGAAAAGTTTTAAAACATGTTTTTCAGCTTTGTGAATTCAAAACGTTTTTAAATCAGAAAGCAAGACCACAGTTCGAAGCACTTTTCAGCAATAAAAGTGAACTGCAGAAAATAGCTTACTTGGTTGACATTTTTTAAATCATTTTATTGGGGCTCATAGAACTCTTATCATAATCCATACATACATCCACGTGTCAAGCACATTTGTACATTTGTTGCCATCATCATTCTCAAAACATTTGCTTTCTACTTGAGCCCTTGGTATCAGCTCCTCATTTTTGCCCCTCCCTCCCCGCTCCCCTCTCCCTCAAGAACCCTTGATAATTTATAAAGTATTACTATTTTGTCACGTCTTACACTGTCCACTGTCTCCCTTCACCCATGTTTTTGTTGTCCATCCCCCAGGGAGAGGGTTATATGTAGATCTTTGTGATCAGTTCCCCCTTTCCACCCCTCCTTGACTCCACCCTCCCAGTGTTGCCACTCTCACCACTGGTTCTGAGGGGTTCATCTGTCCTGGATTCCCTGTGTTTCTGGTTCCTATATGTACCTGTGTACATCCTCTAGTCTAGCCAGATTTGCAAGGTAGAATTGGGATCGTGATAGTGTGGGTAGGAGGAGAAACCATTTATGAACTAGAAGAAAGTTTAATTAACAATCTGACCTGATGAAACAAAAACCAAATGCACTGTGAGTTGACATTTTCATCCTTTCAGGAAGTTGAGAGACACTCAGAACAAGGTTTGTCATCAATTGGCATTTCATCTTTGTTGAACTGAGAAAAACCACTCATGCACTTGAGTTTTTCCCATAGTGCTGTCCCATGTAAGCTGTGTTCAATATCACAACAGTTTCTGAAGCATTTTTCCCAAGCAGGAAACAAAACTTCACAGTTACACGCTGTTCTCTTAAATTGGCCATCACAAAAAATGAGGTTTGAGGGGGAAAATTCATTCTGACCAGAGAGAACCTTCCCAGGTGACACCACTGGGTGCACTAACTCAGTGTGACCACCCAACAGAGCTTTTTTCCTGTGTTTTGGGGGATACTCCCTCCTATGCTTATTGCATCACTGCTCTAGGATGTATGCCAAGTAGAAAGACTGCTAGGTCATATGGCATTTATTTTTGTGACATTTTATCCCACAGACGATTGGTGGATCCAAAGTCTTATCTCAAGATGAGCAGCCCAACCAGTCACACACCGCAACACCAGGGCTCCCTTGAGACAGATAGAAACCTATAATTTTAACATTGAGCTATGGTTGTGCTACTTCTCAATTGAGAGAAGTTGTTGTTCTGTTGTTGTCATTGCTATCAATGAACTCTGACTTATGGTGACCCAACAGGCTACGGAATGTAACCTTGTCCAGTCCTATACACCTACGCCATGACTGGTATTTCTCCCTCCATTGTGGCAATCACTGTGGATTGAGTGCCTTCCAGCCCTGGAGACTTGTTGTCCAACACTGTGTCAGACAGTATTTCATTGATTCTATAGGTTTGCACTGGCTACATGTTGGAAATAAAGCACCAGGCATTTCTTCCTTCTTTAGTTTAGTCCAGAAGCTCCGTAAAACCTGTCCACTGTGTACTGGAAACCCTGGTGGCATACCTTCAAACATCATAGCTACGTGCAAGGCCCCACATTACAGGCCACAACATAAGAGAAATGGAATAACAGGTGATGAAATTCCTTTGTAGGGAATATAGAATGTTAATGCTACTGTTATTATCATAGGGAGACTAGAAAATGCTATTGAATAATGTTTCCCCAATCCTGGAATATCCTATCATTAGTCTTGGCTTCTGGAGTAAACAGGGATAATGTAACAAAGCAATAATTAATGTGAGAGTAAAGCAGCTTCATTTTTCTCAAGAGGTCCCACAGAGGATGAAGGTCTACCTGATAGGGTAAATTATTGACCAAAACTTAGGTCACAAGGAATCATGTTCCTCAACAATATTTCACAATCCTTCACCAATTTTTGGTCCCTATGCACAATTTAAGGCTCACTGGTGGTCTAGAAGACTATGCATTGAACCACTAACACAAAGTCAGCAGTTCAAACCTAACAACAACCACTCCTTTGGAAAATAATGGGGCCTTGTGCTCCTGTAAAGATTCATGCTCTCAGAAACCAAAGGGACTGTTGCTGTGGTGTATGGGGTTGGTGTGATTCAAAATTGACTCAGGGGCAGTAGATTTGGTTTGGTTTGATTGGAGGCTATTATCAGGAGAGAAGAAGCATTTTTTAAATCCTACCTAAAATTCAAAAATTTGTATCTTCCATGGTCCCTGATGACTTTTCTTGTGGGTATTTTGAATCCAGTAACTCCCAGTACAGGCACAACACATTGGATATCTCAACCACAATGATGTAACATCTGTAGTTTCCTCTTCTACAAAATCAACTTGTGACATAAGCATTTAACATTTCTAGAATGTGCATATCTACTATCTAGTATGTACATACTCTTACCCTGTATATAACTAAGGTACAGTAACAGCCACCATTGAGCTGCACAATTAAACAGATACATAGAGAGTTGTAACATAGCTTAATTCCAAATGACAGGAAGCTTGAAGAATGTCTGTGATAGGTTTATTGTGCCAACAAGGCTTCCGTAGGAACATGTGGATGGAGCTTAATCAGGTCACAAGTTGATTAGAGGGTGACCAAGATAAATGTTTTCTTTCTTTTTTAATTAATCATTTTATTGGGGGGCTATTACAAATCTTATAACAATCCATCATTCAATTGTATTGAGCACACTTGTACAAATGTTGCCATCAACATTTCCAAAACATTTTCTTTTTACTTGAGCCCTTTTTCCCCTCCCTCCCCTGTCCTCCCACCCTTGTGAATCCTTAATCAATTCTATATTATTATTATTATTATTATTTTATGTCTTATACTGTCCATTGTTTCCCTTCACCCACATTTCTGTTATTTGTTCCCCTGAGAGCGGGCTATATATCCAACCTTGTCATGCCCTCCCCCCACTACCCCCTACCCTCATGATATTAATACTCCCACTACTGTTCCTTCCTGAGGGTTTTTCTGTCCTGAAGTCCAAGTGTTGAGAGCTCTAGGTCTCCTTTTCTCTTTCTCCCTGGTGAACTGACCAGAGTGCTGCTGTTGGAGCTAGTCCCTTGTCTCAACCACGTGCTGAACTACCTGTGAACCGAGCCAACACACAGATTTTTTGCCTTGCCAAGCGTCTCTAGAGCTTGAGTCTATTGCCCCACCCTGCCGCCTGCTGCCTGAGGGCTAACTTCTGTTTGTCTTGCCTGAAGGCAGATTCTGTTTCCTTGGCCTTGGACCAGTAGCCCGAGCGAGTTGAAATGAGTGAAAGGAGTGAGTTCAGTATATTAAATGTTCCACAAAAGTGAGTTGAACTGAGTCCTCTGTACTACTGTGTGGACCAATTAGGTGTTATATTCCTTCTCGCTATATAAACCCCAATTTTTCCCCCCAGAGTTGGAAAAGTGTGATATTTCCATAAGTGAAAAGTCGGTGACATTTACGATTTCCAAAAGATGTTTCCTGTTTGTAAGCTTCTCAACAAATGCCATGAGAGTAGGTGCACACACTGCATGGTACGAAACGACAGTGCTGTGAGAAAACCGAAATCAGTGCCATGATGCGGAGACCTCGTCCAGGACGTTGAAAGAGGCATTTTAGTTACAAGAGGGAGTTGCCATGCTGTGCAGAGGGCAATGATCAAAGATCTAGAGTTGGATGTCCTGAAATGAAATGCTTAGTGCTTATTGACTTGTTGAGTATTTATTTCCTTATTGACTGTATGAAATTGCAAACTTCCCTTAGCTGTCCCAAATCTCCATTTTCCCCTCTGTAAAACTGAGATTCCTACTCCTTTGTCACTTTGTCATACTGCGGTGGATGGCATGTTGCTGTGATGCTGGAAGTTTTGCCACTGGTATTTCAGATACTATCAAGGTCACTCATGGTTTGGGGCAGTGGAGAAACAATGGTTGCAGGTAAGAGACTTTTAAGTAAATGGAACTTAGGGACAAGTTATTTGATCTGGTTTGGGATTAAATGTAAATTCACTAGGTATTAATGAATGAGACTTTGTTAGTCTTTATTTCATGCAGTGGCAAAAATGCAACTTAAATTATCATCTACTATTACTGGAAATTAAGTATCTATTGATGGCACATACACACAAAAAAGGATTCTGTAATAAACAATTAAGCAATGAAGATATCAAAGAAGATGGAAGAAACTGTACTAAAAGAAAATGAAGTGATTATACCAAAAAGAATTGGATGATGTTCAACCACATCAGGAAATATAATATGATCAAGACTCGATGGTGCTGAACTTGCACCAAAGGTGTTGGCAAACAAACAAAAAAAAAGCTCCGGGAATTGACAGACGATCAAGTGAAGTGTGTCAACAAATGAATGCAGCACCTGGAAGCACTCACTCACCTACGCCAAGAAACTTGGAAGGCAATTTCCTGGCCAACCAACTGGAAGAGTTCCAAGTATGCACTATTCCAAAGTAAGATAATTAACTCAAACATAGTTACAGCAGTCCATTGACAAGGAACATCCAGAAGTTCAAGCTAGATCCAGAAGAAGATGTTCCATCAGGGATATTACTACTGACATCAGATGAATCCTAGCTGACAGCAGAGGATATCAAGAAGATCTTCATTTGTGTTTTATTGACCATCCAAAGTTATTTGATTCTGGGAATCATAACAAACTATGAATAGCATTCCGAGGAATAGGAATTCCAGAACCCCTCATTTTCCCCATGTACACCGTCAAGTAGCAGTTGTTTGAATAGAACAAGGGGACACGGACTGGCTTCAAATCCAGAATGGTGTGGGGCAGGGCTGTCATGTTTCACTATACTGATCCAATTTGTATGCTGATGAAGTTGGAGAAGCAGGGCTAGATGAAGAGGAGCACAGCACCAGGACTGGAGGAAGGCTCATCAAAAATCTAAAATATCGTCAAGGTAGAGGGAAAGTAGGAGCAGAAGGGGGAGAGAGGGGGGAACCAATCACAATGATCAATGTATAACACACCCCCACCCACCCACCCAAGAGGGACTAACAACAGAAACACGGGTGAAGGGAGACAGTGGACAGGGTAAGATATGAAAATAATAATTATTTATAATTTATCAAGGGTTCA
>NW_022103908.1:7372273-7378338 GCF_000313985.2 Echinops telfairi | reverse complement strand
ATTAGAAAGAAAATGGTTTTAAAATGATAAATGTGATTGATACAATTAATGTATGGTTATTTTTTAATCATCTTAATCGGGGCTCGTACAACTCTTATCACCATCCATACTAACATCGTGTCAAGCACTTTTGCACATTTGTTTCCCTCATCATTCTCAAAACATTTGCTTTAATCTAAAATACATACAGGAGACAATGTTGCTTGCTTAAAGTGAAGAAGGCTTGAAGCGCTTACTGAGGCTGATCAAAGACTAAAGTTAGGATGGCGGTATGGACTAAAGTATGCATTACAACTCAACGTAAAGGGGGGGGGGCTCAAAACAACATCAGGATAAATGAGAAAAAAGATTGAAGTTGTCAAGGATCTGGCTTGGATCTACCCACAGAAGCATCAGTCAAGAAATCAAGTGATGGGCAAATCTGCCACACGAAACCTCTTTAAAGTGTTAAAGGGCAAAGATGCCACCTTGGGCACTAAAGTGCCCGTGACCCAACCCATGGGAATTTTGATCACCTCATATGCATGTGCATGGAAAAGCTGGACAATAAGGAAAAGTAGAGGTGAATGGACAAATAAGAATTATAGTATTGGTGAAGCATATTGACCATACCATGGATTTCAAGAACAAGAAGTACAGTCAGAATGTTCCTTAGAAGGGAGAATGGAGAGACTGCATCTCAGGTTCTTTATACACATTATCAGGACAAACCAGGCCTGGAGAAGGGAGTCATGCTAGTCAAACTGAGAGTCAGAGAAAAAGAGGAAGACCCTCAATGAGATGATTGACAGGGTGGCTTAAAAAATGAATGCACACATAGCAGTGGTTGTGAGGATGGCGTAGGCCTGGGCTGTGCATACTTCTGCTGTGTGCAGGGTTGCTATGAGTTGGTGCTGCTTCTTTTGTTAAATCGTTTTATTGGGGGCTCTTACAACTCTTATCACAATCCATACATACATCCATTGTGTCAAGCACATTTGTACATATGTTGCCATCATCGTTTTCAGAGCATTTTCTTTCTACCTGAGGCCTTGGTATCAGCTCCCTTTCCCCTCCCTCACCCTCCCTCCCTCCCTCCCTCACAAGCCTTTGATCATTTATAAATTATTTTGTCATGTCTTGCACTGTCCAATGTCTCCCTTTACCCCCTAGTCTGTTGTCCATCCCCCTGGGAGGGAGTTATAAATAAGTCATTGTGATTGGTTCCCCCTTTATTCCCCCACCTTCCCTTTACCCTCCTGGTATGGCTACTCTCAATATTGGTCCCGAGTAGTTTATCTGTGCTGGATTCCCTGTGTTTCCAGCTCTTATCTGTACCTATGCTCTGGTCTAGCCAGATTTTTAAGGTAGAATCAGGGTCATGATAGTGTGGAGGAGGAAGCATTAGAGAACCAGAGGAAAGCTGCATGTTTCATCGGTGCTATACTTCACCCCCACTGGCCTATCTTCTCCCCACAACACTTCTGCAAGGGGATGTCCAATTGCTTACAGATTGGCTTTGGGCCTCCCCTCCACACTCACGCCCCACCCTCATTCACATTATGATTTTTTGCTCTAGGTCTTTGATGCCTGATACCCGATCCCGTCAACACTTCATGATCACACAGGCTGGTGTGCTTCTTCCATGTGGGCTTTGTTGCTTCTCAGCTAGATTGCCACTTGTTTATCTTCAAGCCTTTAAGACCCCAGACACTATATCTTTTGACAGCCAGGCACCACATTTGCTTATGCACCCACTTTGTCTTCAGCTATCATTTTGGGAAGGTGAGCATCTCAGAGTGCCAGATTATTAGAACAAAGTGTTCTTGTGTTGAAGGAGTACTTGAGTAGAGACCCAATGTCCATCTGCTTCCTTAATACTAAACCTATAAATATATGTACCTAGATCTGTTTCCCCATAGTCAAATATAAATATATTTACATATGTACATGCCTGTATTTAGACCGCTATAAATGCCCTTTGCCTCCTAGTTCTTTCCTCTATTTCCTTTTGCGTTCCCCTTGCCCCACTATCATGTTCAGCCTGACTTTGGGTTTCAGTGATTCCTCTTGGTTACATTGCCCTTGATCAAGCCCTACCAGACTTCCTGCACCCTCCTTGCCATCGGTTTTCAGTCACTTATTGTTCCCTTGTCCCTGGGTTTGTTAACACCCACTTCCTTTCCCCCACCTTCCCCTCTCCCATGTCCCCCCAGAACTGTTGTCCCATTGTTCTCTCTTGTTTATCCCACCTACCCCATCCAGATAGGCCTGAAGAGACAACAATATGCACAAACACAAGACCAAGCACAACAAAGCAACCATGGAAAATAAAAAAAATAGCTACAACAACTACAACAACAAAAAGTTGGCACGGCTTTGATGCCACCTAACAATACCAAATTTGAGATATGGTAAGGGGTGATTCTGGGATACTAGGGCTGGTGGCTGTTGTGGTACACTGTCCACATCTGCTCCCTTCCTCCTCTCTTAGAACCGAAGCTTTGTTCCTTCAGTTGCTGAGCGTGCTGACGAATGGCAGCTCACACATGGCTGAATGAGCTGCTTGTGCCCAAGGCCGTCCACACTGGAGCTGGACTGATCCAAACAGGGGACAGTGTTAGAGCCTGTCATGACTCTATTCCTGACTCTGCATGAAGTGCACTCATGAATCACGTGGTATTTGCCCTAATTGCATTGCGGTTCAGTTCCTGTCTTAGCGCAATCTTGCTTTGAGTGATAGCCAGAAAAAGAAATGATAGGGAACGGAGATAGGCCTTATCAAACACTAAGTGAGTTACATTTTAAAGAAGACAAATGGAGAAATAGAACCATCAAAGTAGATAAAAATAGTAATCAGTAGGATGTGGGATGGGATAGAAGTGAAGTTAGTGATTGAAACAATATCAAAGGGAAGGGGGTGGGTAGATAAAAGCAAACCTTTGAATGTAGACATAATTTTATTGCTTCAATTCTTAAAACTTAATATTTTTATGTGGGGGAAAAAAATACTCTCAACCTAAAGAAAAGGGAGGAGGAAATGAGAGAGCTTTAAAAATGTGCCTGCTCCTGGCTTGTAGGAATCTATTGTCTGCCAGGATCGGCCGTGGTGTTTACTTCAGGCCATATTCAGTCATGTACAGTATTTCAAAACTGCCACCTAGTCATTTGAAATGACAAGAAAATCACATAATGCATGCATGCCTGATTTCTCCTCCCTTCCCACAATAAGGGTGAGGGGTCTGAAGGCTCGTGATTATTCTCTCGACAGAAGAGGCAACAACTTGGGAAAGAGGGAAATTAGAATGGATTTCTACTTGAGCGCTTCCTCAGATGACCTGACGCTCACTGGTTCACTCCCGGGAAGGGGAGGAACGGAATGGACGCGGGCAGATGATGGAGGACCTGCGCTCTGTTTACCCCTCTGCAGAGCCCCCCGCCCCCCCAAGGATGTGTATATCTCAGAGTTAGAACTAACTTGATGGCACCTAACAACAACAACATGGACTGAATGGTGTCCCTCAAGAAGATGTATTGAAGTCCAAGCATGTGTACCTGTAAGTATGGTCCTGCTTGGTAACAGAGATTTCTTTGCTTAGGTTATTGAGGAGAGTGGGTCCTAAACCTAATCTCTTTTGAGTGGTGTCTTCCAAAACAAAACAGAATAGACACAAATACAGAAGACATCATAGGAAACAGAAGCCGATGCATCCCCAGTGCCAGGAATGACAAGACTTGTTAGCAGCTCCTAGAAGTTGAAACACACAGGAAAGAACCCTCCTCTAGAGCAGTGGTTCTCAACCTTCCATTAACACAGCTCCTCCTGTGGTGATCACCCCCAGCCCTAACATTATTACCGCTGCCCTAGAGCCAATTCCCTGAACGTAGACTTCTAGTCTCACCAGCTAGGAGACAATAAACTCTTGTTCTTTAAACCCATCTACTTAGGGCATTTTGTTGTTTGTTACCGCAGCCCTAGCACACTGAGACAACCCCAATCTGCATTTTCCCCATTGCTTATTTCCCATTAGGACTACTGCTCAAGCATGCGGACATGCGTCATTTCCTAATGGATTTATGCCCTTCATATCTCTCACCCAGTGTACCTTCTGTTCGCTCTGTCTGGAATTCTCTTTACCCTTCCCTAATTATGGCTCTTCCTTAAGGAACAGCTGAACATTCAGCTCCTTGGGTAAACTTTCTTGACTCCATGATTCCGCTAGGAAGCATGCTAAAGGGGAGGTAAAGATGGAGCTGAGGAGAAAATGAGGCTAAGCATTGCTACACAACAGGTAAAGCTAATCCTTAGGAAGCACCATACTATCAGTTTGTGTGCTGTACTATTGTAGCTTGCATCTTGTTCTGGCAGCAGGTGTAAGTATGGTAAATTGATATTGTTCCCTTACTTTTAAGGCTTTTTATTGTGAATGGAGAAAACATTGACAGAGTAGATGAGTAGCTTCATCTTCAACAGCCCCTCCATGGTTGCCTGCAGTCCCCTCTGTGCACCATCATTTCTTCTGCTGCTTCCCTGTGTTTCCTGTATCCGTTGCTCCATCCTTCTTTCCTAATGCTCTCAACTTGGTCTCTGATGTGTTAGTCTGGGTTGACCAGAGAAACAAATCCAGTGATACTCATATATGTGCAACAAAGAGCTCAATATAAAGGAGTAATTGGATATTAAGAAAACATCCCAGCCCAGTCCAAACCAAGTCCCAAAGTCCTATACTAGTCCATAAGTCCCTCTTCAGACTCACACAGCCACATGCATTGATACAGAATGCAGGAGATCACAGGCCGGTGGGTGCAGAGTTGTGGGGACCCAAAGGCAGCTCTCTGAGTGACTCAACAGCACAAAGGTGAATCAGAGGGGTGGGGGTGGGGGTTATTCCTAAGACCCTCCTTATGAGGAGGTCACAACCACAAGGAGGCACCATCAGGCTGTGACCTGATTGGCAGGCTAGACTCTACCCCTACCCTTCAAGTTGGCATGAAATCATATAACTACCACACTGGATAAATGCTACCTTTTGGATCCCAAGTAGTTGATTATTTCAGGGTGTGTTCACCACACTATCATTATTGTTACCTTATGTGCCTGTCTGATATTTGGATGAAAGCTGAGTCCTGGGGTGAGTTCAGTCCCAAACCTGAAGGGTGACAAAGAGTAAGCCTGGACTCCTTTATGATTTCAAGCCTTGTTCCACATTTTTGTTTTGTTTTGTAATCATTTTATTGGGAGCTCTTATAGATATCATAACGTTCGAGAGTTAAATCACATCAAGTTGTATTGTACAATTGCTACCACAATCAATTTCAAAACATTTTATTTCTTCTTGAATTTCTTGATATCAGCTCCCCTTTATCCCTTTCCTCTCCCACTCTAACCCCCAGGAACACTTCTTTTCTTTTCTTTTCTTTCTTCTTTTTTTAAACGTATCTTATACCATGCAATATATATTTATTCACATATAATTCTGTTGTTCACTCCCCTTGAATGGGTTTATACAGTTATCAATGCTATCAGCTCCCCCTTCACCCCTTTCACTCATGTGGCCCTTCTGCAAGGGACTGTCCAATTATCTTACAGGTGAGTTTTGGGATCTCCATTACATTCATGCCCCTTCACATTGGTTTGGTCCCATGTTTTTGAACTCCTGATATCTCTTCCCATAGACAACCCATGATCACACAGGATGATGTGCTTCTCCCATGTAGGATTTGTTGCTTCCCTGCTAGATGACTGCTTGTTTAACTACAAGTCTTTAAGACCCTAGGTGCTATATCTTTTCATTGCTGGGCACCATGAGCTTTCTTCACCACATTTGCTTATGCACCCATTTTGTCTTCAGTGATAGTGTCAAGAAGGTGAGTATCATCCAGTGCCACAAGAACAAACCATTCTTGTGCTTAGGTAAGTTTTAAATAGAGGCCCAAAGTCCATCTGCTTCCTTCTTGTATTATTTACATATTGTGGTAGTTACATAATCTAGTGTCAATTTGAGGATTCAGAGTGTAGGGGTGGAGTCTAGCCTGTCAAACAGGACATAGCCAATGAAGCATCTGTGTGGGCATGGCCTTCGCCT
>NW_022103908.1:7336479-7370758 GCF_000313985.2 Echinops telfairi | reverse complement strand
TGCCTGGCACTGCAGTCTTGGACCCTGCGTGGTCAGGCTGTAGTCCGAGTTCGAACTTGTCTGTTTCTGTCTTTCTCTTTTACCTGTTAAATTTGCTCTTCTCTAACCTTTGTCTTTTCTCTAATAAACTTACTCTTAGCTTTTACAGGTTTGTGGTCAGTGGTTCTTGTTGGGCACGACTCCGTAACAGTTTACTAAAGTAGCTACAGGAGAAGATGAGAGTGTGTTCACTGGTCTGAGGTTCATGACTTAGCACATGGGGGCTAGGCCTACTTAGAATTTATGATAAGCTCATGGTTTAAAGGCAAAGCAACCAATGGGCACCCTGGTGAGGCAGCCCACTTGAGTTGACCAGAACACAACCAGAGGAAGAGAAGATATTTGAGCCTGTGAACTGGTGCACATTGCTGCTGACTTTATGGATGACCTGTCCTGATTTGACTTTGCTTATGGATGTAGACTTACAAAGTTACAACTGGAATGAAGATTCTTCACTTCAAAGAATATGATTGTCTCCTCAGAGCACTGGGTTGATGTAAGTGATGTAAGTACAAAAATTGGATACCCAAAGTTGGGAGCATAAAGGGATGAAGTGGTTGACTTACAAACTTTCATAGTTGGGGGAATATATCCATAGGATTACAGGATAAAGGTATAGGTGTTACTTAACTGCAATTGTTAAACATAGGATATTCTTATTTTGTTCACTTACAGAATATTATGCTTAATGAGGGTGGCACATTTTTTTCATTGTATGCATTTTAGTTTTATCCTATTAGGAACAGATATGTTTTTATCATTGTTTGAAAATTATATATGGCTAAAAAGTTATGTGAAGGTGTGATCTGTTTGACAAGGGATGGTCTATTTATATAGGTATGATATATGTGTATATAAACAAATACACCTATATTTATATATTTACATACACATATCTACAGATATCTAAATAATATTTTTCTTTCTTCTTTTTCTTTTCTTTCCTCCTACCCCACTATCATGTTTACGCATTGTTTGCCTCTCAGTAGTTGCTCTCAGATACAATTTGCTTGATCAAACACACTATATAGGACTTTCTAATGCAATCTTTTCCTTTTTGAGCAGTTAGTAGTGGGAGCCAGATTGTAACGACTGGTGTTTGCTGGTCCCTTAGTCCTCTGAATTAAATGTTTCCCAGTTTTGTTCTACTTCCGTCATTTTTCCTTCTTCTGGAGAAGGAGAGACCAACTGACTCTGATGTGCCCAAGTGGACAAACTTTAGGAGCTTCCTGGCATAAGAGCGATAAGGAAGAAAACACTGGCCATCTACTTCTGAAAATCAGTCAGTGTCACCTTAGGATTCACAACAGCATATTGACTAATCCAGTGCTAGAAAAGCAGCCTCCTCGGTTGGAAGTCTCTCAAAATACACAGTGACTGCCACTGAACTCAAGCCTAGGATAGTTGCGAGGATAATGCAGCACGTGGCAACTCGTTGTTCTGTTCTGTTGCATGGGGCCACCGCAAGTCAGAGCTGACTCAGTGGCAACAAGCAGCCACAACTCACAGGAAAGGTAATATTCCATCTGGACAGTGATTCTCAGTCGCTGCTAACATCCCGGCCACAGAGACAAGCAGATGTTCGAGCCCCTTTGTGAAGAACGCAGCACCGCCTATGGAGTATTCTTGCCAAAAAATTAACCTGGAGTCTGACCCAAGCTCTCCCTCCAATGTCTGCTTGTAGGAAACAGAGGAGGCAACCGAACAGGCAGGATGTCATGAACAAATGTCAGGCAGTGGGGAACTCTACAAGATGAGTGATCACATTGTGTTAATAAATGTACACAATTACAAGGAAAATGAAAGGAAATGTAAAGGTAGCTTCAGATCAAAATAGACTGAAAGGGCATATCAGCCAATTATTCCTTACTTCTCTCTTCTGAGAGATCTCTTCTTTTAGATCAGGGAATTTATTCTCAGTCTGAACCTACTTCTTGCTCCCAGGTGAGTTTAGCTCCCATCGTTTTATTGCTGAAGACATATGCCGTTCGGCAATGAGCTCTGAAAAATTCCTTACGATAAGAACAGACTGTCCATGGTTATCCTTTGTATTGGCTGGGTCTTTGCTCTCAAACCAAAATAGATTGCGCTCAGTGTGGAACTTTCCGGTCCTCATGTGTCTGTGGTCTCACGGCGTAGTGTTGTGCTTTCCTTGGTCACTCATGTAGCTTCTCGATGGGATGGGAATTCACGATGACAAGGGCTGTCCTCACTGGGTGGAACAGGGCTGCGTATGGTCTTCCTGTAGCACTTTAACTGTCTCCCCTGTAACTCATAGATCCCTGAATGGTACAAGTAGCTGGGCTAGCTGACTCCCGGAAAAGTTGACCATTCAACCAAAAGTAAGGTCTCTCGATCTGTTTCCATAAGATTAAAGCAGCAAACTAAACTGCCATTGAGTGGATGCTGATGCAGAGGACGGGATAGAACTGCCCCTGTGAGTTTGCAAGACTCTAACTGTTTTATGGGAGTAGATGGGCCTGTCTTTCCCCCCAGGAGGGACTGGTTTTTGTGAACTGCTGCCCTTACAATTAGAAACCCAACATGTAACCACTATGCCCGCAAGGCTCCATCCCAAGAAAGTCCCACGGGCATTTCTCCTCTGTAGCACATGGGGTGTTGATTCTGCATCGACTCCCTGGTAACCAGTTTGAAGCTTGGTTTTACAGTTCCTAATTTCTTTTCTAATTTTTTCGTAGTCCCTCTGCTGTGCTAACCATTTACCATAAATTCTAAAGAGATGGCTGCTATATATTCCTACCACCAGCAGGATAGAAAAAGAGCTGGAATCTTAAAGTTTTTGTGTTGTTGCTCAAACAAATTAAATTGGAGCAGCCTGGTTTGATGGCATGTGTCCTCCCATTAGCCCGAGGACACCCAGGCTTGTTTGTCTTCGTTTTACAAGTATTTGAGTGCCGACATAAAATAACTTGTTTAGTCCCTTTGTTCATAGAGCCACATATCTGAGCAAACTCTTCTTGAACCCCAATTCTCTGTCCATGAGAACATAAAACGTTGTTTTTATGACGTTCTAGCTCTGCCATTTGTAACAACCTCTGCAAATCTCCATCGGGTCATCTGTCAAAGGTAGATGATGCTCAAGCGTCTCTCACTGTTGGCTTTGAACATTGCTAATGGACAGGAAGGATTTTGGTTAATGTGAAATTTTGAACCACTATTGTGTATTAGATTAATTCCGTTAAATTTGGAACAACCATTCATATTATTTTAGAGAAAGACAGAGAGGAGAATTCTGCTAAAGTTACAAGAAAGAAATTGAGGTAAATTATTCAACACCTTTAAGAGGAGGGATTAAGAAATGTCTACAGATCCTTCTACTATGGGTGTTGCGAATGGTTCGCTGGCTTGGTTGAAAGTTCAAATGCGCTCAAAGGCATCTTGGAAGAAAGGGCTACTGGTCTCTGGGTCTACTCTGACACGCATGAGGAGGCCATGAGTCATAAATCACTCGACAGCAAAGTTTTTTCCTCCCATGTGTTAGGTATTTGTATAAGCTCACTTAGTAAGACCAGAAAGGTGAAACTCAGCACTTCCAGTTTTAATCTCCGGTCACTCGGACATTAGAAAGTTCCAGAAGGTGTGTGCCAATGTCTCCACACCGAAAAGGAAGTGTCAGACTTGTGGGGTCCTAGACAGTTTCTCATCATTTCCTCAGGGTTGAGTACTGAGAAGTAGCTGAGGTCCCCTAGCAGGTGCAGAGGTGGGTCTTTGGGGAAAAGATCCCTAGAGAAGTTTCACGATGGAGCTCAGGATGAGGCATCTATGATCTCATTGGTCCCTGAACTCACTGGCCAATTGCTCTCATCTCCACGACCTCACCAAGATCCTGACCCTCTACACCAGTGGTTCTCAAACTTCCTCATGCCGGGACCCTTTAACACAGTTCCTCATGTTGAGGTGACCCCACCCCCAACCACAAAATCATTTTCATTGATACTTCATAACTGTAATTTTGCTACTCTTATGAATCAGGCGACCCCTGTGAAAGGGTCATTTGAACCCCAAAGGGGTCGTGGCCCACAGGTTGAGAACCACTGCTCTACACAGATATGGAACCCCAAGGAAGAGGTAAAAATGTGTCTCCAATTCAATAATATCTACATGTATAATTCGGTGTCATTAATTATACTCTTCATGTTGTACAACCATCACTGCTATTCCTCTCCAAATTGTCCCACTATCAGTAAAATGAACTCAAGGCCCCCTAGGCAAAAACTCTTCCTCCTTCACCCATGGTCAAGTTTGTTTTTTTAAGGGTTTTTACTTTCTAGTAGTTTTCTTGTTATAATATTCACATATCAATTATACGCTTTCATAATTAAATTGCTTTTAAAATTGGAGAAAGTTTCTTTGTATATATTTTGCCACCATTTTAAAAAAATTACATGAATAGCAATGAGTACAAGGAAGAAGAAAATGTTCTAAAATTGATTGTGGTAGAAATTTTACAACTCTTCTTGACATGATTAAACTATTGAATTATACGATATGTAGGTGAAGTGCCAATAAAACTGCTTTTACCCCCTCCCTGGGGGACAGACAACAGAAAAGTGTGTGAAAGGAGACATCAGACCATGTAAGACATGAAAAAATAATAATAATTTATAAATTATGAAGGGTTCATGAGGGAGGGAGGGCAAAGGAGGGAGGGGGAAAATGAAGAGTTGATACCAAGGGCTCAAGTAGAAAGAAAATGTTTTGAGAATGATGATGGTAACCAATGTACAAATGTGCTTGACACAATGGATCGATGGATGGATTGTGATAAGAGTTGTACGAGCCCCCAATCAAATGAATTTTTTAAATGTGTCTCGCAGCACTTATGTGTTCAAACATTTGTTCTTACAGCAAATCCATGGGGACTTCAAACGTTCATGGGAAAAATGGATGAAAGACAGCACAACTTTTCCACAAACCTTTATACACCCCCTCATATGTGAATGCCAGGAACCATTACAGGTACAGAGAATAGAGCAATGAACAAATCATGACAAAAGTCCCAGGCCTCATAGAGTTTCCATTCTTGCAGGGATAGCAGAGAGTAAACAAAACAAGCAAGTAAACACATAGCGAATTAGGCAGGGATGAGTGGGAAGCAAGCAAACAGGTAGGGAGTATTCAGGGAGATTTGAAACAGAGTGGCTGGGAAACGGGGTCTCAGTGAAGAGGAGACATGAATGAAGGTCTGAAGTTGATGTGAGAAGAAACCTGGGAAGAAGAGCATTTTGGGTAACGGTCATAGTAAGCATGTACTTGTGAAATTATCCCATGCACTCATTCTGAGGGTGTTGCCTCCAGCCAGTTCTCCAGAGACAGGAGGGGGCCCTCCGCAGCAACGGCTTCAGAGGACCTGACACATGGAGGTGATTTGTGGTGTAGACAGAAAAAAATCCCACCACTTGCAACACCTCCTGTTTTAGTCTGATGTTCTCAGTTCTCATCTACCGGCCCCTTCCCTTCGCTTCAGCCCACGTCCAACACGGAGACCACACAGTTTGGGGGATCACCATAGGTGTAGAACACTGGGGAAACAGCACGTCTAATAGAAGGCCGCAACCCAGCGGAAGACAGCGATGATTGGAAAAGAGCCCCGCTGACAGCTAGAGACTCGTTTTTAAAATCTTAAAAGTGTGACGCTCGTGCCAAGAGAAAATGAACATGGGCCAAGGGAAAATGAACATGTGCAACAGCGTTTTTAGTGAAAGAACCACAAAACCAGTTGCCGCCAAGTCAGTTCCAAGTCCTGGTGCCCTTGTGTGCCATCGAGCAGAAGTGCGCCTCGCTGGGGTGTTGAGGCCGCGACTCCCAGACATGGATTGCCAGAGAATTTCTGAGTCGATTCAAACCACCAACCTTTCGGCTAGTCACAGAGTGCTTCACAGCATGTGGGACCCAGGAAGGTGTCGGTGGCTTGTTTGTTTTGTTTTTCACTTGTTGAAGTGACATAAAAGTTTATTCTTTCAAAGTTCAATAGGCTAGAAGTCTCAAATCAAGACAGTATCATCAGTGATAGTCCCTCTGAAAGCTCTAGGTTATGCGTTGGGCTGAGATCCACAAGGCTGGCAGTTTGAAACCACCAGCAGCTCCAAGGGAGAAAGACTGGGCTTTCTACTCCAGGAAAGTGTTACTGTCTCAGAAACCCACGGGGGGGATTGCATTGACTCGGTGGCAGCGAGTTTGGTTTGGTTTGGGTTTCTAGTTACCCTCGGCCATCCCTTGACTGTGGCAGCATCAGTCCAATCTCGGCCTCGGTCTGCTTGTGCCCATCTTCTCTCTGACTCCCTGCGCCTTGTCCTCATCTGATCCGGACAGCAGTCATTGGATGGGGGGCTCCCTCTAATCCATTATCTCACATTCATCACATTGGTAAAAACCCGGTTTCCAAGTTAGGTCATAATCTGAAGCTCTGGGTAGACTTTGAATTTGGGGAGGGACTACTTTTCAACCCATTACAAAGTTTTTTTAAAGGATTTTACAAATAGAATAGTAGGCAATCAGAAATGCTAACATGAATTTGCTAGAAACAAAGCTGATTAATAACTTACAGGACAATAAAATTGCGGGGGTGGGGGGGGTCATCTTTTCCAGGAGGCCTGATGGTCTAGTGGTTTACTCCCTTGGCTGTTAACCATGAGGTGAGCAGTTTAAAACTACCAGATGCTCCGTGGGAGAAGGAGGATGCTTCCCACTTCCATCAAGAGTTATAGCTTCAGAAACCCACAGGGCCGTTCTACCCTGCCCTATAGCATCGCTACGAGTCAGTGGCAGAGTTTGACTTGGATTTTTTTCTCTAGAGTTCAAAACTCTTATCTTTTGAGTTCAAAAATCATCTGCATTGAAATAAATAAGAATCATCTTAATCAATCCCAAAAGGTTAATTCTTCCTCTACAATGATATAAAATAGTCCGTAGAAAGGCAATCAGAAGAGTCCCTAACCGATAGAATCATAAAATCTTCAGTGAATGTACTACAAAAGGTATTCTCAGTTTTGACACCACTGACAGCTTGTGTCAGGCAATGATTAGTTGTAAGGTGTTGTTCTAGGCACTGTAGGATCGCACAGCATTCCTGGCCTGTATCCATTGATGCTGGAAGTAGCACCACTACCTCCAAACTGCAACCATCAAGATGTCTCAAAATATTCTTAAATCACCCCCAGTTGAGAACTAATGTGCTGGACAGGAGCTAGAATTCCACCGAAAGAGCATGTTTCAATCTCTTTTGCCCATTCTAAAGTTTTAGACAATGTTTTCTGACAAGTCAGAACCCATCTATTCTCCACATCCTTCCCACCTAGATTTAAAAAAGAAGAAAAACCCATGAGCTGGGAAGAAGTAGACAACATGAGGGAAGAAAGCCAGATGTATTTTAAACCTCAAGCCTTTTGAGCTAAGTCTTGAGGCTGAGCGATAAAGAACCTCCTTTAAATAAAAAGATCCAGGAGAAGAGAGAACCCGAACCCTGGTTCGCAGGAAGATAGAAACCCGCAGAGAGAAGACCCCCTTATGGAGTAGAGAGGAGACATCGGACCAAAAACAAACTCACTGCCATTGAGTTGATTCTGACTCCCAGCGACCCCAGAGGACAGAGTAGATCTGCCCTTGTGGGTAGAAAACACGCCCCCTCCCTACCGCCTTTCTTCTGAGGAGCTGGGGCGATTTCGAACTGCTGACCTTGCAGTTAGCAGTCCAATGTCTAGTCCACTTGCCACCAGAGATTCTTGGGGAACACGTAACAGAGACTGAAAGCAGAGACAGTCTTTCATGTTTTCTAAGACCAAGGGGTCTGTGATGGAAACAAGAAGTTGGAGAGAAGGACTGAAGCAGAAGGTTGAAATTGGGTCAAGAAGCAGGTGCCGGGGAGGCTTCGTCAGAGAGGCACGGTGGCCGGGATCAGCTAACACAAGCTGTGGGTCAGGAGACTGGAGGCTCCAAGGAGCCTGGGGAAGCAGGTCAGCACTTTCCAGCTCCCCGATGCATTCCAAGAAGGCCCCCTCGTTGCCTCAGTCAAAGACTCGAAGGAAGGAGCCATAAACTGGGACAGGACCGCTCACCCCTCTCCACCCCTACCCCGCGTCTCCTCTTCACCACAGAGGATAGCCTGGTGGCCAGGGAGAAGCCAGCAGAAGACGAGACGTTCTTGGCTGTGCCTGTGCTCATTGGGAGGGACTGAGGAATCACTGGATGGGATCAAAATTTCATGGAAGTTTCTGGACTGAGTTTTACGCTCCACCCAGACTGGGAGATCAGTGCCCCAATACAAATTGTTATAGATGATCAAGTTATGTTTGTGCACATCCGGCTTCCTGATCATAAAAAGGACATCGGTGCAGAGACAGGAAAGCTAGTTCCTAGGCTGTCTAGAACCCTGAGGGTTTTATGAAAATGAACATGAGGCTTGTCGTGGAAAAGTAAGAGAGAATGAAAGAGAACGGACAATCGTTTATGGCAATATCTGGTCTCTCTGAGACTGAACCATCGCCCCAAACTGTAAGAGACCTTGGCTAATGCTCATGATATGATTTTGAAAAACCACAAAGTGCCTGTGCCATAGATCCAAATAACAGCTGGTTATCTTCATATATCATTTATTTCCCATACTTTAGTCTCCATCACCCAAACAAATGAGTTGTTTTCAGAAAATAGGGATACCCAAAGAGTAGTCAAGATTTCTATGTGAAATTGCAATTTGAGAGAAGTGTGAATCAGTTATGAACTCAATAATGATCTTTTGAGCATCTGGGCACTGAAAAAATATATATATAAGGTGATCAGTATTTTAAATAAAAATGGAGCCAGGTAAAGGGACACAGTGATGTCATTTCAATTAAATACTCAGAGAAAATGTCCCTAAAAACATGAATGTTGAGCCGTCATGAAGAAAGTGAAAACGGAAGTCATTGGCTATCAGAGGAAGTGAATCCAGAGACCAGAGTCGGTTCAAATGTCCAGAGGTGGTTTGGGCTAGTTTAAAACAACAGCAAGGAAGCCTGCAGGAAGGGCATTGAAGAGCAAGAGCAAAAGGAGGAGAGGGGAGGGGTTGTTGACAGAGATGTAGCTGGGGCAGGGTTGGGTAGGGCTTTGTAGGGTCTGGCCTTTTTCCAATGAGATGGAAATCCACTGGGGAGAAAGAGGCCTGGAATGATCTAATTTCCTGTGATGTTAAAAACAGATGATCAAAGTAGGACTGGGGACAGGAAGGCTATTTAGGAGGTTTTTACAATGGTCCAACCAAGAGATCATCTCGAACTGGTATGGTGGCCATGGAGTTGGTATGAAGCAGTCAAATACAGGGAACATTCTAAGTGTAAAGTCAACAGGGTTTGTTGATAGATTAAATAGAGAATATATATATATTTTAAAAACAAAACCAGAAAAAGCAGAGCTCCTTCCCAAATTTTTGATCCGAAGTTATTATTTATTGAAGACTAGGGAATCAAGAATTTGGCTTGATCATCTTAGGAAAAAATGTTAAGACCACATTGGATGTTTGTATCTAGAATTCAGGAATGAGATCAAGATTGGATATGCTTTATGTGTAAATGGAGACCCCCATCAGCATATGGATGATATTTAAAGTTATGTTCTTTTAGAAGTTTTCCCAGGGTACATTTTGTCCCAAGGGACTTTCAAATTTATGAAGAAGTGTTGTCAATTTGCGGTCTGCAAGCTGAACTCATAGAATAAATATGTTTTGATCTTTTACATCTGTTTTTTCAAAATATTTCAGCTACATATAAAAAAAATCTATTTTATTAGGACAGCTGGTGATCCACCTAGGTCAAAAATTTGATGACCTGACATTCTGAAGCAAGTCGCTGACATTGTCTTGCTTGGTGCTCTGCTGCACTGGGCAATACATGCTGAAAATATTTGTGCTCAGTTCTCTGAAGCAGGCTTTCTGAAGAGTGTCATGGGTACAGTTGTTAAGATGATTCAGTAACTATGTGCAAACACTATTAATCATCATTGCTTGTTAACAGAATTGTTAGAACAAATAGGAGGCAGTAAATGAAATTATCATGTTTTTTCTTTTCTTTCTTTCTTTTTCTTTTCGGTTTTGTTTTGTTGCCATGCTCCTTGTTTGAGTTGTGGAAGAGTATCACGGAATAAAAAAGTGTGCTGTTAACTCGAACTGAATATGCTCTTGAAGTAAAGAGAATGATGATCAAGTCTTCAATAAGGAAAGACAAAAAGAATCACAATATGATTGGTGGTTTCTCACAGCAATCACATTCCCTATGAATGAGTTCAAATCTGAAGCTCCAAGGAAAGAGAATGCTTGTCTGTGACTGACCTCGAGAAGCAAATACAAATATTAAATTTGTATTTAATATTAAAACAGAAGCTCTTCATAATCTCAACAAGTAGTGGTGACTTTGCACATTTTAACCCGAGTCAATGTGCAGAAGGGGTTTTTTTAATTAGTTGGGATTTAATACATATGTCATTCCATATTTCAATCACATCAAGTAGAATTGTACAATTGCTACCACAATCAGTTTCCAGACAGTCTTTTTCTACACGGACCCCTTGACATCATCTCCCTTTTACTCCACCACCACCACTGCACCCCCTCCCCCTGAACCCCTTATTCTACTTGCTGTCCATATACCGGTTTCATAGACCGAAAATCAGAAAAGTATATAGCTTCAAGAGGGTGACCTCCATTGACATAACACCTCTGAGATCCACTCTAATACAAACAAAAACCAAATCAAACAATATAAATCCAAAATACAGATGTTTTGGAAACCAGATTAGGTCCAACCGGCATCATAGGGGGGAATCTACTGACACAGTTTTAACTGTTCAGGCAAGATTTATGCCTTTGGTCTTTTAAACTCCTCTCTCCCAAGCCTGATCCCTCCTTTGACTTTGGATCAGATGGATTCCAATCCTTCAGTGATGATGATGGTGTGCTTCTTCCATGCAGACTTAGTTGACATCTCACTTAGATGGCTGCTTGTTTGGAGACAAGCCTTTAAGACCCCAAATGATATTTGATCTGATAGTCATTCAGGCACCATCTAAATTCTTCGCCACATATCGCCACAAGATAGCACCCATATCTTCTGTGTTCCCTTGCTGGGGTCGAGTATCAAGCAGGGCCATGATGTAAGAACTAATTGTTCTTAAGTTGGAGCTAGGATTTACAGCAAGTCCCAAACCCATTCCTGGATCCATGCTTCTTCTTCTTTTTTTTTTTTTTCCAGATGTTTTTGGAAACTTTTATCGTGAATTAGGTGACCTACAGAGCCAACTTTACAGTCAACAAATCCATACACATTTGAGTGCAACTCAGCCATTGCAGCACCAGCATTTCCTCCTTCCTCCCTGTGCTTTCCTGTTTCCATTCCGCTTTCTGAATGCGCTGCAGCGCAGCCTGCCCTTGGGTACAAGCTGCCCTTTGATCTTAACTGACTGATCATTCTAACAGGGGGCTGTGTTCGGTTCCAGACCTGAATGGTGACTAAGAGCCAAGGTCTTGACTGGTCAGCTTTTTTCCCTTTAGGATTCTGAGTACTGTTCCACATTTTCTCCCCCTCCATCCAGGTCCTTGTAACATGATCCTTTTCAGAGCAGCTAGTGACTGTAGTCAGGCACCATCCAGTTCTTCTTGTCTCATGGTTGTGGAAACTCGTGTGTGCATGGCCAATTAGTTCACTGAACTAATTGGTTCTGTTTGTGTGTCGATCTTCATCACTCTTCTTTTCTCCGGACAGGGAGAGACCAGTGGCTGAACGTGAGATGGTTGCTCCAAGCTTTCAATATCTCGGTTGAGTTGCTACTCACCATAGTGGAATATAAACCATTGTCTTTGTAAACTATGTTATGCCAATTGACCTCAGTGTCCCCCAAGACTATGGTCCTGGATGATCCCCTAAGTTAGGCCCGGTGACTCCCCCTCTCATAGTGTTTGGTTATGCCTAAGAAGTTTTCCCAGTGGTGCCCTTTGTTGGATGTCCCCACATTCATAGATCTATTTGCAGCCAAGGGAAATACCAAAAAAAAAAAAAGAACAAGCCTAAATGCCTATCAGAGGAAGAATCCATATGCAGAGCACCTTAATTGGAATTGATAGTCTTGAAATCAGCAGCAGAAATGATCAGAAAAGTTGGGAGCACACTTAATTGATGTCCACCCATTTATAAATTGTTTCTCAGTTCGTCCAATGCCCCTTTGCATTAACACAGTAATCAGTGAATCTGTTTAACCCGGACAGATGCAGTTATGAAACTCATATGCCTGATTCACAATCACATTGATGCCTGCTCACAAGATGAGGCAGTATTGTCAGTGTGGACACGAACATAAAACGCTTTGGGGGCACTTGATTCCATTGTTGGCATCTGTTTAAATGTATTTAGAACAACTTGGGCACGTGGCTCTGCTTTTCAACTATAAGTTTTATGGAATATGAATCCAGAGCGAGTATTCCCAATGAAAATTCCCCACTTTGCATCCTAAATGAGGTGTGCTGCAAGTGCAAAATACATGCTGGATGTCAGACAGTAGGAAAATATCTCCTTGATGATTTTACATGCATTGCACGGTAAAATGATATCAAGGAGATAGTGAGCACAATAGAATTTAAATTTATTTAATTTGGTTGTTTGGTTTGGTTTGGTTTTACTTTTCAAATGTGATTACTAGAAAGTTTAAAACAATATATGTACCCTGTGTTGTGTGTCTGTAGAGCAGTACTCTCCGTGGGAAGGCACAGGGTGAATTTGCATCCTTATTTGGGGGAAGGGGACAAAGAGAATGTTGCTATGTGACCTACACTGACAAACCTGTGTGTGTTTTACTGACACACCCTGGTGGCACTGGGGGTTAAGCTTTGCCCTGCTAATCAAAATGTTGCTGCTTAAACAAGGAGGAAGAAAGACGCCGCTGTCTGCTCCCACAGAGATTGACAGCCTCGGAAACCCTCTACAGGGTCGCTGTGGGTACAATTAGACTCTGTGGCAGTGATTTCAATTGATACTTGCAATATCAGTTCTGTATCCCTTAGCCACAAACCAAACCAAATCCACGGCCATGGAGCGGATTCCAACTGACAGTGACCCTCGACAGGGTTTCATGGGTCATCAACCTTCACAGGAGGGGATAGACTCATTGTTCTCCCAAGGGACGGCTGGTGGCTTTGTTCCAATAGTGCCAACAGGCTGTTTACTCTCCCACATCAGGGAACCAAGGACCATTGTATTGACCCTTGAACTGTATCTAACTAGTCTAGCCAATAACCTGAGTATATGAAAGAGGTTTCCCAGAAGAGAAATACTTATATGTGTAATATCTTCAATAGATTTTAAAAGAGAAATGACTTGAGAATATTAGGTCCCTGATACTGACCTAATCCCTCATGGGTATTACTTTCCCTTTTTGGAAAGGGGGGCTTACCATCTCAGCTAGAGAATCCAATCAGCATCGCCAAGAAGTTGTTCCAGATCTACATTCTGCCTCTGCCTTGGCTGGGAGATGGGAATGCTGATTAGAAAGAGGGGATTTTTCATGTGAGTTTTGACAAAGGCCCCAGCCTGAGTTCGGTAAACTATTCTTCTTGTCCACTCCATCCCCCATGCAAGGCCCCCAGCCAGTTTGGACTCACTGGACTAGATAAATCACCAGAGTCCTTTGAAAATGAAATAACCCCTGATTCATGAGTCATTGAATCATGAACTAATCTAATAGATATGGTATCATACAAGACATTCCTTGTCCACTGAATTCACTGACATCTGACCACAAATTGCACATAGAGGATAATAAAAGTTTCTGTAACTGAGTGCCCCCTACTCCTGCTCCCCCTGAATAAACCTTTACACCTCTCCTTTCACAGACATTGAAATTAGTCTCCCATAAAACCAGATTCCAATTAGAAAATTAAACCCAGCAAACAGAGATGGGCCAGCAATGTGCAGAATAAGCACAGGGGAAGGACAGAAATCAGTTTCATTATGGTACTTCTAAAAACCGACCACTTGCAGTTTGGAATCTTCTTCCTTGTTTTGCTCATCGGCCCAGCTGTGCAGGGAGTGAGTCTCGAAGGCCCACCGTCATAACTCACGTTCTACTGGGCTCAGAGGAGTCACGGCTGCTTCTGGCCCTAAGGAACCAGTAGGGAGACGTTGTATCTTCCTCAACCAAAAGCATGTTCTCCGCATGTTTTCTTGACACATTGCAATCCAACCAACAAATAGTCGAAGTGATTCCTCTATTCTAACTTGCATTGAAAGAAGCAACTGTTACTCAATGATTCTTTTGAGGATGGATTTTTGAGATTAAATCAATAACCAAAAATGATGCATTGCGGAAGAATGCATCTCTGGAGAATGATAGAAGAAAGAGACTACATGAAAGATTTTCCTGAAAAGACCTAACTGTCCAGCTTTTTAAAAAAATCTTTAAATGACAATAAAATATGTCAACACAAGGGAAGGCTAACACATTTGTCATCTTGCCACCAAAAAAGCTTCTGGAATTCCTTCCTTATAGCTATACATTTTATAAAAAACAATGACGATAACCATAGTGAAGGGTGAAAGATATTTTACATGTATATATACACATAGACTATTACAATAAAGTACACAGAATGATGCCACTAAATTTTATATCTAGTATGTACTAGCATCTGCTTTTCATAAAATAAGCCAACAGTGCAGGTGACTGGATGCTAATGTAAACCCTCCTGTCGTTGGTTTTGAAATAAAACCGTGGGTACACCCTACGTGGTTGCTGTTTTTAGTTGCCATCAAGTCCGCTCTGACTCATGGTGACCCTACTATGACAGAAAGACTGCCGGTCCTGTGCCATCCTCCCGGTTGTTGGTCACGTTCGAGTTCAGCATCGATGTTGTTCTCTAATTCGAGCATTCTGTTGGGTCTCCATTCTTTGGAATGGGTACAAATATCTCTTCCAGTGAGTTGGCCAAGTAGCTGTCTCCCAAATTTCCAGGCTTTCAGTACTTCATACGCTGGTTGAAACATTTCAATCATGACTCACTCCATCAATTCCCGGAGCTTTGTTTTTGGGCTAATGCTCTCAGCACAGCTTGAACTTCTTTCTCCGGTATCATTGTTTCTTGTTCGTGTGCTGCCTCCTGAAATGGTGGAATGTCAGCTACCTTTTTGATGAGTGACTCTGAGGATTCTTTCCATCTTCTTTTGAGGCTTCCTGCATCATTCAATATTTTGTCCTTAGAATCTCTCAAGATGGCAACTCCAGGCTTGAATTTTTCTTTCTGGAGTTCTTTCAGTTTAAGGTATGCTGAATGTGCCTTATAAGGTCCTGGATTATCTGCATTTAAGCTCTGTGGAAAATTACTCTTTCTGGAACACTTTGGTGAATCTTGATCAAGTGTGGTTCGATTCCAGATTGTTGTACTTGTTCTGTTTTAACAGAGGGCCAGTTAGCTCTTTGACAGAATCAATTCCAGGGCAACTGGCTTTCTAACCCATAACACAGGTACTGAACTTTCCTTGAAAATGTATCTCTGATTATGGGAAATTTGAGGTGAAAGAGATGTAATGTTACTGCTTTGTAGCCCAATCTGGTGACATAGATTCGTATAAACCAGTAAGAAATGCAATTTGACCATTGACTCTGGTTTCTCAAAATAGCTCTTGGAATTTGCCAGCATTACAGGGGCCTTTATTTTATAAGATAGCCAGGCAACACTGAGTAAGGGCTGCATATACTCCTCTCTGGTAGTACATTTCAGAAAGGGAGGAGGCATGGTAGAATCAATCATACATATTTATTGTTTCATGTGTATGTATTGAAGCTCCAGTCATACATATATACCAAGGTCTCCTTACAAGAGCTCGTGATCCTTAGAGCTCTCTGTCTCTTGTTGGGGATTCCTGGATGGGAGAGGGAATGGAGAGTCTCTGGAGACAATGGATGCTGTCTATTGCTTCCAGGAAATCTGCCAGACCTTGCCTAATTGGTCTTTTCACTTGTGTTCTTCCTGATTATAATAAATGGAAAACTCAAATTATAGTTAACTATAAGAAACTGTGAATTCTGTGACTTCTAATAGCAATTTTTTGGACCCATCAAGGATAATAAGAGTCATAGCAAGAGGCGGACTGGCCTTGGCCTATTTGGCAGAGGGTGAAAGGACAGAATCCTAAAACCCCAACAAAAGACACAACATTCCTCTGGTTCGTTCATGCTTTCTCCCCCCCACTATCATGACACCAGTTCTATCTTACAAATCCAGCTAAACCAGAGGATGTACACTGGTACAGACAAGAGCTCTCGACACACAGAATCCAGGACAGATAAACCCCTCAGGATCAATAATGAGAGTAGCGATACCACAAGGGTAGGGGGAAGGTGGGGAGCGAGAAGGGGGAGAAAGGGGGAACCGATTGCAAGGACCGGTGTACAACACACACACCCTGGGGGGAGGGGTGATGAACACAGAAACATGGGTGAAGGGAGACAGCAGATGGTGTATAATATAAAAATAAAAATAATTTATAAATGATCAAGAGTTCATGAGGGTGGGAGGGAGGGGGAAAAAGAGGAGCTGATCCCAAGGGCTCAAGTAGAAATTAAATGTTTTGGAAATGATGATGATGGCAACGTTGATATATGGATTGTGATAAGAGCTGCAGGAGTCCCCAATGAAATGATTTATTAAAATACAATAAATTTAATTTTATAAAACACACCCAGTAACTTATATGAATATACATATTTTTTAATTTGCTATCATACTGACTGTTGTTCTTGGGTACCTTGATTGGTTCCGACTCCTAGCAGCTCTGTGTGCAACGGAACTAAATAATGCCGGATCCCACGCCCTTCGCAATTGCTCTCATGTTTGAGCCCATCCGTACAGCCACCCCGTCAATCAATCGATCTCATCAAGGGCCTTCCTCTTAATGCTGCCCCTCCACTTGACGGAGCATGACGCCCTTCTCCAGGGAGTGGTCTCTCTTAACAGCGTAAACAAAGTCCTTGAGATGAAGTCTTGCCATTCTTGCCTCTAAGAAGCGTTGTGAGCATAATGGTAGGAGAGGGAAAAGCAGGACACAGGCATCAGGCTGTAAAATGACTGCGCCAACTCTAAGACCTCAGATGAAAACGTTCGCCTAGATTTTAATTATGCAACATAACCTTTCCTCCAGATTTTACTTCTATTGCCTAGGAGCCGAGCCTCTTATTTGTAAAGAAATGTGTTTCTTCAACATTTACACAGGGGTGAGAGATCCTGCACCCTCAGGGGGATGTTCACAAACTTCAGGGCAAAAGACAAATCACAAGCCATTACAGTGCCGCAGGAGAAAACATGACAATGCTGTCACTGGTGTACGGTAATTATGATCTGCTCAAGGTGGGACCAAGTGGAGCATGCTTTCTCGCAGTACTGGTTACAAACAAATGGCTAAAATACATGGATTCCCTACAAGATATAATATCAAGCCTTGGGGTCACCAAGGTTTCATGATGGTTTCAAAGCAGGGCTGTGGAGGGGATCTTCAGGATATTGGTCACAATGACCTTTCTCAGCGGTAATTCTGAAGGAGAATGGAAACACCGAGTTTCCATGAAGCGTCACTTTGCGTGCAGTGTAAAGACTTGGCTTGGGTGGGGAGGCGTAGTGTGTGTGTATGTTGTTGTTGTTGTTGTCAGGATCAGATTCCCTGGAGATTCAGATCAGATTCACTCATCACTGCCATTGAGTCAAGTCAATTCCGACCCAGAACCTTAGAGAGCTGGAAAACAGTAAGGCAGCACCAAGAAACCCACTCAAAACTCAGTGGCCTCGAGTGATTCCACCTGACAGTGACCCTGAAGGACAGGGCAGAACTGCCCCCGGGGGGTTCTGAGACCAGAGCACTCCGCATTGCACTGTACTCAAAATCAAAGCGCTGTCAGAGTCAATTCTGACTCATCGTCACCCTATGGGGCAGAGCAGAACTGCCCTGGGGGTTTCTGTGATGGCAACTTTTTGCCAGAGTAGAAAGCCTCTACTTTGTCTGGTGGAGCAGTTGGTGGTTTCAAACTGCTGACCTTGTGGAAAGCAGCCCAACATGTAACCACTATGCCACCAGAGCTACCACGTCCTTGTGTACTAAGGAGACAATAGACTGGGTTTCCATTCTCTCCATCCCATCCTCCCCAAAAGACGTTTCTGCAGCTCCTCTCCATCACTCCCCAGCTCCTCCCTGTGGTCCCTGTCAAACACTTGAAACGTAGAAAACTGGACTACGACTTGAAGCTTTATAAGCAAATTATATTGGTTCTTAGTCATTTGATGGAGATGTTCATTCATCTACATTTACCTGGCAGCTACCCACTCAATTTCCTTTTAAATTTTTACAAATGTATATGGCAATAATTGTTGGTGTAGTGGCCGCTGATGTGTTTTTACAAAATGCAAGAATTACCATCTAAATCCTATAAAATGTCACTGTCTGTCATCACTGCAAAGATGTGGCCATTATTTAAAATAGGCTGTGAGTGATTTTTTTTTTCTGTCTTCTCTGCGATGGCTTTTCAGATGGTGATATGTCATAAGCAAACCACAATCAACGGGCGTTAGGCATTCTCAACCCGAGTCCTGTCCATAATTGAGTGCTTTCAGAAAAGCATACAGATAATATAAAAAGATTTTGTCTCTACTTATGCCTGCCAAAAGCAGGAAAAGGAAGCAACAATCAGGAAATATTCTTGAATCATTACCTGGATTTGGGCCGAGCAGTATATTTCACAAAGATATTTGGTCAGATGTGTCTTGGAGTCAGGGCAAAAAATGAAGTACATAAATAAAATTCCTCATGTACATTTAGAATCCAAGAGTTGATCAACTCGGTTTTTATTGTTGATTTCATAATAATCTTCATTATCATACTGTGCAAGAGTACCAATGTAGTGTCATCATTATATAAGAAGAAAGGGAGACTCAAAAACCACTTTGCCTCATGCACTTCAGATAGGTTGTCAAGAGGGACCAGTCCTGGGAGAAAGATCCTATACTTGCTAAAGTACAGAGCTACCAAAAAAGAAATGGGAAGACCCACAATGAGATAGGTGGGCACATGGTTTGTAAAACTGGGCTCAACTATGGCAACCATCATGAGTGTGCTGCAGGAGTGGGCAGTGTCTCGTGTCGTTGTGCATGTGATCTCTATGAGTTCAATGGACTAAAGGCTACCTAACAACACGTGTCAGTTTCCTAATGTACCAAGAGGGGCTAATAGCAGCATTTATCTTTTAAATCAGTCTTATGAATTAAAAGATATAATTCCATCATCCTCAAAGTGGATGTCCATGGACAAGCACAGCAGTGTCACCTAAGATATTGTTAACAACACAACATTACAAGGCCCCAAGCCCAAACCAAACTCACTGCCATCGAGTAAATGCCGACTCATAGCCACCCTGCAGGACAGAGTACAGCTGTCTCCTGTGAGTTTCCGAGACTGTAAGTCTTTATGGGAGTAGAAAGTCCCCTCTTTCTCCCTGGGAGTAGACGGTGTTTTTGAACTGTTAACCTTGCGGTTAGCAGACCAACGCATAACCACTATGTAATATAAGGTCCCAGCACAGATCTAGTGAATGAACATCTCTAAGAATGGGGTCTACTAGTCCTTAACAAGCCCTCCTGGTGTTGGTTTGCATGCTAGTTTGGCCAGTAACAAAACATTTCTGAACTTAACGGAGGTCTGGTAGGGTAGTGGGCTAAGCACTGGTTTGCTAACTGCAGTCAGCCAGTCAAACCCACCAACCATGCTGTGGGGGAAAGATGAGGTTTTCTGTATGCATACAGATTTACAGTCTTGGAAGCCCTATGGGACTGTTCTACTCTGTCCAGTGGGGTTGGCTATGATTCAGAATCAAGTCACAAGGCATGGGCAAAGTGGCTGGTTCACTTAGCATGCATAGTAAGTGCTCAACCAATGTGAGAAGTTAGCATTGCTGTCAACATCATTGTTGCCACCCACATTTGTATAAAAGGCTTCTAAAGCAAGATTTTAAAAAGCTCAAAAGCCCAACTGACCAAGAAATTACAATCCACCAGAAAGAGCAGACTAAATGTCATGTTCACTAATACAATTATTAGTAGGATTACAATCACCAGTACAATTATTAGCACAAACACTCATTGTTCTCATGAGTCAGGCACCATTTCTGAGACTCGTGACCATCTGACAATATCCTTCCTATTGGAAAACTGATCATTGTGGTTTGTATTGTACAAATATATATAAGAAAACATTTGTCATTTCAAGATATTTTACATTTATGATTGGGTTACATTAATTATTTTCACCAGCCATCCTAAACCAAACCAAACAAACAAGCAAGCTCACTTCCATGTACTCTATTCCAATTTACAGTGACCCTTTCGGGCACAGTAGAATGGCCCCTGTGGCTTTCTGCAGCTGTAAGTTCTCCTGGGAGCAGAAAGCCATGGAGTGGCTGGAAGGCTCAAACTCTTCACCTTGCAGTTGGCAGGCCAACTCACTAACTCACGACAAGCGCAGAACTAAAATATGACTCATTTTTCATTGCCCATTGAGTGTCATTTGATTTCTTTTTGTCTTTGCATGAGTCATCCTTCTGTTAGCCCCTGTGAAGTGTCCTATTCAGAAACATCATCATCTCTCCAGAAAAGGATGCAAAACAAGTCAAGAATGAGCTCACTAGTCAAACTAAACCTACCAAGTTTTGATGTCCTCTGTGAAGTGTTGATCCCAGGAAGGTGACTAAAACTGACCTTTACCCAAACTTAACATAGAGTCTAATAGCGAGGGTTGGGGTAGGAATTGGCACATTAGACAAATATTCATACATCATTAAAGTGCGATGTGTAGGGAAAATTCTGCGAAAGTCAAGTCTTGGCTACTATAGGAGATTATGAACAGTTGGCTGCCAAGCTCTCCAAGGAGAGTAGAACGTCAAGGGACTAAAAAGTGCAAAGACTTCAAGGTGAAAAAGAGCCGGGCACCTTCGATAACGTCTTGTTCAAGCAGGTCAGAGTTGGTGAAGACCTGACTAATCTATTCCTATCAGTAACATGAGAAGAAAGGACGGTGGCATAAATAAATACTAACTTTATTCTTTGCATTTGTCTGAAAACTCAAAAAAAAAATTGAGTGGTAGGTCACACTGCTGAAACAATAGGAACAGAGCAGGTGAATGGGTCATGACCAAAACCCAAAGTCTTTAGAGTCCTCTGGATTCCATTTGGGGTCCTGATCTCATAAAAACAATCAACGAAAATTAGGCAGACTGAGGGTGGAGAAAAAATGTAATGAAAAGTTCAAAGAAATATTATTTGTGCCTTAAGGAAAGATGAAAAGCAATTTCTATTGGCCTTCTTTATTTGAAAGGCTTTTATAGATGAGGTGATCTGTCTCTCTTCAGCTCCACGGAGAACAGAGGAAGAAGAAATGTGTTTAAACAGCATTATTAAAAATATAGATTTGATATAAAACAATTTCTTGACCAGAAAGAGCGTGAATTTTTAGGGATATTACAAAGGGAGACCTAAGTGATTTCCCTGAAGGCATTTCCAATAGGCTAGATTTCCCTATATTAGAGCTATTGTACCCAGACAAAGCAGACTGAACTAGGTAATGTCTTTAAGTGGCCTGCTGTCCTTAAATCCAAACTCTCAAAGAAACCAAAGGTGGGTGCAAATACATTGAGACAACAGTGTCATCTAGTGGAGTATTCGGTAATGACACATGATACATCGATTTATGATGCTGTGAACCCCTATCTACGGGTACTTTGAATTACTAAAACTAATTAATTTTTTAAAAACCTGCATGTAACCTTGCTTCAAAATTATTTTATCCCATTCATGCCTCAGCCACATACACTTAAGAGGGAAACAAACTCCAGATCATCAGGCCAACTGATTATCAAAGGCCTCCAGAGGTACTTGGCAGATGACAATGTAAGCACGGCAAACGTGAAAGTTTAAAGGTGAAGCCCAAGAGATTTGACAGCACCTTAATTACATGCTTAATAGCCACACTCCTGAGCCATGCCATGAACTGTCTAGATTTGACATCAGTTCAAAGCCCTGATCTGTGGTACAGGGTGGTTGATGATGGAAAGTCATCAGCGAGCTGAAATGCCTGTCAAACCCCCTGGTTGTCTTTCTTACAGTAGCTTCTTGGGTTCCCCTCTTGGAAAAACGTTTTGAATAAAAACCTTCATTGAAATCAATTTCCCAAGATGAGTAATATCGAAGGATCCAGAGGGACAAAAGCAGCTACCAAAGTAGAGGTTGAAGCTGGGGGGCGTGGTGGTTAGAGTTGTCCTGCAGTCTACATGGCCAGCTGTGCAAAACTGCTGGCAGTTCCATGGGAGAGACTCGGTTTTCTACTCCTGTGAACAGTTACAGTCCTGGAAACCCACAGGGGTCACTATGACAAGAGGGCGGTGAGTATACTTTACCCTGGGTCATGGGCGATAGTACAAAAGTTTTTCATTGCCACGCAGGGCGTCAAGTTTGTGATTTTTATCCCCTGAAAAGGAAGTGGTAGGCCAAATAAATTTTCAAATCTATGATTTAAATGATGTTAATACAACAGTTGTATTCTCGACGAGTCATTGTCCAGACTTTATTTTTTCAACCAAAAGAAGCGAGCCTCTTTCCCAGCAAATCTAGAGCATCAACTGCCCTTTAGATCAGAGAGTTGAACTGATTTCAAATCTACAAAATCCAAGACATGTAATAGGGTTCCCTTAAACTGGGCAATTCCCATTTTCTAATGATACTGCCTAAATATTTTATCAAGTATCAGCACTCTAAAATGTTGTTATCCATCGATCCACCAATCCATCCATCCATCCCTCTATGCATCCATACTATTCAGAGTGTTATGTGAAGCACACATCCAGTTGCTGCAAATATTAGGTAGCAGGATAGGAGGTTGTTCTTCTCCATGCCTAAAGGCCCCCTTTAGGAGGTTCGAAGTCAATGCAGGCTAAGGGGGGGGTGCCAATTCATGCCAGAGCCAGTGGGCAGTACACCTGGGTTGGACCAAACTAGGCCAGGTGAGCTTAATTCAGCCAATGGGGTCAACCAGTACCATTGACCATGCCTCCCAGTTAAAGGCCCTAAAGCAGCCGTTCTCAACCTGTGGATCGTGACCCCTTTGGGTGTCCAACAACCCTTTCACAGGGGTCATCCGATTCATAACAGAAGCAAAATTACAGTTATGAAGTAGCAATGAAAATAACTTAATGGTTTGTGGAGGGGGGTCACCACAACACGAGGAACTGTATTAAAGGGTCGCGGCATTAGGTAGGTTGAGAACCACTGCTAAAGGCTGGAACCTGGAGACCACCGGCCCTTACCTTCAGCTGCTCCTCCGCTTTCTGCTCAGGCCAGGCCACGATCTCTCCGGCCTCAGGCCGCCACCTGTGGGTGTGCAGTCCCATGAAGCTGCCTGTGTTCATTACGATGAAGCCTGAAACTTCTGTCCTTTATAAAAACCCACTTGGATCACAAACCAGGACTTGATGTGAATTCTTTCTCTTGCTAAGATAAGAACCAAGGTATTTCCTGCCCGAGAAATCTAACATTCTAAATTAAGCTCACCTGGCCTAGTTTGGGCCAACCCAGATGTACCGCACACCTGGCTCGGGCTTGAATTGGCGCATGCCCCTTAGCCTTCATTGGCATCGAACCTCCTGTAGGGGGCCTTTAGGCAGGAGAGGAACAACCCCCTATGCTGCTACCCAACAGAAACTGTCACGAAAGCATGACTGACAGCAGATCAATACATCACAGTTAAAGGGGCCACTGCAAAAGTAGGATTGGTATGTGCACATTATGCTAGACAGAGGCGCTGACAAGATCGATTCAGAAGTTTTCCAATCAAAGCATCGATATGACTTATATTCCACTCAGACCCCAGCACCCAGGGTGCCATCCAGGGCACGCCGAGGCTGCCTCTCCACGGACAGGCGAGAGGAGTGGTAGTGATTCATCTTCTAATGCACACTGCCTGAGGGCAAGGCTATTCCCGTTGCCCATTAAATGATCAGAAAAATTCAACAGAGGATGAGTCGAGGTGGAGGCTCGACAATGGATTTAGGCTTTCCACAAATCTGGTGCTCAGGATTTTAGCTCTAACATGCCACAGATGCTTACGCAAGTCCAGATTCTGAAAAGGTGTCCAGGCTTCCTTCATTAACACATAAACATCTGAAATGCTGACAGAGCCATCTGATCGATGGCCCCTCTGGACCGAATAACTTCAGAATGTTCCCTCTATTCTCGTTCTTCCTTGTGAACCCAAGAGACTAAAACAGTCAAAGTCAGGTTCCTCTTTAACAACGATCAACAACAGCCAAGGCCAGAGGGTTATGTCTTAGAAAGAGACATTTCTTTTGAGGAAGTGGCTCACATGACTGTGGAGGACTGGCAAGTTAAAATCCATCAGTCAGGTGACAGGTTTGAGCCTTCTACTGACTTTTGTCCCCAAATCCATAAGTAACTAAACCGAAAAACCAAACTCACTGCCATCGAGTCAATTCTGACTCGTGGCCTGTCCCTATGGGTTTCCGAGCATGTAACTCTTTCCGGCAGTACAGAGCCTCATCTTCCTCCTGCAGAGGGCCAGCAGATTCAAACTCCTGACCTTGTGGTTAGCAGCCCAACGTAACCACTACTTCACCAGGGCTCCACAGGTTAGATGACAAAAAAAGTGAAGATTCATTCTAGCAGCTGGTGTTAAATATGAAAATAAAATTAATTTATAAATCATCAAGGGTTCACAAGGGTGGGATGGTGGGGTCAGGGAGGGGAAAAAAGAGGAGCTGATACCAAGGGCTCAAGTAGAAAAAAAAGTTCTGGTAATGATGATGGCAACATGTATACAAATGTGCTTGATACAATTGATGGATGGATTGTTATAAGAGCTGTAAGACAACCCCCACCCCCACCCCAGTGAAATGATTTATTAAAATTTTAAAAAGGAAAAGATTCATTCTGGCACAATATCCATGGGTGGCCTAGAAGAAGAGTACAGCTGAGGGGAACTCAGGGTTTCAACCACTGGATGAGACGCACGCACACGATGGAGGGTAATCTGCTACATTTAAGATCACATGAAACTACTTCAAACCAGCTACTAGAATAGTGTTGGAACAAAACTGGGCTACCACTGCCGACCCAAGTTGGTGCATAAAATTAACCATGACAGTGAGGGTAGGTCAGGGTTGGTAAACTATTGAGCCAGTTCAGTCAATCCTGTCTATCACCACAATTCAAAAAAATACTCGAGAGTCATAAATTTATTGTTACAAACAAATGAAACCAACATGATCTGAATAATATCCTTTAAAATTTTTCAGTTTTACTTCAGAGCCACCTGGGTATGCAAAAGGGCTGCATGTGGTTCCTGAGCCCATGAGTCTTCCTAGCCCAGAGCTAGATGGAGGATGGGGAAGAGAGCTGGAGGACAAGGGAGTGTTTCTCCTCTGTTGCTTCCTTCAAAGGTCATAGGTTGGAATCACTTTATGTTCTTTTGTGGGCGATGGCACAGGCTGGTGATTCCTATCTGTGGTAGTTACATAATTTCATGTCAACTTGAAGTGTAGGGAGTCTAACCTGTCAATCAGATCACAGCTGAGGCTGCCTCCTTGTGGGCGTGACCTCCTCATAAGGAGGATCCTGGGACCTTCCCTCTCTCTCTCCCCGCCTTCACCTTCCTGTTGCCTCCACGTGGAGACCAGTGCAAGCCCTGGAGATGCTTCTACCGCCATTGACCCACAGGACTTTTCACCCACCGGCTGGTGATCTTCCTGCATCTTGCACCATGGTTTGTGACTTCATGAGTCTGAAGAGGGATTCATGGCCTAGTACCGGACTTACGGACTTGATCTGGACTGGGCTGCAATGTTTTCCTGATATATAACTACTTGGTATAAAGTTCTCTCTTACCTATATATGAGTGTCACTGGATTGTATCTCTAGACAACCTGGCCTAACACACTATCCAAGGATTTTTCCCTCACCTTTAATAGAAACCCATCGGAATGTCAACTGGCATTTCATGAACTCATTGTACCCAGGCTCCAAGGAAGAAGAAAGTTCCTAAATGGTATCCATTTGTTTAGGAATGCCGGAATGCAGGAAGAGAATCACGAACTCTTTATCATAACTTTTGCACAGCACAGATCAAGAGAGACTAGAAGAATCTATGCCCCATCCTTCCCACCCCAATCGCTTCCCCCTCTTTTCCCTTCTGACTCATTCCTGAATTGCTTATCTCAGTCAAACCGACAAGAAAAGCATTCTTACCTTGGACATGTGCAAAAGCAACCACATTACAAGACTTTCTGAGGCTTGGAGATGATGTCATGTTCATCAATCTGGAAGTAACTTGACCAAGAGCATCTACACCCCACACGCACAGCGCAATCATGAGACAAACAGGTTGGCAGTGGACTCTGGCCATGGCGCCCTCAATTCACCATGTAATAGGTGTGGGGTTTTAGTGTTCTCATTTGTCACCTGAGGAAAAAACTCTTCTTTATCTCATTAAATTGTTTCGAAAAGCACATGATGAAAGGGACTGAAACAGATTCGTTGTTTGTTAGGAAAACTATAATCTACATGTTAAAGAAAATCAAATATACCCAAGTTAGTAAGAGTCCATGTAAGAAATGTCCTTGTTTTGCTTTGGAAAACCCTCTGAGACTTCCTGGACACATCACAGTAGATGCATGTTTGGTAGAAATGATTATTTCTGCATAACAGCATGTCCTGCTGAAAATACGATTTGTGAACTTGCAAATTAACTCACACGAAGCCACATGGGCCCTCCGAGGACTTTTCCATTGTGAAAGAAAACTCAATATATTCAACAGCAGTTGCATCAGACCTAGGGGGAGAAAAATACTCTTTTTCATGTGACTGCTAAAACAACATTACGATTTTTTTAAAAAACGATCGGCCTGTCCAACTTCAGATCTCTATGCTCTGGAGTTGTTTACATATCACGAAAAGGGAAAGAAAGGAAATCACCCAGAGGCCATTTACCCCGGGGCCTTAAGGCTCAGATGCGTGGTTTCATCCACACACAAACCACACACTACTTTCTCCTCCATGAACGCAGAAGAACTGATGCGCATAAACTGATGCTGATGATCAGAATCTGCTTTAAGGGTCTGTAGGAAAACAGAACCACTGCATGGTTTTGAATACTGAACCTTTTATAATTAGCCTCATCCCTTTCTCACCACCCATCTCATCTGTCACTGTGCCACACTGCGTTGGCTCATGTGCTGCTGGGACACTGGAAGCTACCGGCCTGTATATCTTATACCAGCAGGTAATCCATGGGAGACAGGTTTCAGCCATGCTTCCAGACCAAGACATACTAGGAAGAAAAGAAAAGGTCTGATCATCTGTTTCTAAAAATTAACCAATAAAACTTTATAAACCTTAGTGGAACACCGTCCAACTTACTGGCTTTGGACATATCAGCAGAAGGGCTCATTTCCTGGGGAAGGACATCAATTTGGTGAAGAAGAGCCCAGTTGGGTGAGAGAGACCCAACCGAGTGAGATGGGGTCATAACAGTTGCAGCATTGGACCCAAACACCCCGGTGGTTGTGTGGACAAGAGAGGACCATGAGTCAGAACAGAATTAACTTGAACTATCTGTTGTTCGGCCTGGGATCTTAGACGGGGTGTCACAGGTAGATTGCAGGAAGAATAGGTAACTAATGTAAACCAAGGTATCATTAGAAACACCCCCACACACACCCCACCCTCCCCACTATCTCTCCCACTGTTTTCCTCCTAGTTGATTCTCTTTAGGCTAGAGAATTCACCTCTCTTCAACTGAGCCATTCATGTTAGACTTCTGCTGACAAATTCAGGCTGCTCCACATATATTGCTTCAGAGCTTTTTCTGAGAGTGGAAGAGGTTTGGAATTTAACCCAATAGAGCCTTGACATATTTTGAGGGCAAAATTCAGAGGTTTCAGTGACTGATTACATCAGAGATAATGAAGCCACAGCTGCCTCTCCTCCCAAAGGCCACCCAATGCCCTGCATCAGGCTCACTCACAAAAATAAAATTAAATGTCTATGTTTTTATTATATTCACCTAACTGGCGTTTCCTATTCCCTAGTTTTTGTCCAAATGTACAAAATGGTTTGGAGTCAATCGGATCACACCTTTCCCCAGGTTATAAGGGTCAAATGGCTCCCATTGTCCTCTAGGTATGTTCAGACTCCTTCACATGGTCACATAAATGTCTTTATTTGGCCTAACGTCTCCTTTTTAGAAAAAGAATTAACCCGCATCCTCTGGCAATTAAAAACTTTTGTATTGTAATCCATCATCTGGCATAAAGTGTAGGTATCTGTTCTAGAGCAGCGGTTCTCAACCTGTGGGTCACAACCCCTTTGGGAGTCGGGCAATCCTTTCACAGGGGTCACCTGATTCTTAATAGTAGCAAAATTACCGTTATGAAGTAGCAACGAAAATAATTTTATGGTTGGGGGGTCACCACATGAAGAACTGCTTTAAAGGGTCACGGCATTAGGAAGGTTGAGAACCACTGCCCTAGAGGATGGTAGCCCCCACGTTTGGAAATGCTAGTGTATAGAGATTTTCATGATGGAATTTTTAGCTGCCAAGAAACTCATATCCACTCCCTCCTCATGAGAACACTAGCTATACTTCAGGTTTAAAGAATGGGTTATGATTACAGAAATATGCTATCCTCATTCATGCACTACTTTATATGATGTTGTCAACCTTGGCTGGTTCTCCTAGACACAGAGCTCGCATCCTTCTGCTTCCAGAAACACTTTGACACCCATGCTGAGTTGATTCCACTCTCTAGCACCTAGCCACCTGTGCTTACCTGTTCTAACCGAAACTTTCCAGGTTTCTAATTATCTTTACACTACACCACAAATTATTTAAGGACAAAGATGAGATCCCTTCTATCTCTGAATATTCATCTCCTACTTTGGAATAAAATAGGTCTCATGGTGCAGCGGGTTATAAACTGGCTGCTAATCACAAGGCTATTAGTTTGAACTCACCAGCGGCTCTGGAGACAATGATGAGGCTGTCTGCTCCTATAAACATTGCAGGCTTGGAAATCAACAGGGGCAGCTCTACTCTGTCCTATAGCCGCGATGAGTCAGAACTGACTCCATGGCAGGGAATTTTGTGAAAGAATGAAAGTGGAAAAAAATGTTTTAATAAAAGTGGTGGAACCAAAACTCAAGTAGAGGAGGAAGTCTCCTCCTCAAAATCCATAGCTTTTTTCAATTTATTTTCACTAGTGAGGAGAACATTAAGCTAGAGCATTACCTACTATATGCCATCGAATGATACATTTCATACTCCAAATCGATTGCCTCATATACATGTGAACTTTGGACACTGAATAAAGAAGACCAAAGAGGAATCGATGTATTTGAACTATGGTGCTGTCAAAGAATATTGAAAGTTCTATAGGAGAACAAGCAAAGTATCCTGGAAGAAGTACTACCAGAATGCTCCCTTGAACAAAGGTTGGTGAGACTTCGTCTCACGTCCTTTGGATCGAGGAAATGGATGGGCCCAATGGTGGCAACACAATGGATTCCAACACTGGTGAGGTTGGTACAGGATTGGGTTGTGCTTCATTCTGTTATACTTGGGAGGGGGGGTCACTCTGAGTCTGAACCAACTGGAGAGCACCTAGTGCCAACAATCGAGTAAGGGTGAAAAAGACCTGGTCAAACAGCGAGGAAAGGGGTAAGTCAACATGGATAACCGACATGGCTTTTCTCAAAACCTTTCATTACTATACAGGGTTAGGATTGTTAGTTGCCTTTAAGTGGATGGCAACTCCCCTTGGTGTGCAGAGTAGATCCGCTTCATAGAGTTGTTGAGGCTACAACCTTTCAGAAGGCAAAAGCAATGATGCTCTAGAACCCTTTTGATCACAAACATACTTAAAGATATTCTGAAAGATACATGTATGTAAGCACACTTGTATCATATCTACCAGTAACAAGCATCTTTGATCCTAATTGGTGCGAGTGATGTTTGCCATTGATTTAGCTCCAAGTCCGAGTGTCCTTATGTACAACAGAACAAAATGATGCCTGGGCCGGAGGCACCGTCAGGATTGAATTCTTACTTAGATGGGAGCCAATTCAATTTGAAGCAGTCTTCTCTCTCTTCCTTGTCATCCATCAGGGGTCAGAAGGCAATTTATCTGTGTGGTTGCTCTCTCGTTTTATAAAAGTTCTCTTACAATGATTTCCATTGTCTCAGATTCCTTTATGACGAATTATCTCTGAGCAACAATCCAACTCTAACACATCCCGTAAAAGTCTTTGATCAAAACATCTCCCCTCCTTCTAGCAAATAAAAAAATGAAACCAGTAAGCCAAGGAAATGGCAGCAATATATTTATTGGAAATAAACTCAATGTTATATTAACCTCATGAAGAGTTTAACAATGCATGAAGGGCAATTGGTGCAACACTTTTTTTGAAAAAAATCACAGAAAAAAAAAAAGAAAATTCATTTTCAAAAGAAAATATTGTAGCCAAGTTAACATCCATCCCTGAACATGATTGTGCAACTCATAATGCTGACTCTAAATATTCCAGTACAAAGTTTACTTTAAACTCAGCAACAGAGAGAAACAGGTGTCTTTGCCGAGCTGGGAGATTCCTTAACCACCACCGGTACACCACACACCAAAGGCAATTATCATCACCCGACAGCAACTGTATGATACGGTTAGAGTCCTGGTAGGGAAGAAACAAGCCTTCTACAAATGGAGAAAAACTCAGGAAATGGTATCAACAAATAATTCTGGGGGCCCCGATTGAATGAGGTACCTAGAATCAGCATTTTCTTGTTATTGAACTAGAACCTAGATGTTACATTAACTAAGACTTTACTATCTTAATTTTTTTTTAAAGGATGACAAAACCAGCCTGCCTTAGAGGGCCTGGTCCTTGTCACAAGATTCACGACATGCACGCTGAGCAACAGTTTCAAGGTGGTTTTGGGTTTTCCGCGTGTCTGGGGGTTTCACTTGCCCACTCTAATAAATTTCAACTTGTTGTAGGACAAACTCCCTAGGAAGAAATTCTCATTCAAATAGTCCACCTGTAATAATACAGGTGCTGCAAAAATGCAGGGATGATAAGAATTGTTTGGAAAGGCAAAAAAAGGGGGGGGGTGGGGAGAAAAGGAACATCGGCTTGCAGAGGCACGGTGACGGACTCATCTAGAAAAGAGATCGCCGTATGTGCACTTCCATAAGCGCGATCCTTCCACCCAGCCAGTGTGCGTGAAAGGCCTCTAGTTGGCTCCCTGGGGCCTGAAGGTCGGGGGAAACTAAATGCTGAATCTCAGGCTTCACCCGAGCTCAGCGCCTCTCCCTTTCTCTTCCAACAAGAGTTCGACAGAGTTTGCTCTTCAACACTTCACAGTTGCTGGACATTTTCACATCAACAGGAAATTTAGTGAGAGCTCAGTGACCCCTTTCCATTGGCCAGGGGCAGGGGACACACACAGAGAGACAACAATAAAAGGCGTGTCATCATTAGAAATCCAAGCATAATGACAACATTTTCTCATGCTTTGTGGAAGGCAGAAGGAGAACCTTGGCGACTGGGCTCCTAAATGAAATGTTTTAGGCCTGATTATTTGGGTTTGAGGAATAAGGCTAGTAGAATTTGCTAGCAAAGTAGGAACGCTGGCCTTGAACTCAGGCTGTGTGCCTTGGCATCTCCTCCCACACGCCCTTATGGAAAGACTCCCCAGATTCCAAATGCATGTGGGTCTGCAGCATGCTAATTGGCAAGAGGCAAGCAGGGGAGCCAGGCTCCCGGCGGTCCTTCCTGAAATTCCCAGAGGAGTGTGACTGCCAGGCAGCCGAGGTCCTCGTCAGAGCACAGGACAGGTACACATAAAGGCAGGGCATGTTCCCCACTGCCTGTCTCCACTACTGAGTGAAGCGTGCCGCTGTTCTTTGGAGAGAAAAAATACTTTTTTTTTTTCAAGTATAATTCAATAATACAAAGAGGCTCTAGTTTTGTCTCACAAGAAAGAACCAAAAAGAAAAAGATCTGATGTGTGTCTAGAAGTTCTGACTACAAAAAAAAAGCTCTAAATATACATCTGCTCTTTCACTTATAAAGCATGAACCCTTTATGTACTTTTTGAATATATGTACATAGCTGTTAATACCGCCACCCCCACTCCCAGGTAGCTGCGTCTGTACAATGCTGTGAGTCTGCGGCCTCCGGGAGGACAGGAGTCTGCGGGCTGGGGTGCGGTGCTCAGCAGGCTTGGAGGAGGTCCATCAGCTTTGGGGTCCAGCGCTCAGCCAGCAGCACCCAGCCTCTCCCTTTCCACCGTGTGCTCCATAGCGCTCACTCCGGCGGGGACACTTCTTAATTATGGCTTAATTCCCGTCTTGGCTTTGTTGTTAGGGTTGAAGTTGAGGTCTCTCAGCAGCACCTCACAACTGGCCAGCGCATCTGCTGGCAGCAGCTTGCGGATTTGCTCCACTGTCTTCTGATAGGCCATTTTCTCCTGTTCCAGGGTCCGGATTAAAGACTTCATTTTGGTCTCTCTGGTCAAAAGATTTTCCAGGTTTGATTCTAAGGTCTGGATTTTAGCATGTGCTACCTGTTTGAAAGAAAAATTAAAAAGAGATCCCCAATTCAAACATTTTGAAGACTCTGTTCTTTTTGTTTGTTTGTTTTTCATTTTAGCAGCAGGCAGACCTGACACAAGAGTCTTGGTGGCAAAGTGTTTTACTGTGAGTTTTACTCTAAGCCAATGGAGTGGCTCAAGCTGTGTGTCAACTTGCTAGATCATGATTCCCAGGTTCGGGTGGTTGTCTCCATTAGGTGATCTGATACAATTATCCTACGCCTTTGTGACCGGATGTAGTTGTCTCCTAATTTATGTGTTATGCACCCAAACAAGGATGCTTTAATGAGGCTGGATGAGCATGACTTTATCATGAGTCACACCTTTACAAGAAGGTGTGACTCCATTCCCAACAACCTTACTTGAGCCGCCCTCTTAGTGATGGAAAGGGAGTTTTCTAGGTGTGACTTGCCTACAAGTGAGCACATGGTCGCAAGTGTCTTGCTTGCTCTAGACCAGGGGTCCTCAAAATTTTTAAACAGGGGGCCAGTTCACTGTCCCTCAGACTGCTGGAGGGCCAGACTATAGTTTAAAAAACTATGAACAAATTCATTATGCACACTGGATGAGTCAGCTGCTAAGCAGGACAGGCAGTGACAGCAAAAACACCCGGCGGGCCGCATGTGGGCCGCGGGCTGTAGCTTGAGGACCCCTGCTCTAGACTCTGCATCCGGCTCATCATCCTCTGGCCTGCTCATTCCTAGATTCCCCAGCTTGTGCAGCCCCATGAGCCCACGCATGGCCTGTCCTCAGATCTATGGACTGTGGGATCACCAGCCCCTACAACCACCTACGTGAAGACTATCCATTCTGATGCCTGATACACAGATTTGGAACTTTCTAGACCCTACAACAACGGAAGCCATGTAGTTGAAATGAGTCTCACTCTCTGTCTCTCTCACTCACTCACTCACTCACTCACTCACTCTACTGGTTTGGCTTTACTCAAGAACCCAGCCTAGACAGCACGTTTCACCCTCAACCACATTTCTGTCCACGTCTTTTAGTTGATCTCACTTCCTTTTCTCCCCTTAGCCTTTCCTCACGAAGGCTTCCCCATTGGTCAAGCACGGCTAAAATACACTGAGAGGTTAAAGTCACGTTCTTTGGCTTGACGCTTAAGTTATCAACCATTCTGCTCCCATCATATTCATTACTTATCCACCCAGCACACGTCTTCAGTTGGTATCAAACTCATGCTCCCACTCTGTCCCAGCCACCTTTATTTTGTCCACCTGCCGTTCTTTACTCTCCCCCCAACTCTAAGACCTTCCTGACTCATCACAACCCTTCTGATTTGCGATTCAGCCATCAAATCTCCCACACCTTTCCCAGGTTTCCAAACACCTTCCCCCCACCCCCGCTGAACTTAATAAAACGCAAGCTACATCCAGTACGTATTTAACCAGATGTTGCTATGGGTTGCCACGTAACTATTTGGCGAGTACACATTTTATCTCCTGAGTGGATTTAAATTCTCTTGTGCATCTGTGGCTCCCTCAAGGGGCTACCCTTGGACA
>NW_022103908.1:7333520-7336361 GCF_000313985.2 Echinops telfairi | reverse complement strand
GCACGCCAGTACTTTTGCGAGTTACATCTTTGTGTCCTTACCTGTAACTTTTCCAGCAGGTCCATGTTTTGCCTTTTCAGGTGGTTGTTGGCCCTCTCCAGTTTCTCCACGGGTTCGCTGTCCTCACAAGCATAGGAAGATTCCTGAAGCTCATCTTGCAGCACGTGGTATTCCACCTCGTAGGCATGCAGCTGTTTGGAAATCTCCATCTCAAAGACCTGCCATGAGAACGCCGGGGGTGAGTCTGGCCTAGCTACACACGCCAAGGTCCCTGCCCTCCCCACGCTTCCTTAAGGAAAAGCTGCCACTGTCTCCCAAAAGGCGGCCTACCAGATACATAACACTCCTCATGAGGTGCTTACTGTCTATGTTAGCGACGGTCTCCGCTCATCGGTCAGTGAAATTGCATAGGATATGAGATCATAAGGTGAACTAAAGTATTTCTTACTGATTTGCTCATGGGGCAGAAAGGTCTTGTGATAAGCTATTCAGTTGCCTCGTAGGGGTCACTTCCATAGTCTACAGCACAGAACATCTGTAAGATGGCGTAGCCGGAGCACGGCATATGGCCTGCTGCTCTCCCACGTTACAAGCAAACGGGAAGGAGTAGCCTTCTGAGCTGGAGGGCCAGAAACCTTGCATCAAGCTCAACGTGCTGGGGTGGAGATGGGACGACCGCTGTCATGTAATGAACGATGTCGACACAAGCAGCACAGGACAAGAAACGAACAACAAAGACCCGTTAAAGACGCAATGATTTCTGACACTGCTTTGTGCCCCGTGAAGCTGACTGATCAATCCACCCGACTACAGTCAGATATCAGCACGTCTTGGATTTGAAACAAGAGGGTGACTAAACTGGTCAGCTCTCCCAAACCAACACCACTTCTGAAATATCAGGACTCGATAGGTGTGGGGAGAATGGACTACGTATATTATAGTTAAAAATCATGGTGAGGCCATCTTAACCATATATTCTTAGAGGAAAATCCCAAACAAGCTGAGGAAACAGTAGGAAAGAGATTCAACTGCTCATGGAATCCAGACATTCGGCAGGAGTTCTGGAGGGCTGGCTAAGCCCTGACACCTTTGTCCTGAGATCATCTTTAAACTTTAAACCCCAACACCTTCCCCCCCCCTCCCCCAAAGGCTTCTGTTCAGCTTGACTGGTCAGGATTGCTTGTCAGGAGCTTTGTGTCCTCTTCAGATCTACCAGGACGGGATCAAAATGACCAAGCAACTCCAGAGATGAGATAGGACTCTGAGGAGGCAGTGGGTCTTTGCAATTCAAGAAAGAACAGCTCAGAAAAGGAGTGTACGTATGAAGGTGTACTTCAAGGAAGGTAGACAAGGCCACTGAATGGTATAGGTAGAAATTGATGAATTGGGGCAGGTCTGCTGTGCATATTCTCAACAAGAAAGATAAAAATGATACAAAAATTAGATGAAGAATGGTACGAGTCTATACGTATTGGCCTAAAAAAAAGTTCAATACCCTACCTATATTTTAATGTAAACAATTTAGCATGTATCTCCATACGGTATTATTCCAGGTAGGTATGTAAGGCTGCATACCTACTGACAGGTGTACATACATGAGGAGAGAAGTTTAAAATTGTAAAGGTTATCACTTCAAGATGCTGAGCTCTGTGTTTCCTCGCATCTCTCTTCTCTGTGCTTCTCCTGAATTATGGGCATTCTCTAGGGCCACAAGTAAACGCTCCTCAAAGCCCCCTTCAGTGTCATTTCCAAGTTAGGCACTCATTTCCAAGTTAATCAACTCTAATTGTTAGAAAATTCTCTCTACTTAATGAGTCCAAATTTGCTTTTCTATCCTATAAATCCTACCATTACTCCTAGTAATGATCTCTAACCCGGGCAATTTCCTCACGAATTCTTCAAGAGAAGTGATCAGATTTCAAATACCATTTTTCCTCCGAAAGCACAATATTCTACTGCCCACCAGTCAGTGATATTATTCTTGAGGAATAAATACACACACACACACACACACACACAAATAGGAACGCAAGGCGATTTCAAAGTCACTTGTTCCAACTTACAGAGCAGTTGATCATGTAAAACTGCTCCTAGATATTTAGGGAGTAATCTGCTTATGACTAGGCAACTGGCTTGTGATTTAAAATCCATTGTAGCCCTACAAAAATTGTATCTGTGATCATACAATAAGAGCTAATGTGTATGAGATTCTTTAACTTCATTGTTTACATTTGTGCCTGAACATGATATGAAAATGTAACAGGGTCACTTATTATCATTACTCCTCTTTTTGTTTTGTATCAGGAGAAGTGGATACTTAGAAACACTGTGACTAGACTCCCCCACAATCACACAGCTAGTAGATGGTAGGACGCTAGAATGAGTTAAACTCTTTCTCTCACTCAGTACACTCAGTCTTCTCTCTACAACCCCACCTCTCCACCCTACTGGTGAACTTTCCCGTGGCTCATCAAGCATGACTGCCATGTCTGCCTAGCCCTATGCTTGTCCCTCCCATCTGAACATCCACCTAGATGCCTGTCCCTAGGAAGAGCCAGGGACCAGACAGATCAACGGTATAATGGTTACTCTCCTTAGAGTCATCCTCTTCCCTCCTCCACTCCGACTCTAGTCCCAGTGAAGTCCACTCCTCGTCCATCTTTTCCTGCTGGCTTCTCTAGGGTATGGCCAATGGGATGTCCCGAGGAGTGATCAAAGCAGGCAGCAGGAAGGCGCTGGAAGCCATCTTCCCTGTTCCTTCCCTGCTTGGCTTTTTAAGATCAGAACCATCACCTCAACCCCTCCTCCACAGCTCTGGCTCCCACTGGGCCTGATAGCATT
>NW_022103908.1:7330905-7331990 GCF_000313985.2 Echinops telfairi | reverse complement strand
AGCAATGCATTTGAGCAAATAAAAATGGAAGAAAGAGTGATAACTGTCAAACAAAACTACAGGATTGTGCCCAGAAGTTCAACACGTCATCAGTGAAGACACAGATGTATAGTTCTCTAGGTCCCTATTAGCATCCAGTCATACCTGTGTAATGATTTTTTCCATCTCAGATGTATTCATATCAGGCAGAGTGTTTTTAAGAAACTCGACAATACTTTCAAAGTTTTCACATTCCATTATCAGTGCCTCTTGGCTGCTGAGCAGGCTAAGTGCAACCTTAAATATAACTTCAGTTCCTTGAAGACAAATTATATCTGAAAAAAAGATCATTTTGATGGTCAAAATTATGTAAGCATTGTGAAATGTATGCTCTTTGTGCACGTTGTTTTGTTTTCAATGAGTTCAGCTGGACCAGAGACTATTTTGCCCCAAAATTGACCAAAACCACTTAGATAGTAAAAAAAAAGTTTAACAGGACTGAAACAAATGTTTGCATATTTCTCTTGTGTATTTAACAATCTCAATTAAAGTCAGAGCAGAAGAGAAAAAAGGACAAATTATATACATGATTGTTTATATATTGATCTAGAATTTGTAATGGCAAAGTTCATGGAGATGGTACAATTGATGTTTGGAGATACTTATTCAAATGCTGCTTAGGTATTTCTTCCCAACGGAAATACAAAAACAAATCAACATAACCAATCAGTACTATTTAAACTCTAATTATCATAATGAAAAAATAAATGAACCAGTTAATAGGTAATTAAACCTAAACTGGAGCAGGAAATTGAAAAGGGAAAAAACACTTTAAAAGGAAGCATCTATAACACCAGTCAGAAAGGCACACTGCTAGCTAACAAAAACAAGCAGACTGTGCTTTGAAAAGCGCCAATTACTTTTCTATGAAGACCTCGCTCATTCTTTAGTCAGTCATAGACTACAGGAAGTCTTTTTAAGAGCAAACTGCAAAATAATTCGTTTAAATGTGGTAATTCTGCTTACTCATGCATTTCTTCTTTCCTGACAGTCTCTTCTTTTCCAGTTGAAAAAAGAAAAGGATTGAGCAGGTATTTAAAGCTGAC
>NW_022103908.1:7323998-7329643 GCF_000313985.2 Echinops telfairi | reverse complement strand
AATTCAAATACGATGAAGATGAAAGTATCAGAGCTAAAATTATGAACACCCAATTTGTAGAAGGCTATGGAAGAGAGTGGGAGCCAAAAACCCATCTACAGAATATCTAGTCAGACAGAGCTGCTAGCAGACCTACTCTAGCCAAAGGCAAAAGTCCCGAACAGACTGACTATAAGGCAGAGACCATTGTAATCTTGATTCTACTGGACTGAACTCGATACTTGGCCAGTTGACCTCCCTATAGACATGACCTGAATTTGACCTGGGTGCAAGTATCTCTTACATGTTCTGTGACAGAAATTTCTTCCCTGGCTTCTGCAATGTTGATGGGGTCTTCTCCCTCTCATGCATCATTTGTATTTTTGCTCTTATACTAAGATGTTCTTTTCCTTACCACCTTAGTGCGATTTGTCTTGTTGGGTTCCCATCTGTGAAGCACAGGAGGAGTTGGATGTATAATGATCACAACTGATACAAGGTGATATAGGGAATGCAGGAGTGGGAAATGGGTGTATGGAGGGAAAGGGAATTTACAGAATAAATAAAGAAGGCAGGAGGGGCGAGAGAGCACTAGAACTGATAGGAACTGCACAACTCATTTTGAAGGCAATTTAATCATGGAGGCGGGGGAATGCTCTAAGATAGATGTGGTGCTGATTGTACAATTCCCCTAGATACAATTGAACTATTCAATTGTATTACATGTAAATTGTGTGCCAATAAAACTGCTGGGGAAAAAAAGTTACAGTCTTGGAAACTCACAGGGGCAATTGTATCCTGTCCTACAGGGTCACTATGAGTCGGAATCAACTCAATGGCTGAGAGTTTTCAGTTTGGTCTATGTATGCACATATATAGACTCATAGAAGAGTATGAGAAATTAAAGAAATGAATCACATATATTCAATTAACGAAGGATTGGGAGTACATTTAATTCACTGCAGCTTGGTTTCATTCTTTTGCTGTAGTGTTTGTAGATTTTGTTACTGTTAATGCAGTGTTTGTTCAGCGTTTTAATTGAGAGGCCCCGATAAGAAAGTCACTGACTGTGTATCCAAACTCAACACCAAACTCACGGCCATGGATTCAATTCCAGCTCAGGGTGACCCTGTGAGACAGTAGAACCACCTCTGTCGGTTCCCAAAGCTGTGAGTCTTTACAGGGGCAGACAGCCACATCTTTCTCCAGAAGAACAGCTAGTGGTTTTGAACTGCTGCCCTTGTGGTTAGCATCCCACTCACAACTCACTAGATCACCAGGTCTCCTCATTCTATATCATAATCCAGGGAGAGAAAAAAAAAAAAAAAAATATATATATATATATATATATATATATATTCTCAAGTCTGAAGTTTCACTAAGCAATATTTCTTCTTATAACATTCTGCCATATGTTCACTCTATTCTGCACTATTTCATCGTTTAAAATACTGGCAAAGCTTTACAATTCACTTAATCTAACATATGAGGTGGTAGCCACTAACCCCCAATGTAGTATGCACTTTTTCCCACTAGGTATTGAGCAACTCGCTCTGAATTAATGCATCCAGCGGCATCACCTGGGAAAGTTCTCTCTGGTCACAGTGAACTTTTTTCATACAAGCAGTTTCCCTCAAACCTTGTTTTTTGTGATGGTCAATTTCAGAGAGAAGCATGCAGCTGTGAAATTTTGTTTCCTGCACTGGAAAAATGCCACAGAAACTGTTGTGATGGTGAACACAGCTTAAAAGGACAACGCTTGGGAAAGACTCAAGTGTATGAGTGATTTTCTCATTTCACAAAAGATGAAATGTCAATTGATGACAAATCTCATTGTGGACATCCGTCAACTTCCCAAATGGATGAAAATGTTGACTCATAGTGCATTTGGAGTTTGTTTCACCAGGTCAGACTGTTAATCAAGCTTTCTATTTAAAGGTTTTGAAAAGATTGCCTAACAGTGTGTGACAAAAAAGGCCTGATTTGTGGCAGATGGGGGACGGGTTGTGCCACCATGACAATATACCTGCTCACGCAGCCATCTCAGTGCGCCAGTTTTTGGCAAAAAACAGTATGCCTCTTTTGTCCCACGCATGTGACTCATCTGACCTCGCCCCAGACAACTTCTTTTTGTTTCCACAAATGAAGAGGGCCATGAAAGGATAGCAATTTGACGACATTGAAGAGGTGAAGAAAAAAAGAGGGAGATGCTGTCAGGCATCCAAACAGATAAGTTTAAAAAATGTTTCCAAGAATGACATCGCAGATTTGACAAATGTCTTCAGTGTAATGGAGAGTACTTTGAAGGTGATAAGGTTGTTTTGTTTTTTTTACGGGCAACAAATGTACAAATGTGTTTGACATACAATGGATGGATGGATGGATTGTGATAAGAGTTGTATGAGCCCCCAATAAAGTGATTTAAAACAACAACAACACAAAAAATTTAAATACACAGCTTTGAAAAGAAAATTCCATTTTGTGGGGGGGACAGGTACCCATTTGTACAAGCTCGTACACAGCAATATTTGTCAGTGAAGCACAAGACTGAACACATTTTGTTCCACTGTACGCAGCGTGGTTGTAGGATAGAATCAACTCGACAGCACCTGGCAGGAACACAGTTGTTGAATACCGGCTTCTTTGACAAAGGCGACCAGACAGATGAGCTGAACACAGAGATTGTGGGCACTGTTTCTGAGACTCGCGTTTCTAAGCAACATCGTTAGGACAGACTGCACTAGTGAATAGCTCGGTGGTTTCTTGGTTGTTTGTTCTGCTTCTATAACCTTGGCTAAAGACTCATGAACAGATCTAGAGGCCCTCCAGAAGAGGCTAGACCACGCCATATGCTCTTTCTATTCCTACTGTCTAACGCTGTCATGGAGCCCATCATGACTCAGCAGCTTGCAACCCATCCGGTACCCAGTGGGCCCCCAACTGTACTTGGTGATTTCCCTTGATGATTTCCCTTGGTGATTTCCCTTAGGTCTTAGAGATTGGTGAGCACCATTTTATAAGGACAAAAGGTGAATCATTTGAAAGTTAAAATGGGAATCAAAGCTACCTTGAAAGCAACAATCAGATGAAGAGATGCCATTACAAAGATCCAGTTGAAGAACATATTTCTCTTGAGATCCAAGTTGAAGAAGAAAACAAGGAAGGAAAGAAGAAATAGAAGTAGGAAAGCTGTATATAAACATCTGGAAAATTATAAAGAAATCCTTATTTCAGATTTTTTTTTCCACCAAAGTATCATCTGATTTTTAAACATATTGAAAATAAAAGTTCCATCGCAGCTTACTCAATACAGGGGCCCAGTGCTTCCTTTTGTCTTTCCCATTTGAATTCAATTTTATTTAAGACCAACATGATTCCAAATTACTATCAGCAAGAACAGAGCCAGACACAGTTCTTAAATTCCACCGACAACTTCCTCATCTGCAACACGTGATAAGCCAACCAGGGAACCATCTGGCTTAAAAGCATATAGTCCTGAGAACAAATAACATTGCCCCGCTTGATCACAGGCATCTCTTACCAAAAACTCTGGCTACAAATCCCAGTGGGAACTGGGAGGCGAACAAGGTGAGGAACCAGGGGGCCGCATACAGGCTGGGGCTGATCTCATTTTCCTCCAGGTGGTTGTAGAGGTCACGGTGGTAGTCGTGGAGCAGCCTGGACAGCTGGTACATTTGGATCTAAAGTTCATCGGGGAAGAAAAAGGACACATTATGCCTTTATCTGAGTGCACAGACTGACTGGTGTTATTACTCCTCGCCTTTAACAACAGATTCACACAACTAGTCAACACTATTATTACATTTTATCTTTGTGTAAAAGTTGACATTCGAGGCCCACTTAGCTGAACTCATGCAGCAAAGCCCTCTGTAAGCCCACCTAAGAGAACTTCTCTATCGTGTGGGTTTACCGTGCTTGTTACGTAATTTCACATCAACTTCATAAATAGAGTGTAGCAGTGGAATCCAGCCTGTCAATCAGATCACAGACTGATTGTGCCTCCTTGTCGGCATGGTCTTCTCATAAGGAGGGTCTTAGGAACCTCTCCTCTTTCTCTCTCCTGCATTCACCTTCTTTAAATCACTCTAAGACCTGTGCAAGCCCTGTGAAGAACTGTGCCATTGGATCCACACAACCTTACACCCACTGGCCTACAATCCTCCTGCAATCATTGCATGTGGTTGTGTGAGTCTGAAGAGGGATTTATGGACTGCTATCAGACTTAGGGACTTGAGTTGAACTATGCCGTGATAGCTCCTGATATATAAAGCATCTTGATATAAAGAGCTTTCTTATACATAGATGAGTGTTCCTGGATTTGTTTCTCTAGTCAACCCAGCCTAATACAGTATCTCAACTCAAGTTACTGCCAATGAGTCAGTTCTGACTTATAGTTGGACCCTATAGGATGGACAATACCTCCCCTTTGTGGGTTTCTGAGACTGTAAATCTTGACTGGTGCAGGAAGCCTCCTCTTTGTCCTTTGGAGGAGCTGGTGATTTTGAACTGTTGACCTTGTGGTTGGCAGATCAAATCATACACCACAGTGCCACCAGGGCTCTAGAATCACAGCTGGGTATGAAAATGGTATCGTTCCTGTGATAGGAAGGCATTGACTTTGGAATTTAATTAGACCTACCTCCACTGGCTCAGGACTCTCACCTAGGGGCCATTCAAACCTCAGACCAATTCCAGAAAAGCATCCATTCTTAAAAGTCTGCCATGTTCACTTCAGAAGGAAAGAGCATTCCTCTTGTCGAGGCCAGTCTGGTTAGAAGACAGCTCTGACAGACCCATCAGACGATATGTCCTATTGCAATGCAGGGCTTACAATGTTATGGGGTCAAAAGCTTCAGATGTCATTCCTAGTTTCTAAGGTATACCAGCAAGGTAATGTTTTCATGAGAAAGGGGATTAGAGCAAAATAGCCTGTCTTCCTCTGAATGTTCTAGGAATTAGAAATTATTTATTTTGGCTATGGAGTTGAACGCTCCTGGGAGCAACAGTCAAGAGATTAAAAGATGTATTGTTGCACAGATCTTTTTAGAGTGAAAAGCACAGATGTTACTTTGAGATCTAAGGTGCTCCTGACCCAAGTGCTGGTATTTTCCATTGCCTCATATGCACGTGAAATTTGGACACTGAATACATAGCACCAAAGAAGAATCAATGCATTTGAATTTTGGTGCTGGAGAAAAATACTGAAAGCACCACGGATTGCCAAAAGAACAAACGGATCTGTCTTGGAAGAAGTACCAAGTGTTCCTTAGAGGCAAGAATGGCAAGGCTTCGTCTTACAGACTTTGGACATGTTGTCGGGAGAGATCAGTCCTTGGAGAAGGGCCTCATGCTTGGTGGAATAGAGAGGTATTGAGAAAGAGGAAGGCCCTCAATGAGATGGATCGGCACAGTGACTACAACCATGGGCTCAAGCATGGGAACGATAGTGAGGATGGTGCAGGGCCAGGCAGCGTTCTATTCTGTTGTGCATAGGATGGCTGTGGGTCAGAACCAACTCATGGGCACCTAACAAAAATAACATGGAGCTGGCTGAGAGGAGCCTTGGTGGTGTAGTGGCTATTCATTGGACTGCTAATCACAAGGTCGGCGGTTTGAAATCACTAGCTGCTCTGCAGGAGAAAAGT
>NW_022103908.1:7296203-7323440 GCF_000313985.2 Echinops telfairi | reverse complement strand
CGTAAAGTGTGTGTGTGTGTGTGTGTGTGTGTGTGTGTGTGTGTGTGTGTGTGTGTGGGCGAGAGATTACTATCTCAACAAGTCACAGGAAAAGACTCACATCTCCCTTTAGCTGTTGGCAGGTTAGAAACGAGACATGCTGGACAGCTGCCAACAGAAGAATTACTAGTTTGCAATCCACAAAAAGGAACGAATCCAGTTGACAGAATCACAAGAAAGCCGATCGTCCGAGGCACTCCGAGCCTCACACTCTGTTTTGATCATGTTACAGCGCAATACTTCAATATGTAATAATGGCTATCAACCAAACAGGATCTTCTTTTCCACTCTCATAAAGAGGTACAGCTTGGGAAACTCACAGGGACAGCGCTACCCTGTCCTACAGGTGGCTATGAGTCGACGGTGAATTCTGAATTTGGTGCTAAGAGCAGACCTTCCTTCAATTCTGTCCAACAGATGGCAGGGCAACTGTTCAGACTGAGAGGTAGAGCTGGAAGCGGAAAGAGGTCTCAGAGGAAGAGAAGAATCGGGAGGGGAGGGGAGGAGAAGGGAGGAGGCAAGGGGAGACATTAAGGGAGAAAGATGCACAGGCATGCCTTGGGGGCATTGTGGGTTTGGGTCCAGACTGCTGCAAATGTTAAAGCAAATATAACATAAAGCAAATGTTACAATTTAAAAGTTACACCATTTTTGTATGTTCCCCGGTGCATATAACAGGTTTAGACTGTCCTGTAGCCCAAGAAGTATTCAATGTAATAATGTAGAAAGGTTTGAACTAGTATGAGAATGACCACAACTGGGACACAGAGACACAGACTGAGCACATGCCCTTGAAAAGCAGATGTACTTGACCCGGGGCTGCCACCACCCTTCACCTTGTGAAAGATGCAATGCCTGCGAAGTACAACAACAGCTGGTATACCGCATACGTACTTACTACAAAACATGATGAAATAGATCTATCTAAAGTGGAAAGACACTCGATCTTCTTCATTTTACAGAGCAGGTAGCCGGCAGGGGGTCTGGGGTCCCTAACCTCACCAACAGCAGAGCAAGGAGCAGGAATCCCATCAACTCAATCCAAGTCCCCTGCTGCTTCCACTGCAATAGCCATTTATGCCAACTTCAGAAAATCACATCAGCTGGACAGAAGATACTAACTTCCTTCTCTAGAAGGGGGAAGACCTGGGTGTCTTGCTTTAGATAATACAACATGAGCTTCTAGAATATCCCTAATGCTGTGGCCTTTAAAAATGCTGATAACAAAGATTTGTTTTTGTAAGCATCTGCAAAACTGTGATCATAAGATATTTCCTGGTAATTGGAGATCATACAATGTGAATGTAAAAACCCAATATCATGATTTTTATCCCATTAAACTGATGACAGTGAAATTAAAATTAAATAATTGCAACTTTAAAAGCGATAGCTGTATCTATCAATCTATCCATGAACCTACCCACTTCCTACTGTTTGCCATTCTAATGTCAGGTGCTATACTGTTAATTGCTGGATATCAGTGCTGTTATGTTCCTTACAAGAGTGACAGTGCTTCCTAGCTGATATAAAATATAGGTAGACTGTTTAGAAACATTAAAGAAACAAAACCTTCCATACTAACATACAGAACTTATTTGAAAGCTAACGAATCTATGGAAAAGAACAAAGTCCGGTTTCCCTAGCAACAACATCATCTTGAGGAAGCAAAGAAACCCAGGGGCAACTCTGCTCCCCTCCCGAACATAACCATGCACCACAACACCCGGGGAGTTCCGAAGGTGGGGTGGGGAGGAAGCGTGGCTGATGACCAAATGCAAGATGTTCTCCTTCGCCGGTGGTGTCTCAGGGGAATGGCCTGCAAACCTATTCCCCTTCAAAAAAACCCCAAGCCCCTGAACACTCCATGGAGCGCCATCCCAATCTGACCCACCTGCAGTCTTCGTGGGTGGGGGCTGGATCATCAGGCACAAGTTACATTACCCATAGGAGAAACACACAGTCGTTCTCTCCTGGAGATTGAGTCCTGAAATATTACATGTAAGCACTCTGACTGAAGGGCCTTAATTCTCACCTACAATATCATATTAGGACTAATGGGTGTCATGTGTCCTTCATTTTCACAGCAGAAGAACCCTGGCATTCCTCTGTGTAAATCTCCCTTCATGTTTTCATTACCAAAAGTTTTACTTTTCAGAGTAGTCATTGTCTGAAATGTAGCTATGGAGAGGGGTGAACGTGCCTCTTGGAAACCAATACATTTAGGGCAGTGAAATTTAAACTAGAGGAGAACAAAGTCAACAAGCACACGAGCAGACAGGGCCAGCAGTTCAAAACCTAGGTCTTCCACTCCCTGGAAGAATTTTAGTCTTGGAAACCCACGGGGTGTATAGCGTCCCTATGAGGCAGAATCAGCTGGCTGGCAGGGAGTGTGGTTTTTTTTGGGGGGGAGGACCCTTTGAGATGCGGGAGGCCCCAGCAGGATAAACTCAGGAAGAAGCATGGTACTGCTATCTGTCCTATCAGTGCCAGACGGGAAAGGCACAGACAGGTTCAAGTTCTAAACAAGTGTGGCCCTAGGGGGCGCTGGAGCCATCCAGAGAGGCTCCAAAAGCAGAGACTGACACTGCCTCCTAGATTATGGACGAGCCTATAAAAGGTTTTAGCTGCCAAGGGGGGTGCAGGGTAAATTTTTTTTCCTGAGAAGGGGGCGGTAGGCCAAATAATTTGAGAAACTATGCTTCAAACAAAAGATCTATGATCCTTTCTCCATGTAGCCCACAGGCTTTGAGGGCAGAGCTGTGGGTACCTGCACTGTTCTTGAACTGCTTCCTTCACAGACTTCATGGGAAGGTTATTCGGCATGTGGATGCCTTCCACTTACGGTTCAGCATCATCGCAAATCCCAAAGAAAAAAAAGGCCCTACAATCACCCAAGGTCCAAAGCGATGGCCCGTTGTGATTTAGAAGAGAGCTGTGGCCGGAATTTCCATCAGGTTTCCCGTGTCCTTGGCCAAGGGCGGGGGGCCTCACCTGCAGCGACATCATGTCGGGCCGGTACTGCTTGCGGAAGCCAAGGTCGTACATGAGGAACTTGAGCATTTCGAAAGCCTGTTCCTCACTCATGTGCAGAAGCAGGACGCCAGCCACGAAGCTGATGCCCTGGCAATACCCCACTTCCTTGTCCAGCAGAGAGTAGGCTTTCAGGAGGTTAAAGAGAGACAGTTGGCCAGCCCCCAGCTGTGCTGAAAAGTAAGGGTGCGTGGGAAATGTCCTGCCTGCGGAGGAAAGGAAAAGAAACATTCGTGAGCTGCCCTGGTGCCCTAGAGACCAGAGTGAAAGTGTGATGCTGTGCCCTTCAGGAATGCACAGACACTCTTTTCGGAACCTGTGAGCTGAGTGGGGAGCCAACGGGCAACAGTACTTAAGAGTCTCCCCTCCATAACAGACCACCACCCATCTGGGAGCGGAGGCTGGTGTGTTGCTCAGAGGCTGAACGGGTTTCAGCAAAGCTTCCAGCCTAAGGTGGGTGAAGAGAAAGGTTTGACGGCTTTCTGAAGAAAATCCCGAGGATCATAACTGTACGACCTCCAACTGACCTGGGGGCAAGCGCTGGACCAGGCAGTATTTCGTTCCATTAGGAGAGGCTGGGTTCACTGTGGGGCAGCTGACAGCAGTAACTCCACAACTAGCTGTGATACAGTGAGCTCCCACAATGTAGCCCTTCTCCCCACGTTTTCTAACTCCCCCAAAATGATTGGGCTCGGAGGTACTGTCAATTCACCCTGGGCCCCCACTAAATACAGGGATGCAGACCGAAGTGGCGGGCCACGTAGCAGTGGCCAAAACAATGCTAACCTGATTGAAGAGCTATCTGCTGTTACTGCTGTCACTGCTGTGACATTGATCCTGAACTGTAACTCACGGTCATGAGTATGGTCTGTCGGGTCAGCATGGGCTGTATCGACCCCAGCGGAGCAGTGGACATTACTGGGAAGCGGCAGCTGATGTCAGAAGTTTTACAATGTTTGGGGATGGAGATATGTTTGACCTTCACCTCACACCAAAAGCAGTTGTTAAAAATACAGGAAACTGTAATCCACTCATAAGACAGCCTTCTATATAGATAACATATTTCTCCAAAATTTCCAGGCGAACTATTTAACCTGTGGGTATGTATGGTACCTTCATTCAAAGAGGGGTCCAACTTGCTCTCAGGAAGAGTAAAGGTCAGACACACACACACACACACACACCGTGGAGTTCAGTGAGTTAGGTAGGACAAAAACCTACCTAAATCCACCAGGATGGCGTGCTGCTGCGTCGTGAGCTGCTTTAGGAGTTCTTTATAGGACGTGTCCGGAGGCTGCTGCTTACTAGGCAGTCTGTGCCGCAGGCGATACTGTAAAGCTAGGAACTGCCAAATTTCTCCCCGTCGACATTTGGGCACACCTACAATCAAAGAGATAAATAAGCACCTGCCTGAGTTCGAGAATTCAGAGTCTAGACCACGGATGAGCCAAATCATTCGTCCTGTCCTCTGCTACCCTAAGACCTTACAGTATAACATCGCCCCAGACGCGTATGTGACAAGTGGGATTCCGCAGCAGCCCAGGATCTCTCGGTAAAGCTTCTGGAACGGACAATGATATTAAGGACAATGTTAATGACAACATCATTTAACATTTGGGGACTGTGAGGGATTGAGTTGTGTTTCCCAAACGCATTAAGTTGAAGGATTAGCCCATGTGGATGGGAATGTGACTCCTTTTAGAAGCAGATGTTACGTTTGTTGTTAACGAGGTCCTGAACGAGGAGGGCAGCAGGTCCTCAGACAAATCCCTTCTGTGTCTTAGAGAAAGAGCAGATCAACACAGAGACTCACTGAGGGGAGCAGATGCCATGTGGTCACCCGGCTACCAGCCATGCAATGTCCACGAGGAGATAGGGGCTCCTTGCTTGCCCGGAAACCAAAATCCCAACTCATTTTCGGGTCAATTCCAATTCATCACAGCGACCCTCTAAGCTACATTACAACTGTCTGCACCCACAAATTCGACTTAAAGACATACTCAGGGCATCTCCTCTTTGTGCCTCGGGGACTGCCTGCACATACACACCGCAGAGGGGCTTTCAGAGGTAACTAGGTGGGTTATATATTGGGCTGATCACCACAAGGTCAGCAGTTAGAATCTACCAGCAGCTCCGAGGGGAAAGATGAGGCTTTCTGCTCCCGTAAAGAGTCCAGCCTGGGAAACCCACAGGTCAGTTCTACTCTCTCCTATAGGGTTGCTATGAGTCAGAACGAACTTTATGGCAGTGAGCTGGGGGTGTTGTTTGTGTGGGTGTGTTTGTTTAATCTGTACATGTACATCCACAGACACAGCCATACAGATAAATAAGCGCTACGGACAACAGGATGGAAATGAGTCAAATGTGCCAGTGTGAATCACTTGCCGAGCCATCAGCGAAGATCTGTACCAGCCGACACACTCCTGCGAGCAGCCACGGCAAGCCAAAAGGAGGCTCTGTCTGAAAGAGAGACTCACCCCATCTTCTTACCAACCCCGTCATGGCTGCAGCTCGAAACAAGTCACTTTCCTCGACGACACTGATACAGCGCAAGGACGAAACTGTGTCTGAGCCATGCAATCAAAAAACCTGAGGTCCCCCACCCCCGCCACCCAAACAGAGAAAGGCTTGGTCAGGGAGGGAGGGAGGGAAAGAAGAAGGAAAGAACAGGGAGGGAGGGAGTCCAGGGAGGGAGGAAGACAGATTACTGTGATCATCTTGAATACCTTCTTTAAGAGAAGCATGAATATCTTCCATATCGCTTCTGATTTTAGCTCTGCAGTTTAACAGCTTCTTATCCCAGGCGAGGAGGACCTCCTTTTGACACACGCTGACTTCTTCATAGTCTAGTTTGATCTTTCTGGACTGGAGTTCATCTCTGCTCGCTAAGGGGATGGGGGGGAGAGTGATAGAGAATAGATTTAACCCCAATGTGTTTTCTAACTGTATTTTTAACATCTGACACATTTAGAAAGCCAAACCAAATGACCTTTAGGAATCAACCACTAACACGTACTCATTGAAAAAGCACACAAACAAGCTTCTTTGCAAGCAAGAGAGAGAGAGACGACACATGGAAAGGCCCCTTTCCTTGTAAGAAGGCATCCGAACTTCCTAAGGTAGGTCCACTCTCCCGCTGACAGAGGGCAGTCTGCTCACAGAAACCACCAAGCCGCGGCCTGCTAGGCTAGGGTCCCCCACTTTCAACAAATGTAATAAGTTGCTTCAAAGTCACACCCTGCAAAACCTTATTTTAACAGAATTGAAGCATTAATATTTTATACATGAGGGGACTTCAAAATGCTTGTGGGGAAAAAATGGAATTAGAAGATAATAGGATTTCCTCCACTGACTTTTTGAAGCCTCCTTCATAGGTCTAGCTAAGAATATCTCATAAAATCTTGATTTAAAAAATGCTTACCCCCAATAACCAGATATTTTTAGTGATTTCCAGAATTAGCAAAGCTGCCCCAACACCAGCTATGTGCCTGTCCATCTTTTAAGTAATATTAAACCAAAACCAGACTCAGTGTCCTTGGGTCGATTCTGACTCACAGCAATCCTATGGGACAGAGTAGAATTGTCCCTGTCCGTTTCTGAGACGGTCATTCTTAAGGGACTAGAAAGCCTCGTCTTTCTCCCAGGGAGCGGCTGATGGTTTCAATCTCCTGACTCTGTGGACCGCAATCTGATGTGAAATCACCAGTCCCAGGCCTTCTCTAAGAAACAGAGAGCTCTGCAATTGGATGGCCTGAAGTACAGCACCACAATGTACTAAAAGAAATGTTGACGGTGGTGCAAAGGGGTAACATGCTTGGCTACTAAGTTTGGAAGTTGGACCTCACCCAGAAGGACAATGATAGAAAGGCCTGGTGACCTACGGCCCCAAAATCAGATGTAGGAGATGATTAGAATCCGGACGCTTGCAGACTCTAGGAGTCAGAATCAATTCAAGGATGGCAACTGGTTTCTTATCCCGATTTGGTTTTTATCTTGAATAATTAATTCCAAAAGGGGGAGAAGAAACAGGCAACATGTGCGTAGTGTATGTTTTCTTCTCTTCCTTTCTGCTCTGGTTGGAAACATGGAGCCTTTCAGGGTATCTGGATTATGCAAGCTCTTGCCACTCGGCTACCTTACCTTCTGCAAGACAAAGCTTTGTCACGTATCCCAAAGTCCTCGACAGCACAAAAAATCATGGCAGAACAAAGGTTACTCTTCATTCAGTGGGACTGAAACCAGTTTGAAATAATGAACAATATAACAAGACCCAAAGAAAACGCACTGCCATCCAGTCTGACCCAACTAATTCTTAGCAACCCTACAGGACAGGGGAGAACTGCCCTTGTGGGTTTCCCAAACGGTAACTCTTGATAGGAGCAGAAAGCCCCATCTTTCTCCCACCGAAAGGCTGGGGGTTCCAAACTGCTGACCTTGTGGTTCGCAGCCCAGCATGACCACTAAGGCCCCTCGGCCCCTACTTAATATAACAGGAAGTGAAAATCCCTTCTTTGGAATTCAGACAGAACCGGAAGACAAATTGCACTATGAAAGTAGTGACCAGAAATGTTAAAACAGAATTCCTCCTGAATACCGCTAGATGGCGGAATAGCAGTTTACCTTGGCTTCTCAGGCTGGGCTTTGCACCTCTTAGTGATGAATAACTAGGTAACTTTAGGTAGGAAACCAGCTTATTAAATTTAATAACAAATACAGTCCAAATCTAGCTGTACTTACTTTCATTCTTATGAACACAGCAGCCGGTTTCTTTTTTGTCCCCTCTCTCCAACATTCTCTAAATCATTATTTAAAATTTTTAAAAATCCCCATGTGGGATGGACAACAGAAAAGTAGATGAAGGGAGATGCTGGACTGTGTAAGATATGACAAAATAATAATAATTTATAAATTATCAAAGGTTCATGAGGGAGGGGGGATCAGGGAGGGAAGGGTAAAAAATGAGGAGCTGGTACCAAGGGCTCAATTAGAAAGCCAATGTTTTGAGAATGATGAAGGCAACAAATGTACAAATGTGCTTGACACAGTGGATATATGTATGAATTGTGAGCAGAGTTGTACAAGCCCCCAATAAAATGATTTTTTTAAAAAGGAAAGGAAAAAAATCCCGAAGGCCAGTGGGTTCATTTAAAAGAACAACATAGTATCAGGAAAGGGCTTATTCATTGACTAGTATATTCAAGAGTTACACGTTTTGTCTTTTGCATGTAAATTCGAGGAGCCCTGGTAGCATAGAATGGTGTCCCGGGAAAGAGACAGGACAGTCTTTAAAGGTCACCATCTTGGACACCGTACGGGTAGGGCTACTCTGTCCTGGCCTCTAAGGGTTGAAATGGGCTCTCCGGCAGTGTGTTTGGTTGAGCTCCATAAATACATAATAAACACAGAGCTGACAGGTGCTTGAGAAGGCATTCCTTATCAAATGGTACAGTGTGACTGTCCACAGAAGACACAGGCTAGCTACCATTTGCATCAAAGCATCCCAGTTGCTTCTATGAACATGTACAGTTGGGAAGTTCTGTGGTGTGTTGGGAGAAGCCCAGGAGCCATGACAAAAAAACCCCCTGAGTTTTAGTACTTGTTCTGCCAATACCTCATTGTTTGTTCTTGGGGAACTCTAGCTTCCCCAAGCCAGTCATTAGCGCAACTATACACTAAGGGTTAGACTAATTAATCTCTAAGGTCATTTCTAAGCACTCTGACAGTGTCGTGGGTTATGTGTCCGTTTGCTAACTACAAGGTCAGCAGTTCAAATCCACTAGTTACTCCAATGGGAGAAAGAGGAGGCTATCTGATCCCATAGAGTAGTAGTTCCCTTCTACTGCATAGGGTCTTGATAAGTCAGAACTGACTCCATGGCAGTGGGTTTGATTTTGGTTTTAGGGTCATTTTTAGCTTAGTCTGTGACTCTGAAATTACCATTTGGTGTTATATATTAGATTCCCTTGTTCATACAACTATTCATGAAACACCATCTCATGCTCTAAAGTTGAAAGAAAATGATGACCATTTTTTCTCAGCCCTTTCCTCTGTTTATGGGTTAGTTCAAGATATAATCAATTGCATAAAAGTCTGAGTTCACTTCCTTTCAAAGTCCATGAAGAGTAGAGCAGGCACGCATGCCTGGCATCACAGAGAACTTTCGGGATCCATGCCGATGACCATTCCCTGCACGTGGCATCATTTTGAGAATGAGAAGATGCATTTACTTCCCAGGAGCTCTTTCAATCTTACGTATTTTCACTTCACCAGGAAAAGAGCAATGAAAAAATGAATGGCGCCCTTGGAAATTAAGAGATGATGGCTAAGTATTGGTAAAATTTAAAAGTTGAATTCAAAATAATGGGTATGATAAAGAGTCTCAAGACAGATGATACACAGGGAGATGCAAATACTTGTCTATTAGCTATTATGAATTTTTCAGTTAGGTATTTAATTACTTGGGTGATATTATTATGATATTGAATTTTTAAAACCAGACTGTTCACAAAACAGTTACCAAAAAACTGCAACTCGGATTCTGTAACAGCTAAGTGGATATTTGAATTATATCTATAAAAGGATATTTTAAAATAAGCATATTTCTCTTGTTGTGAATATATTTAGCCTGAAATTTGAGACTCAGGTGTAAAATAAAGAATTATGTTTTTTAAAGATTAATTTTTTCATAGATATGGGTTTTTTAAAGAAAAGTAATGCATAATGATATTAAGTATCACATTAAATATAACTGTCATATCAAACACAGATTGCACATTATCTATATCCTTGAATACATTCTAATGATTTATAACCTTTTAAATGTATGAGGCAAAAATGTAAGTAACCCATGTATACTTTCCCTGTCTTAACTCCCTCACTAGAAAAAGCGCTTAACTAAGGATAAAATCAACACATTTAGTAGTGGTATAAACCATGGTTTCTTCAAAAGATCCGTGTTGCTCTCATCAGCCTAGGGGACATATTTTTACATTGCCCCCAAATGTGCTTTTGATGTCTGAAAGATCTCTAACCATATTTTATTTATTGTCATCTCATCCCAACTCCAAGGAAGGGCTTTCCTCGATCTTACAGGTTCAAGATCGGCTATTGCTCTTCAACTACAATAAAGGAAGATATTTCCTCTCCCACTCCTTGTACAAAGCTTTGTTGTTGCTGTAGAAAAAGCAGTGAATCACATCCCTGTCTAGGTTCAATAAAATTTAGTCAGGATTCAATTTTTTTTTTTAAAAAAAGAGCTTAACAATTATCATCAGGGGAGAGTCTACGCAACGTGTGTGGACCATTCCTGAGTGAGTGTGAGTAGATGCCATCTGGCCGCGAGACGGGATGAAGTTTACTGCGGGCCTGTAAATTACAGCCGTCAAGCCGTTACCCCCGATGGGATGGCTCACCTTCCAGTTTCCGGTTTTCTTTTTCCATTCGCAGCAGCAAGATTTGTTGGTGGATTGCCTTTCTCCACCGACTCCTGAGCTCTTCTGATGTGTTCCTTTCTTCAGCTTTCTCGGGGTCATCGGCCCCAGACAGGAAGACAACGTGGGGTTCCTCTTCCATGGTTGGAGCCAGAGGGGAGAGCGGCAGCAGCTCATTCCTGTCCAGTCCATCTGCCGAGAAAAAAACTGTGAGAGGCATCCTGTGGTCCGTAACTCAGAGGGAGGACGGTCTCTCTGCCCTGGCCGTCCTCCTCCCCAGTTAGAGGTCTTCACGAAGCCGCAGTCCCAGGAACCTTTGGTTTCTAGAACCAATGACTTAAGTAACCTCACTAGACTGAATTCCCCTCCCAGATTTCCCTCCCACAGTGAAATGAAAGCACATGTCATTTCACCACTTCTTCTTTTAAGGACAAAAGACCTGTAAGATAGGTGCTTCCAAATAAAACTGGCGTTCCCCCCAGAGCCTGTACTTCTGCATTTTCAAAGTATATTCTATCACTGGGGCAAACTAAAAAAGATGAGATGAGTAGGCATTCGGTATTTCTTAGGGTTTAAATCTACCAGCACAGTCCAACAAGACAAGAGCAGTTGAGCGAGGAGAGGCATGTCTTGGTCCAGGATCTAATCCCCTCTGTTCTCTGCTCCTGCAATGCTCTCTTTTAGCGGACTGCCTGCAGCTCACTGGCCCCTGGATTCCTGGGCATTGTCTACAGTATTGGCTGTTGCTGTCATCAGACGCTGCCGAGTCAGTCCGACTCCTCGCTCGGTCCTGAGCCATCACCACAATGGTGGCTGTGCCGAGGCCCAAGGTTGCAGCCACTGGGTCAATGCATCTCATCAACCCGTCCTTTTTGTTTTCTGCAGACCCTCTACCCAGCGTGATGTCTACACAATCACCGATCATTTTCCTATTAACACGTGTGATCGCAGCTCTGCAAATCAGTTCAATGGTTACTTACATCCCAGAGAACCAAGTCCAAAGGATTGGAAAACAAAAACCAAACTCACTGCCACCAAGTCAACTCTGACTCAGGAACCCTGTCGGGCAGGGTGCCACTGCCCCTGTGCAAAGACCGTAATCTTTTTTTAAACACTCGGATTGACACCTAATCCATATAGCATACAATTCAACAGTCCAATCGTCTCAGAGACTGTAATTCTTCAGAGGAGCAGAAAGCCCATCTTCCTCCCACCGAGCCGCTGGTGGTGCCAAGACACTGACATTGGGGGAAACAGCCCAATGTGCAACCACGGGGCCACCAGAATGCCAATTCCTACATATTCTGGGCCCAACGTACCTCCCCAGCCTCCTGTGTGAACTTCCCAGTGTGTGTTCCATCATAACTCATCAGGAATTCCTAGCCCCCCAAGTCTTGTGATAAGTCTAGCGTATTTTCTCTTCCCCCTGAAACTCCCTTTCTCGGCAATGAGGTGAAGCCCCTGCCTTTTCTATGCGATCTTCTCTGACCATTCTGGACAGTTTTACCTTCCATCCTGCCAGTGTTTGCCTACTTCTTTTTCCTTTTTTAACCGGCTCCGGCCCTTGCCCCTTACTTCCTTCGGTTCCTTTTGTTTCATTCTATGGCTCAGTGTCTAACTTCTTACGTTGAGCACCCGGGACACCTGAGGTGGGGCTTTCTTGTGTCTAGGTTCTCGCCCCGCGACAATGATCCCGCTGCATTTCTGAAACTCTTTGCAGTAGAAAGCTCATCACCCTTCCCTGGAGGAGCTGGTGGTTTCGAACTGCCAACGCTGCAGTTAGCAGTCCAATTCATCACCACTCCACCTTAGGGGCCCTGGCGGCTGAGTGGGTTATGTGTTGGGCTGCTAACCACGTGGTCAGCAGTCTGAAACCACCAGCTGCTCCTTGGGAACGAGTCACAGCTTCAGCCACCCCCGGGGGCGGGTCTCGTCTGTGCTGTGGGGTCACTAGGAGTCAGACTGGATTTGAGGGCAACAGTGACTTTGGTTTGGCTGAATATTTAGGTCACTGTAGTCAAGGCCATGGCTTGCCTTCTAACCGCCATTTAATCTGGATATGTTCTTTCTTCCAGTCTCTAGGAGTTGAGTATTCGGTTTCCGAACACATGAATGTATTTACTTGTCCTCTAATTTCTTGATTTGTTTCTATTTCCCTCCCATTAGTCTTTCGTCAGAAAGTATAGTGTAAATGATCCCAACAGTCTAGAATTTGGTTTTAAACTTTGTAGCCAACTATTGATAAGATCTTTGTCGAACGGTCCACATGTACTACAAATGAATGGGGACGCTCTCTGGGGGCAAATTCTGTATAATTATTAGATCTGGCTTGTATATCCTTATCCATTTCTTATGTCACTTTGTTTAATGTGAGACCCTTGTGAAAGAGTATGATGTTGTTCTGAGGATAAAAAGCCATCTGACTTCTTCCCTCTCACTCCCATAGCACAGAGCAGGCCCCCAATGAGGCACATTCATTCATTCACTCAACAGTTACTGAAAGTCTTTTGCATTTTGATGATACCTGAGAAGTTATCCAAGTAGCCAAGATCAGCTGTTCAAATGACCCGTCCCTCTGAGGGAGAAAACGAGGCTGTCTCCTCCCGTGAAGATCAGCAGTCTCAGAGCCCTAAGGATCGGTTATATTCTGTCCCCAAGGGTCACCAGGCAAATGAATAGATCCCATGGCAGTTGGTTTGGCTTTGAAGAAGTGGCCTGCGTGCATAAGCTGTACAGAGTAAAGTCTTAGCCCTACTGCACGCCCTGAGACTCGTGGAAGGATCGAGCGTCTGCCTCCCCCTCCCTAACTTAGAGCGCTGGGGAGGGAAATTCCTCCGTGGGGATGCACAGACCTGGCTGCTGCATGGCTGCTGCAGACTTGTTCATGGGCGAAGCGACCCGGAGGAAAATGCGCTGCCGCCAAGAGACTCGGCGAGGAGTCACAGGGGTGCCCCCGATGCTTAGGGACTCATTGCTGCAGGTGGACGAGGTCCTTCTTCTCCCTTCTCCATCACTGCAGGAAACAAAGAGATGGGGAACTCACAAAGGGAGCTACATAACACGGTGCTTTGCAGGGAGATGGAAGCAGAAGCCATTCACAAGTTCTGCCAGGAGCCAAGGGCAAGCAGGAACCAAGGGCAGCAGGGAGCCGTGCGTCACCCAGTGTCCCCGGTGCTCCCCTACCCTGCCCCTTTCCCTCAGCCTTGCCTGGGCCACCACAATGGAAGCCAGGCTGCAGCCCAGCTGAGAGAGGGCCAGCTGTTTCTACGCATTCCACAGCAGCCAGCCATCCCAAGTCCTGACCGGAGGAAGAGATGCGCCTCTGTACAGCGAGTACAGATCGGCTAAATGACTAAGATTAGGAGTTTATTCTAACCCGTCTGACAACTTCAGAAAAGGCTCAGGGGCCAGCTTTCACTGTAGTTCAGAGAAACGAGGCTGATAAAGATAGTGGAGAATCGGGAAGATCTGTCTTCAAACTATTAGCAGCCAATAGCTCAGCCACGGCAGAAGGCTGAATAGAGGCAGAACACAGCAGGACAGACTGCGGGGGTTAGTGTTGGATGGTTGGTGAAGGATGAGTATGGTTGGCAAGTGACGAGTGATGTCAAAAAACAAGACACAGAGTCCTTTACAGCTGTCCAATGCCAGCGTGTGACTCTCCAAGAGGGCACGGGTGTCCTGAATTTCCTGAGCTTATTTAATTTCTCTGGCCCCAGGGTCACCACCTCCAAACTTTCTAAGGGGAAGGGGCAGGCACCCCATCGTGCTAGATTGGTATTTTGTGAAACTCCCAAGAGGAATTGGTACCCTGTTCTAAGTACTTCATTTCAAACGAAAGAACATTCAGAGTTCTGCCTGGCCTATTTGACACCAAAGGTCCTTAGCTCTCGACATGACTTTGAAGGTCAACTGTAGGACACGTGGAAGAAGACGCAATCATTTGGTGGTTGTTCTTGCTGTCAATGGCGGGAATGTTTGACTTTTCGTTCTTTCTGTTTTGTAAGATGTGAAACTTCTGAACTTTCTTGAGGTCCTTACTTGAGGAGACCAGTATTTACAAGTGGTGACACAAACAAGAAAAAGAAGCAGACTGTTGATGGAGTCAGGATGTTTGCATTTCAGGCCAGAAATGAAGCTCGGCTAGCACAGCCGTGAGGAGCCGGAGCCGCAGAGCAGACACTGGGCGCACCGGCACCCTTGAGAATGCTGCGTGCAATGCAATCGCCGTGATGTCGCGTAGAGCACGCTTCCCAAGCCACAGTTCCCCACAGATGCAGCTACGGCGAATCTCACTTTCCTTTCAACTGACTGACTAGACATAGTACTTCTAGGTTGCCTACAGAGTTTAAGGAGGGGGAACATTTTTTTTAAAAGAAAAAGAAATCAAAGGTCTGAGCCAACTTGGGTACAGCAAATGTCCCTGTTGCCCCAGAAAGCGGTGCGTGTCTACATCTTAAGAGAAGCCCCTGGGTGTTTCTGAGACTGTAACCGTTACGGAAGCAGAAAGCCTATCTTTCCCCAGAGGAGCAGCTGGTGGTTTCGAAAGGCACACCTTTCGGATCTCGGCCCAATTCATAGCCACGATACCACCAGGGCCCCTGGCCTTACCCCTCCCCCCTAGTACATTAGCAAAGAGTACACCCCTCGGAAATACCCGCTGAATCAAGTGTGGTAGTTACATATAACTTCACGTCAACCTGAGGCTATGTAAAAGTGAAGGGGGAGTACTGAACTGTCAATCAGGACACGGTCCGATGGTGCCTCCTTGTGGCCGTGGCCCTCTCCTAAAGAGGCTCTGGGAACCTGCCCCTCTCTCTGCCTGCTCCTCATTGCTGGCTGGCCCTGATTGCTGCCAGAACCCTGTGATGCTCCCACTGCCATTGGATCCACATGACTGTGCACCCACCGGCCCGTGGTCTTCCTGCAATCTGCATCGTTACATGCGGCTGTGCGAGTCTGAAGAGGGACTTATGGACTAGTATCAGACGTGTGGACTTGAGTTGGACTGGGCTGGGATGAGTTCTTGAGCTATAACTACTCCGTGATTTGAAGCTCTTTCTTACACCTATATGAGAGTCATTGGATTTGGATGTGCTTCTCTAGCCAACCCGGCCGGACACACATAGCTATTGCTGTACAGATGAAATGTGCCATGAAATGTTGTACTCAGAAGATGGTTCAAAATCTTGCCTATGGATGAGAGACGCTTCAAAAAGGCCAAGGAAATACACCTGATCCTCTTTTACTTCAGTTTTTCACAAACATTATGAAACCCCTTCATATACTTAGGCCAGTCTCCTATGCCAACAATAAAAACTCACTCATAATCAGGATTTGTTAGTCTTCTGGCAGGAGGCTCCAATCTCTCTGTTTCTCATCAGTATACCCTGAGCGTTCACAGCACTGGTAGATATTGACAATGATAACACAGTGAATATGCAGCATCTTTCTGTTTTCTCTCTCGAGTAAGTGTGATTACTGTTCCTTTCCTCTGTACACAAACCACCGTCACTGAGGGGATTCTGATTCATGGTGAACCGACAGGACTGCAGAACTGCCCCTGTGGGTTTCTGAGATTGTAAATCTTGCACTCCCTGCCATCAAGCCAATTATAACTCACCGTGATGGCTCACAGTGACCCTATAGGACACAGTAGAACTTCCCCTGGGGAATTCCAATGCTTTTCTCATTGTTCTCCCTCAGAGAGGCTGGGAGATTCGAACTGCTGACCTTGAAGTTAGCAGCGGAAAACATACCCACTATACCAGCAGGGCTCCTTCATTTAATAAGATAAGATCTGTGTTCAGAACTTAGGTTGCAGCTAAGAGTTGCTCCATTCTTGCAAGGAACAGCAGTTTACTTGCTGATTTGCATAGAGTCCGCTCTCTGACATCCTTAAAGGAATACAGTCAAGAATCAGAACTTTTACGTGCACCAAAACTCCAATATTCCCACTTGGCAACGCTCCTGAGCAGAAGTGGGAAACACTTTCAATTTATTTGATCACTACAGTAATTAATTTCACTTTAACTTCGTCTTTAATTAAGCTTCACAGCTAGCGAGTGTAATGCCAGCTTTCTTTTTTCATAACTTTTTATGCTGATCTCTTTTGGTGCTTGGTGACAACAGAAACAAAACAGCACGGGGCGTTTATTCTGACAACAATAAGGTGAACACTCGCAGGAAGCACCGACACCATGCCAAGCAATCTTCTGAGCACTGACATGTAGCCACTCACTCCGCCCTCCCCGCAGCTTTAGAAGGGAGGTGTTACGACCGGCCCCTGCTTGGTGGGAACAATGAGGGAGGAAGGGTTAAGTCACTTCCCTGTGGTCACCCAGACACTAGGCAAAGGCACCAGACTTCAAACCCAGACATCCAAACCTGTGGGCCCACTTTCACTGCCACTGAGTCCAAACGGACTCACAGAGTTTAAAGTTCAGGGTAGGTGTGTCCCCAGTGGGTTTCTGAGGCTGTAAATCTTTATGGGAGTAGAAAGTCTTTTCTCTCTAGGAGAGGTTGGTGGTTTCAAACTGCTGACCTTGCGTTTGGCAGTCCAACTGGCCCACTCCAGGTGATAAGGCCAATTTAAATGCTCTTCCCACAATGTAAATGTTCTTCACGCTCGTTGACAGGGAGTGCACAGGTACACAAAGTCAAATTCGAGTGCTTTTGGTCCTACGGCCGTGAGTCTCACCATCCTTCAGGTTTCCAGTGGAAAAATTCATCTCTGATCAGTGTGCATTCTTTTGGTCAGTACGTCTCTTCCCTTTTCCTTGTTTTTCATGGAATCATTTCATGAGTTTTCTAGCGAAATCTCAGAGTATTCTGAAGTGCTACTTTCACACAAGCGCCTCATTGCCTTTGCTTTGCATGGAAAACGACATTGCACAAGGGGCCTTTGTTTTAGTTTAAGGAGAAGGGGCTCTACTCCAGTATGCATACACTGGCAGTTGGATCATCTCCCCGGCATTTTTTAAATGATAAAACCAGTGATACCGCTCCCTTCTTTTTCCATGCAGTCGTTCCCCACTTTTGTACAGGCTTTGTCTATAAGGAGACACGTTCAGGAGAGGACTGAGCCGCACTCTGTCCATCAGAAATGTTTGAAAGCCAAAGGGAATGACTACAAAGGAAAACAACATGGAGGACCCTGGCCTCCTCTGCCTGAGGCATGCTCCAGAAAAGAGTTGAGTCGTGCAAACGGTTCACGTGCTTGACTGTCCACTGAAAGGCTGGCAGTTCACGTCCACGCAACGTTACCTCGGAAGAAAGGTCTGGCAATCTAGTTGCAGAAAATTGCTATGGAAAACCCTGTGGCGTTCTACACTACCATGCGTAGGGGATGCCAGGCGTTGCAATGGAATCAAGAGCAACTTTTTAGAAAAAAATACTCTCTCTACATATACTTTCTGCTTCCAGTCACCAATTAATTGGGAAGTCATTTCTAAGGGGAACAGGGGGAGATAACCCCATATGTTAATCACCACGGGGTGGGAGTTTTTCTCTAAGTCCTTTTGGGCACATCACATCTACTGAACGTTACGATATGATACAGGTATGATACGGACCCCAAACCTTCAAAATAACTCTTAAAAACATCTCCTTTAACAAGTGTTACCATATCAACAATTGAACTACCTCCCATGTGAACACAGCTACTTAATGCCTTCTTGTCTACTTCCATTAGCATTCCCTGGGAACTATACAGAAGAATAAGGTCTGATAGCGATCCCTCCCAGAGACTCAAGTTTTAAAATGATGTGGACTTTCTTCAGGACATCATACACACTCTGCTCACAAATACCAACTATCTTGCCAGGATCACTTTTGTATGGTGTTGCCCTGCTGGATGGCAGCGTTTTCCCGCCTCCCCAGCTCTCACACTCACTCACTGCCTTGGAACTGAGTCCACTCACAACGGCCCTACAGGACAGGGCAGACCTGCCCCTATGAGTGTCTGAGACGAACTCTTCACCTGAGTAGAAAGCTGAGAACGCCGGGCGGCTGGTGGTTTCAAACTCCTGACCTTGTGGTTAGCAGCCAAACTCATAACCACTACACTACCACCCAACTGAAAACTACTTTATGGTACAAATTAGTGCTTCCCAGCGTGGACAATGCTACCCCTCACCTATGGGGCACTGGAACAACCCAGGGGAGGCTGCAGAAAGAGATGCCTACACTTTGCCCTGAATAAGAGGCTGAAATACAGTAGATTTTTAATGATCAGGGAGGCTCTGCGTAATTTTTTTTTTTCTTTCTAAAAAACAGGCCATTGGACAAGTAAGTTTGGGAATCTATGGTTCAAATGAATGAAAACACATTTTGGCTAAATCTACAATTAGTCATAATGTATTACATCTTAAGTTCAGTCACAAGACTTGAATATGATAGCATCTATTTAACAGGAAGCTGAAAAAGACTGCTCTTGGTAAAACTGTCTCAAGAAAGGACACCTACAGAGCATAATAATGAAATGTGTGTCTCTCTGTGTGTGTGTGTGTGTGTGTGTGTGTCCCGCATGATCCACGGTACAACTTGCTTCCTAATTGTATCACACACATGGATAGTCTGCCTAAGCTCTGGCACTCAACTAAAAACACATCTGTCATCCTACAGAAAATCTCTTCTGATTACACACAATCTAAATGGAAGTGGAACAGCTCTAGTGGGAAGTGTCTGAGCTATAAGTCAAGAGATGTCGGTTCGTCAGTGCAATAGTATTTAAACACCCAAAGGAGGAGGACAGCAGAGAGGTTGCTTTCCTAAACTCCACAATAAATGTAGATCACTTTCTTTGTCTTAAGTTAAGCCCATCGGAATTGAAAAAAACCTCTGTGCGGTTCACTTTTCTTATTCAGATTCTTCCAACTTACAATACAGAAAATGATACCAACCCCCATTGGGATTGACTTTATTCATGAATAAAACTAGAAAATTATCAACTGGACGACCTTTAAGACAACCAACACACCTTTTTGTGTGTGTCTGCAGTAGAACTTGAAGAGGCAAAGGGAAAATATAACCTCCCCAGTAGGTTTTGCAACACAGATTAGAAATGTTATTTAAACACTTGAGCACACAGTAGATCAAGGATGAGTCTAAAAACAAAGTCACGTCAATAAACTTCTCAATGTGGCCGTAATCACTTCCCGAGAATTCTTTCTCTCCGGATAAGCTCTTCCTCTTTCACACTCCCCTTTAACTCCGGCTAGGTCCCCACAAAGACCAACCACGCAGCCATCGATTCCATTCCAACTCCATAGGCAGAGTACACGCCGTGTGCGTTTCCAAGACAGCAAATCTTTACAGGAGTAGAAAACCACCTTTCTCCCACAGAGAAGCTGGTGGTTTGGAGGTGCTGACCTTGGAGTTAGCAGCCCAGCCATAAGCCGCCACGCCACCAGGGCTCTCCGAGGCAGACCGGAGGTGGAGCTAAGTAGGGACCTAACTACCCACCAACCCTGAGTCGACTCCAACTCATTGCGACCTGCGTAGGGGTTTGAGAGGCTGTCAATCTTTCCTGAAGCAGACAGTCTCAATGTTCTCTCATGGACTGGATGATTTGAGAGGCTGTCAATCTTTCCTGAAGCAGACAGTCTCAATGTTCTCTCATGGACTGGATGATTTGAGAGGCTGTCAATCTTTCCTGAAGCAGACAGTCTCAATGTTCTCTCATGGACTGGATGATGAGTTTGAACCCCTAGCCTTATGGGTAATAACCAATGCTTCCCACCAGGGCTCCTTATGCCTAACCAGAAGGATGGGTATGTATGTTCTCCATTCAGCTCACATGAGCAAGTACATAAACTGGGACAAAGCAGCAGGACAGCCAGTGGCTGGTTGACCACTCGGCAGTCACTGGAGACGGGCCACAAAAGGCCAGAGAGTCAGGAGAAAGACATGAAGCCCCAGATGTGGCCAGTCTTCCATCACAGAGAACTAAGGGTTTCGTGGGGCCAAACCAATGCCCAGAATGGCTTAGCTGTGTCTCAACATGGCCAGAGGGACAGGAATTAAGGTAAATAAAAATGGTTCATAATCGTCTTCAGGGGGCAATCAAGTTAGATTGTCTTACGGTGCTCATTACATTTCCTTTCTTTTTTCCCCTAGAATACTTGTTTTATTCTGTTGGCCTGGTAGTAGTTTTGTTTGTTTGTTTTAATTTTTTATTTGTTGTTGTGAATACATACAGGGACAAAAAAAGATAAAACCTCATTGTAATCAAGTCGACTCCCCTCGCAGCACTCTCTAGGGCAGAGTAGAACTGCCCTGGTGGGTTTCTAAGGCTGTAACTCATTAGGAGAGTTGAAAGCCTCATCTTCCCCCAGCAGAGCAGCTGGTGGTTTCAAACTGCTGACCTTGTGATTAACAGCTCAGTAGCATAACCTTGACGACACCAGGGCTCCTTCATATAGAGCAAATATACATACACCAATTTAGCCTGTACCAGTTTAGGACACTGGTTATAGTCTGTGTGCAACCATTAACATCGTCCTCCCCTGGGGTGTTCTTCTCCATTCACAAAATTCCACTGCCCTTTAGGATTTCAAGTTGCCCTTGGCACATTGATCCCAGATGAGTGGTTCTTAGCCGAGCGTATGCTCAAGGCTGATTTGTGCCCCCATGATTATTACTTACGCTAAACAATTGTTTGAACTTCTGTTCTGTGGTCCCTTTTGATAAAAATTCTTTGATAGAATCTTGGGTTAAAAGATGTTCAGAATTGGTTACCGCCAAGCGCTCATTTTTATATCTTCTTGAGATTTGTTATAAAGTCCTCTTAGCGAACTCCCAAACATCCACTTCCATTCATTAAAAATAGGCATTAGGCTTGGCAGTCACTGCCCAGTTCAAGGAAATGTCAACAAGGTATTGAACAGAAACAGGATTCCTGTTTGCAACGGTTGTTCCGGATCTTTAATTACAGAAGGTCACATGCCCCCAAAGTTCCCTCCTCCCCTCCCTCCCTCAGAGCGCCCCGAGGATAGCATGCTTTCAGGCAGCAACCAAGGAAGCTTTTGCAACTAATGACACAACTCAGTTAGAAGGCTGTGTGAACTGTTTCAGTGACCATCCTTAGGCTGCTAATCACCTTGACTCTGAAGCAGTGTCCTGTCTGAGCACAACAGGAAACAAAGGAATGGCATTAGTTCAAGGTCGGGATTTAGAATACAAAGGTATTTCCATATGTCATCAGTAATTCACAGATAAGGATATGCTAATAAGGAAGGCAAATGAGTAATGATATTACTTGTATGCGACAACTATAGTACCCAAACTGTACCACAAAATACTTTATCAGCAAAGTCGTATTCTCTCACTGTGACATCTTGTACGTGAAGCGAAGTAACAATTATCATTTACTTTGACTAAAGAATTTCCGGACAAATACTCACACCCCCACACCCCCTTATAGGCGTGAGAAACAATGATGAGGGGCAAAGAAATGCCTGCTGACAGAGAGAATACGTTACACTGGATAAACATGTGTCATAAATGATACCATAGCATCATATGCTTTCTCAGCTGTAACTACTGAATATGACATTTCAGAAAAATTCATTTGAAATAAGGTAAGATAACCAAAAAATGCTTAGTCCCTCTCTTTTATCACTTCTACTAATCAACAAATCACAGTATTGGTACTATAGATATACTATATATAGTCTTTCCATGACTTAGGACTTGAAATAAGCATTTTTTTTTTTCAGATTTCCTTAGTTTCCTTCCATGTGATGAAATAAGCATATGGAGTGCGTTTTGCTCCATACTTTCACTACTGTACCATCAAAAATCATACATACGTACAATTCAAGACATGCTCAGTAATATTCAAGGAACTAATTTAATATCCCCCCAAAAGCTATAAACCACCCACATTTCCACCAGCAAAAGCATGAACAAAACGGAATATTACACAGCAATAAAAATGAATGGTCTAAAGCTACACATGAAGGCCAGAATGAATCTCACAAACTAATGTCCAAGAGGGAAGTCAGCTACCAACTAAGATAGAGGCTATGTCATTCCATTGATTAAAAAGTTCAAAAGCAAGGGAGAGAATCTAAGGTATTTGAGACCTGGAAGGTGGCAGTGTGGCAAAAGGAGGGGTGCTCCTGGGGTACTGAGGCACTTCACTTCTGAACATGGGGTGGTAACGTGCTGTGCTCATTCTGTGAAAATCCACTGAGGCAAATGCTTACACCCAGTATAATTTTCAATGAAAATAAATTTCTTTTAGTAAATTTTTGCCAACTGGTTTTCTATAGTGAAAGAGAAAGAAATGTAGTACTTCTTTTTTTAATGTAGTCCTCTCTGTGACAGGCAGAATTTCTGAAAGCTTAGGAAAATCCTCAACTACAGAAATTGAGCTCATTCTGAATGATCCCACACATTTAAAAGTTGTGCACATGTGTAAGCATTCCAAATGAGACAGTTACAAAATGGTGAGATCACTAGGATATGCCCGAACCTTCTGAACGGTGCAGATTTAAATCTCCATTCTGTGGAACCGTGAAGGTAGACTTGCTCTGTGGCGTCAATAACTTTCTATTGGACTGAGATATAGGGGGCTCTTGGGAAGCTATTAGCAAATATATATGCATATAACTAAGCAAAAATTACTGAACGTGAACATATGTAACCTTACATTACATTTTAACGTCTCAAGGGGGAGGGGCATCATCATACCCTACATCCTATTCCCAGCTAACCTAACACATATAAAGTTTACATTACATTTTATGGTTTCAACAAACAAACAAAAAAGATGTCACTGTTTTTAATACCTTACATCCTATTCACAGCTAACCTTTGACCTTCTTCATTGTCACTTTTCGGCATTTTCCTGTCTCCAGGAAACCAGACTCACCAGCTATTATTCATTTTACATAACATAACAAGAAGGAAGTGCAAATGGAAAATGTTGTGCTTGTAGACATCAGTCATACTCTAGCCAATAACAGAACTCATGGCCACCCAGTCGATTCGGACTCATTGTGACGGTATCCACGGCTTCTGAGGCTATAAATCTTTACAGGGGCAGACACCCTCCTCTGGCACCCTCAGAGTGGATGGAGGGTTTGACCTGCTGGCCTTGCGGTTGGGAGCCCAACACATAACCATTAATTCACCAGGGCTCCGGTAGTACTCTAGACACCAGGATGGGAGGAGGTGGAGGGGAGAGAAAAATCAAGTTTTCATGGAGTCAATCTGGACTCAGAGTGAAACTATGTATTTCAGAGTAGAACTGCACTTCGAGGGTTTTCAAGGCTGTAACTTCCAGAAGTAGAGCACCAGGATCTTTCTTCCAAGGCAACTCTGGGTGGGTTCGAACTCTCAACTTTTCAGTGAGTAGTCAAATAGTTAACTGTTTGCGCCACCCAGGGAGTCTGGTAATCTTCTAACCTAATCTAACCCCCCTCAATATAGAGTTCGTTTCAACTCATAGAAATCCTATGGATAGAGTAGCAATGCCCCATAGAGTTTTCCAAGGCTGTCAATCTTTATAGAAGCAGACCGACTGTCTCTGCCCACCTCCCCTACCCCTCCACCCACCTCACCACCCACCCCACCACCACCCACCCCATCGCAAGGAATGGCTGGTGGGTTCAAACTGCTGACCTTTCAGCTAGGAATCCAATACCTAACCAACTGTGGAGAGGGCTCTGGGATGGAACAATGAGTCATTGCTATAAATAGAAATCGGCTTGATGGTTTGGGGTTAGCCACAAGAATAGTGTCATGTTTAGGTGCTATGCAAAGAATTTACAGCACTGAGAATTTACACACATAAACATATCAGTTTTCCTTATCTCTACAGTACTATCAATGAGCCCGGTGACATAGAGGGCTACGCATTGGGCTGCTAACCATACGGTCAGCAGTTCATAACCACTAGCCTCTCCAGGAGAGAAAGATGAGATTTTCTACCCCTGTAAACAGTTACAGTCTAGGAAAACCACAGGACAATTCTACTCTGTCCTATAGGGTCACTATGGGTCAGACGTGACTCTATGGCAGTGCGTTTGTTTGTTTTTCAACAGGACTATTGAAAGGACTGTGGGCTGCCAAAGAGTAAACAAATATGTATTGAAGGAACTATAACCAGGATGCTCCTTAGAAGCAAGGATGGTGAGACTTCATCTCAAGTACTTCGGACATGTTTCAGGAGAGACCCGTCCCTGGAGAAGGACATCATACTTGGTAAAGTAGAAGGGCAGCCAAAAAAAAGGACGATCCTTGGTCACATGGATTGACACAGTGGTCGCAACAATGGGCTCAAGCATGAGGACAATTGTGAGGACAGGGCAGGGTCCAGTCGTGTTTTGTTCTGTTGTCCACACGGTGACTGAGTCTGAACTGACTTGATAGCACATCAGTTGACTTGATTACAACATCATCATCAAGAAAACCGAAGCTATGTTCATATGAGTACATCCTTGGTTCTCTACGTTCTTTGCTCAGCACAGAAACATGACACTATTCTTGAGGCTACCTTCCGACTAACTCAGACCACACAGCGTCATAGAGTGGATTCCTACTCCGAGAGACCCGAACTAGGTGTCCTGAGACTGTAAATCTTTATTAGGAACAAACAGCCTCATCATTTGCTTGTAACTTCCTACAGGAGTTAAAATCTTTTCTCATAAAGCTGCCCCTGGGGGGGAAAATCAGTTTTAAAAAAGACAATATTTTATTGTGTTTTTGGTGAAAGTTTTCATAGCAAAACTGTTTCCCTGGGACAATGTCTACCCAAACTGTTCAGGGACCTGAGTTACATTTTCCACAACGTGCCCACGTTCTCTACTTGTGTGGTGATGGTTCTGTTTCCGGTGCTCAGATCTCCTGCCTCTCCCTCTTTGCTTTGGAGTAATGCTGCCTGTTCCGCCTCATTTAGACGGGTTTTAAAGGGAACACTGTACTTCATTTCATGTGCCAATCTACTAATTCACTAAGCAGTGACCCCAGGGAATAATTCTAATTCACGGCTTAAAGGGCTTATAGAGTTAGGGGGTGACAGAGAGTCCTCGAATCTCAACTAGTCTGGACTCTTTAAAAATGGGAGTTCTGGTCCATATGTTTCCACCAGTTTATACTGACCTTGAACGCTGGAAAACCTTTTGAAGTCAATTCTTCATCAGAAATAAAATTCAATGTCACCGTTTTGGTAGAGTTTGGGAGTTTAAGTTCAGATAGAAAATGCTATTGATTCAATAGCAATCATCTTTCGTTGGGTAGGAAAAAAACCTTCACACACAGAGACAAAGGAACCCAGAGATCATTCAAAGACCTATCTACTTTAACCAGTTACTAAGGGTTACCAGGGGGCATGCTAACTTTCAGGAAGCTCTTAAGACCCAGTAGATTTTAGTTGTCGCCAAACCAAACTCACTGCCGCCAGGTCAATGGCGACTCGTAGTGACTCTATATGCCACCAGGGCTCTGTGTGATTTCAATGGCGCACAACCCAGTGACCAAACAATTAGACACAGCGCAAAGGTCACCCAGCAAGCGAATAAAGGAGCTCTGGACTATGGAGCGGAATGCTTGACACCAGTAAAAACGAGGGAATGGAGGCACATACACATAAAACATTGACGTGGGGATGAATGGCACACCACTGCTAAACCAACAGCAACAACTTTGTAAGAGCTTCCGACTTAGGCCAAGTCCAAAGGCTGGCAACATGACTTCGAGTGAGCCAAACAGCGAGGTCATTTTCAAGGACAAAACTGATTTTTAATCACCATACCTAAATGTGGCCTAATGAAAAAAAGCAAGTAGCACAATGTTTAAGAGTCTAGACAGTTTCAGTAATGAAATAAAAACAAAATAAAGTGTAGGTTGGAGCTCCAGCCATTCTTCGTGCTGTCTAAAAGAGTTGCGTGCAACGGGGACCCTGTAGTCACAAAGGGATTGACACTGAGATGTAGAAAAGCAGATAGACGGCACTGAAATATCAAAGAAATGTACACACTTCAAAATGCAGTGGAATGAAAACCAGTATTAGAAGCAGATTAGAACAAGCATAACATAAGGATGCAAAAGTGTCACACAATTGAATTAATCAGCCATTCTTTAGTTACATATCAGGATATCACTGCAAAAACACAAGCTGCTTTTTTGGCTTTGCAAAACAGTGGACACTGATCTCACCTGATCTCATTTTCATACTGTGGGGACAGTCTACCTGAATTCTGGTAAAAGCTTTTCAGGAAAGAGGGAGCAGAGAAGGAAGGGGCAGACAAGGAAGTATGGAGACTTGGAAGACTGGAGGAAGAATTACTCTCCTTGTGCATACGTTGAACTGATGGAAGAATGCTGAGTACAGAAAATACAGCAAATTTGTCATAATTTATAGTTCATCAAAAATCTTTCTTCACTATGACAAAGCATACAAACAGAATTTTGCTATATCGAATCTTCCTTGGGAAGGATCCTGTGGGGGGCGGGGAGCATGCACTCCTTTGTTTAGCTGGCTACAGCCTATACTTTTACTCTTTACCTTGGCCGGCTTTCAACCCATCAATGTTTACCTGAAAAAGATGGTTATCAATTTCATGACAAAAAGTGACGTCTGCTTTTACATGCAAGGCTCTTAACCGGTCACCGGGGAAGGGGCGTAGGGGGGTGGGGGGTGCGTGGAGCGGATAAAGAAGCGTAGGAAACAAGTTCCAGAAGGAAAAACTGATGATCAATAGTTATGAACTGTCCAAAGTATCAGTGT
>NW_022103908.1:7290853-7295445 GCF_000313985.2 Echinops telfairi | reverse complement strand
TCCGAGAGACCCCGTAACGCTGCCTCGCCGACGAAAACCAAACAAAATGAAGTCTTGAATTGTACGCTCTAATTTGTGCCATACAGTAAAATGCCCCAAGTGCAGGCTCACCCTTTTTATCATTAAATCTCAAATTATTCTGTTACATTTTGTTGTATGAAACATGTAAGTTCATTTCTAACGGACCCAAATCCATTGCCATTGTGTCTGTTCTGACTCACGGCGACCCAGGACGGGGTTTCCAAGGCTGTAAAACTTCACAGGAGCAGAGCTCTCTGCTCGTGCGATTGAACTGCCGACGTTGCTGGTCAACAGTCTACGAGATTATCGGACAGGGCCAGGAAAGCTTTCTTTCTAATGGAGGTGTCCTGCCAGTAATCATTGCGGGCATATTTTCCCTTCCTTGGTATCACTTTATTCTAGAGAAGTTTTCAAAATGAGTTTCATAGTTTGTGTTAACTGACCATGCGAGTATAATAAAATATAGCCAAACAGCCTTCCCTGTACGCAGTTAATTTAGGTGGTTTTTCCACCCTGAGATTCTGTAAGCTCACCGTGGAAGCTAACAGGAAGTTCCACTGTACAATTCGCTGACTTTGTTCCTTTACAGTCACCAAGAAGACTAGTTTTGTCAGCACGTTTCCAGACAAAACAATTGCATGGCATCTCATTTTTTTATGAAAAAAAGCAGGGGGGGTGGTGTGCAGGGAAAATGCCGCAAAACACTTTAACCCCTTCTCTTTGGGTGTGACTTAGATCTGGCCACGTTTTCTAATAGCTGATATGGTTCTAATTTACTTTTGTTTACTGCCTTTCACAGGACCGGATGTTGGCTAGGGCATCAAGTCAAAATCACAACAGATGACGGGTTCACTCACCTGCACTGCTCGCTGGAGCTCTGCCTCAGGAGCGGGGAGCGCACGCCAGGTGCCCTCCCCTCCTGCAGAGTCAGCTTTCTCTTGGAGCTGGAGGGGGGGTGGCTGAACGTGTGTGCCCGTCTGCGGAAATATGGGGAGTCCGAATCCTCTTCAGGGAACGTGCTCCAAGCTGAGGACAGTGGGGAGGCTGGTGGTGTTCCTGGTGGGGAGTCGCCCGGGGAGTAGTCCTGAAAAAGCAAGCGAACTTGAAGTCTTCCTTTCCCAAAAGGGTCCTAGCAGACCTGCTGAAGCTCCCGGCTCAGATGGGGCAGGGGCCTCTTCTTCCTCCTGAGTCATGACTCTCTCTCTCTCTCTCTCTCTCTGACTCAATCCATGCTGAAGGCTAATCAGTATGACCAGAGCCCACTTCTTCTGATAAGCAGCTAGAAGACTGCATGAGTAAAGATAGGCCGGACAGAGAGAAGAGGTCCTAAGAAAAGGTATTCTTTCCCCTGGACACTGTGTGTGAAAAGCTACAGCTACTGTACCTCTCCACTGGTGTCAGAAGGGAAGAAATCCTGACCAAAGGGAGGTGGAGTCTGCGTTTATGCAGCTACTGATTTCCGTGACAGAGCAATGGCATACTTCCTGTACCATCAAAACAATGTGGCCCTCCCTGAGTGTTCGGGTCTCCTGGTAAAGCCATCAGGAAAATCAAATAACGCCTGTTAAGTATCTTCCTTCACTTTGGATGTTCCGATCCAGCGACATGTGGCCTGAGGTCATTTATCTTTTTTTTTTTAATTAAAAAGACATGAAAAACAGGAAACGAATGAAAAATGCATTCGGCTGGAATGCAGCTGATACGGCATGAGGAGCCCGAGTAACTCTTTCCATATCGACAGGTGTGATCCTGATACTTGCCAGAATGGACGGCATGTTCGAACTGTGGACTGGACAGACAAGGCTCAGAATCAAAGCTGAATGCCTGCCTCAAGTCCCTCAACAGAAAAGTTCACGGAGATATTTTCATGGTTTTCCCATTAAAAATTTAAAAAGTGGGTGGCCTCCGGCTGGCTGTTTTCTGTCAGAACGAAGACCAAAAAAACCAGACCTCCTGAGTATTGTCTAGGAGATAACAAGAGCCTCCTCTTATCATTTGAAAAAGGTTAAAAAGGGGGGAGGAGGTGGCAATATAGGGAACTAACCAAAGAAAAACAGCCCAGGAGAGGCACCACTTAGCATCACTCCTGAGATGGCTTGGGCTCCTCCAATACTGGTGTTCACAGTGTGAGTGCTGGCAACCGCTGAGCACCTGATCAGAGTATAGCCACCCATCAGGGGCTCCTTCTAAGCCATTGGGAGAGCTGCAGGTTTAACATACTGACCAAGATGCTAATATCCAGAATCTTCCAGGGTAGGTACTTCCCTAACAATACCTCCAACATTTACCTTTTTGACGTCAGAGAGAACTCAGAACGAGGTTAAAGAGCCTGCCTCTGACAGCAGTCAGTGCTGGGTTTTGCTGAACTTCCCATTTGTATTCAAAAGCGAGTTCTGCTGGGTTACCTTCTCTGAAGCAAGACTGCTGGACCGTTCGATGCTGTCCATGCTTCCCAGGCGGCCTCTCATTCTGCTAGCTCCCTGAGGGAAGAGAACCAAATTGAATTGCTCAGACAGTTTAGGTTTTTACTTCCAAAACTTGCCTCTTTATGTCAGGGCTAAGTTGATCCTCCTTTGTGTGGCTCACTCAGATGTGTTGGCAATACAGCACCAAAAACAGGACCATTCTCAACCGAGCTCCAGGATGGCTAAATCAGCCAACGAGTGACGAGAGACTCAAGTTACGTTGGTTACAAGGTTAACACACGACTTTGCAAAACGTTCGGAGCGATCATCCGAGAGACCCCGTAACGCTGCCTCGCCGATGAACGTACACAGGGAAGGTGTCGCTGCAAAACCCACAAAAACGTTGTCAGAAACCGACTTAGAATGATCTCTCCGCCCTAATTAAAAACTCACAGTGTTGTGCTATTAGAATGAGCACAGGTTCAAAATGAAGAGAAAGGTGCTTTTCACAAACGATTTGGATTTTGTTTCGTTCAGTCCAGATTCAGACCTTAAAGAAACGCTTCATTCTAGCAGACGGCCCTTCTACTCTCATAAAGAGTGACCGTCGGGGAAACTCGCGGGGGCAGTTCTACCCTGTCCTGCAGGGTCGCTGTGAGTCAGCATCCACTCGATGCGGTGACTTTGCTTTTCCATCTTCTAGAAGGAAGATACCAAGCTGTCTGGCTTTGCTGGTGTTCCTGAGTCAGCTTGTGTTTTTCCTGGCAGGCAGTCCCTGGTTTGGGGTTCAAAGTAGGAAGGACCAAAGAGATCCGCTTGTCTAGTCTCTCATGTTACACAGGGAGAGACTGAGGCCAAATATTGAGCACAGAAAGCAGGCTGGGAGCCTTGTCGCATACAGCGTATTGAAAAGAAAAGCACAGGGTGAGAACGGCATGACTTTTAAACCTGTGGGTCTCGGCATAAGGGCAGCCAGAGTCCTCCTTAGACGTGAGGCAGCAAGACTGAGTCTCATGTGCTTTGGACAAGAGCAACGTTATCAAGGATTCAGTCTCGCTTGGATCCACAACCGATGCTCATGGAAGCAGCAAGCAAGAGATCAAAAGATGTGCTGCACAGAAATTCCTCATCGCAAAAGTATATTTAATTCTATGTCATTGGGAAATTATTGATGTCATCGGTGCAAATTGCCTTATACCCAAGGGGGGTGATTTTTCTCTTTTGTTTTTCTGCCCTTTGTTTGTTTGGTTTGTTTTTGTGTTGTTCTTGTGGGTTTGTGTAAACCAGATTAAACCAGTGCCAAAGGGAACCAGAGTCGTTCAAACCCATGGACAAGCAGATGGATTCTGGGCTCCCACTTACTTCTAGCCCCAATCCAAGAACAGTTACTTAGTTCTTTTAAAATGGGCCTGCTCCATACTTGCCTGCATGAAACAACCACTGAAGATAAGTGTGCTACAGCAAAGCGTGGTGAAGAAAGCAGATGGTGTCCGGCTATCAACTGGAAGAGTATCTGGGGTCTTATAGGCTTGTATTTAATTAAATAAGCAGCCATCTAATTGAGGTGTCAACTAAGTCCACATGGAAGAAGCACACCAGTCCGTTTGATCCAAATATGACAATAACAAAGTGCACATAGGATAAAGGGAAAAGTATCAGAGCTTACATTGTGAGCACCCAATTTGTAGAAGGCTATGGAGGGCAATGGAAGCCCAAAATCCACCTGCAGATTATCTAGTTGGATTAAGGCTCTGGCAGATTCCTTCTAGCCACAGGCAAGGGCCCTGAACAGCTTTACTATCAGACAGAGATTATTGTAAACTCGATTGTGGTGGAACAAACCATGGTATAATATGATACGTGGTCAGTTGGATTTCCTCTGGAACCAACCTGAAGTTTCGCTAGGCTGAAGTTAATTCTCACCTGTTCCAGGAAAGAAATTTCTTCCCTGACCTTTTAAATATGGATAGTGGTCTTTTCATTATTACGCTTGAGTTGTATTTTTATCTTTGTATTATGATTTTTTTTCTTCCCTTTTGTTTCATGTTTGTTTCTTACTGCTTCTGTTGGGTTTCCCAGTTTGTGTATCACAGGAGTGGATGCACAGAGACAAAGAACAAGACTGAGTCTTGCTGGTTTATGGAGATGTGGATGCACTGGTTTATG
>NW_022103908.1:7289178-7290582 GCF_000313985.2 Echinops telfairi | reverse complement strand
ACTGGTTTATGGAGATGTGGGTGCACTGGTTTATGGAGATGTGGGTGCACTGGTTTATGGAGATGAGGATGCACTGGTTTATGGAGATGAGGAGGGGCCTAGGGAATGGAGAGGGTGAGGGGATTTAGGGAGCAAACAATGAATGCAGGAGGGGAGCAGGAGCATTAGAACTGGTTGTGATGATGTTTATACAATGCTTTTTGAAAGTGATTTAACCCATGGAAGTGTATGCTATGTGAATATTATCTCAAACCTGAATAATGGTTACCATGAGTGAAGGTGAAAGAATTGTTGCCTAGGGGACATTGAGTTTATGTTCAGGGTGTAATAATTTGGAAAGGATATCAATAATGGTTCTACAACGTGAAGGGTATAATGAATGGCACTGAATAATGCATGTAGAAGTTGTAGAATTAGAGAATGTTTTGTTTCGTATATTTTTACCACAATTAGAAAAAAATGATTACATGATAAACAATAAGTACAAGAAAGAATATGCTCTAGAATTGAATGTGGTGATAGGGTTGAATTATTGAATTGTATCACATTCTAATGAAATGCTAATAAAACTGGGTTTTTTTTTAAAAAGGCGTTGCATTGGGTAAATCTGCTGCACAAGACCTCTTTAGAGGACTGAAAAGTAAGGCTGTTACTTTGGTGCCTCAGGGGCAGCCGAGCCAAGCCATGGTACTTTCCGTTGCCTCCTCTGCGCATGAAAGTTGGACTTTGAGTAAGAAATGTAGACCAAAGATGAAATTGATGCCTCTGAACTATGCATCTGGCAAAGCACACTGAAAGACCCATGGACTGCTAAAAGGACAAACAAATCTCTCTTGGAAGAAGGACAGCCGGAGTGCTTCTTAGAGGCAAGGATGGTGAGACTTTGTCTCACGTATTTTGGACATATTGTCAGGAGAGACCAGTTCCTGGAGAAGGACATCATGCTTGGTAAACAGGGGCAGCAACAAAGAGGAAGGCCCTCAAGGAGAGGCATGGACAAGGTGGCTGCAACAATAGCCTCACACATGTGCACAACTGTGAGGATGGCTCATGACCAGGCAATGTTTTGTGCTGTTGTGTATGAAGCAGCTGAGCCAGAACTGACTTGAGGAAACCTAACATCCTTCCAAACAACAGCAGCATATATGTATGTGTGTGTATGCATATATACGTACATATATGTCTGTGTGTACCTATAAATAGTCTCTGGAATTTCCACTAATCAACTTTTGGATTTCTAGATAGGTCCTTTCACTTTGAATGGTTTTCTGCTAATGTTCATTTCCTTGTATTGGTGTTCTCTCTGTTGAGCTATTTTCCCTTCTAGTTCGGAGGTCTTCTATTGGCTTCTGTCTTCTGCCAGAACGTTTTAAGATTTCTTTCTTGCTCTCCACTGCTGGTTCT
>NW_022103908.1:7278836-7288890 GCF_000313985.2 Echinops telfairi | reverse complement strand
GGTGGTGCTGTCTGTGAAAAATCAGCTTGTTTCAAATGGAAAATGTCCCCACAGGGGATTTCTGTACTCTGCTAAGGCAGTTATCACTCATCTGCCCACCTGCAGTCATTTCCTCTGCTGCTGCCTTTATGTGTGTGGATGTACGGGTAACGTTATGGTGGAAGTTTGGTTTTAAATCTTTTAGTAAAAGTTCAGAAACGTCTTAAGGGAGAGGAGCTCAGTTAAATGGATTTGTTCAACCGACTATGTTGCAAACTTTTATCTATCAAGGACCAGATCTTTAAAATGTTAGGATTTACAGACTACCTATGATTTCTGTCATGTTTTTCTTTTTCTTTTCTTTTCTTTCTTTTTTTAACAACTCATTTTAAAATATAAGCACTATTCCTAGCTGGCAAGTGGCCCAACAAGAAGCGGGTGCAGGGTGTGTTCAATCCTGCTAGAGTCCCTGTGGTGCAAATGGTTAATGCGCTTGGCTGCTAACTAAAAGGTTGGCAGTTCAAACCCACCCAGAGGGGGTCTCAGAAGCAAGACCTGGCAATTTACTTCTGAAAGACCAGCCAATGACATCCCTTGGGTCACTCTGACACACATGGGTTTGCCATAAGTAAGCCTCAGTTCGATGGTAGCAGGTTTTTACTATACAGCCACTTCATCCTCGGGATTATTATTTTTGTTTTACTGAGAAAGGCACAAGGTCTCAGCAAGTTGAAATAATTTGCCCAGATTGACAAAGCTAATGGCACAGAACTCAAAAACATGCTTGACAAAGGTATGCATTAATGCAGAATAAAAGAGTGAGTGTTCTCACAGCTATAGTAACTCACTGCCATTGGGACATTGCTGACTCATAGCGACCCCTTGTGGGTTTCCGAGACAGTAACTCTTTTCAGTATTTCTCCCAAAGGGGCTGCTGGTGGTTTTGAACTACCAAACACATAGATCGCCACCCAACACTCAACCACTGCACCCCCAGAGCTCCCAGAGCTCTATACCACCACTGATACTGTAAAAGTTACCTAAAATCCATTTATAAATAACAAGCATCTTCATATGTCACAGAAGAAAACTGCATGATCTCAATGTGTGAGCAATTCCGTGCTACGTTTCAAGGTGATACTGAGATACAGCAACAGAAGTGAGGCAGCGTGGGTGTGAGGAAGCCGTGATCCCTGAGTGCAAATCCACGAGTTAGCGAGAGCTGCACACGGTACTACTCCTGTCCTCATCGAGAACCCCAGAGCTGGACAACCAGAAGGGGTGATTTTTGTTCTTAAAGACAGAGTTTCTTCAAGAAGATACTAGAAAAACACAAGCACGTATAAACGGAACATCATCAAAATGAAAAAGGTGTGTGCACCGATGAACACACGTAAAGGCAGCCCACGGAAAGGAAGAAGACGTTTTTCCAAAGTGTATGCATACAGTTGATGCAGGATGTGCACCCAGAATACTTAAAGAACTCCTTCAATTCAATAGGAAAAAAGAAACTCCTATTTAAAAACGAGCTGAGTCTCTGAACAGACAGTTCTCTAAAGAATATATTCAAGTCCAGTGTAAGATATGACAAAATAATAATTTATAAATTATCAAGGGTTCATGAGGGTGCGGGAAGTAGGGAGGGAGGGGGAAAATGAGGAGGGGACAACATGGAGAGCAAATGTTTTGAGAATGATGAGGGTAATGAATGTACAAATGTGCTTTATACAATTGATATATGTATGGATTGTGATAAGAGTTGCATGAGCCCCCAATAAAATGATAAAAAAAGAATAAATATTTCCAAGTTTAAAAAAAAAGAATATATTCAAGTGGCCGAAACACATATGAAAAGATGCCCAACATCATTAGCCATTGGGGAAACACAAGTGCAAACTACACTGAAACACCACTTCCTATGCACAGGGAATGGATAGATTCAGAAAGACAGATAACACAGCCCAACCAAAATAAAAATTTTTTTCTTGGTGTTTTGGCTTTTAGGCCTGTAACTGGAGCTAATTGGGGCGCTGATTCAGAAAATTGCACTGGATAGACCACATCATCTCTAATTTCTTAGCTAAAGGGGGTTTCACTATTTTTCAGCTATTAAGTTATATTAATTTATTGTCTTCGCTTTAAATATGAGAAGAATTCAGACCCACAAGTTACAGGATAAGACCCCCCCAAAAGGTAAGAAATATTCTACAAAGAATTAGGTATTAAGGGAAACAATATACGGAACCTTGGTGGCTAGTTGGTTAGCCCTTGAGCTGCCAATCGTTAGGTCAGAGGTTCAAACCCACCAGTCACAATGCAGCCTTTAAAAGACTCCAAGGTTTTGAAACCCAGAGGGGCAGTTATTCTCTGTCCTGGAGGGTGTGGTAGGCACCTAAACTGGTGTCAATTTAAGGATTTAGAGTGTAGGGGTGGAGTCTAGGCTATCAATCTGGAGATAGCCAATGAGACTTCTGTGTGGGCATGGCCTCCTGAGAATTCTGGGAAATCTGGAAATTCCTTCTTGGAGGCAGGAGACACCAATCTCTCTCAGGTCATTCCCTTGGAGACTCTCTACTGACAAGGCTGACTTCCTACGACGCGTCCCTGAGGAGATGCCACATGGGCCTACCCTGATGCAGCCCTGGGAATTGGAATGGCCACGTGGAGACCTCTGCCAGCGCTGAGATGCTTCTACCTCCAAAGACTTTCTTCCCACTGGCCTGTGATCTTCTACATTCGGCTTCATTGCATGTGTTTTGTGAGTGTGAAGAGGACTTTCTAAATTGCTGTCGGGCTAATTAGCCGATATGAGCTAATATCGGACTTATGACCTTGGACTGGCCTGGGATGTCTTCTTAATGTTCAATTGCTTTTGTATCTAAACCTCTCCCTTATGTACATATGCGTGTTTATGAATTTGTTTCTCTAGTCCACCCAGACTAACACAGAGGGTCACTAGGAGGTAGAATTGATTTGATGGCAGCAGGTTTTCCTTCGGGGATGGGAGTTTGTGCACTATGTACAGAGACTACGAGTCGGGTACTGCAAACCCAGAGCACAGCTAGAAGAGTGGAAGTGGAAAAAGAAATTTGGAAAAGCACGTGTACAGAAGGTGTGAAGGCAATTTAGAGTGTCAAAAAGATAAGACTTCATAGCAAAAGTCATCAGTGTAAGCCCAGCCTCCGTGTCTGGAATGCCCACGTTCTCTGAGAGAACTTAAAGGGGTGGGTGGGATGGGGTGGGCAGAGCTGGTACGTTTTAGGAACCCAGTGAACCCTTCTTGCTATGGGAGTTTTCATACAGCAGGGTGCAAGCAAGCCCTGGCTGCTGCTCTTGTACTTGTAATCAGTTCCAACCCAGTTGTTGTTGGGTGCCATCAAGTCGGTCCCGGCTCATAGCGCCCCTGTGTCGAACGGAAACAGACACCATCAGACCCTGCACCGTCCCCACAATCGTTGAGATGTTTGTGCCCCTGGTCAATCCGCCTCTTTGAGGGTCTTTTTTCAGTGCTGGTACTGCAAGTGCGGGACCACACCAGCCAAATGAATCCTCACTAATAGAGACTGTGATATAGCATGGTGCTACCTATCAGAACCCCCTGTTTCCGTGCTGCTTCTCACCCCACAGAGTAGAGGGTAGATCAGATGTGTGTAATTGTAGATGTCTCAAAAATGAATTTCTTTGTTCAAGTAGGACTAGCAAGATTCACCTTACTAATGGTGACCATTTGCCTACCGAGGTCACTCGAGAAGCAGCGAAGCACAAGCTGACGGTACACAGGGATGCTTTGATAGACCATGCATCCTCAACCACACCATCCCCAGTTTCTCTGGGCCTACCCTCTGAGTCTTCGTGGAGGGTTACTGAATTCTGGGTATGGAGCAGTCTTACACAGGGCCTGTATTAAGGAACTGTTACTGAGCTCATGACCCCTGCAGCCAGTGGCTTTAGACAGCCAGCTGTTCTTGACTCTGTGAAAAGTTGAAAAATTACCCTGCCTTGCAAAACAAAGCCCTCAGCTGGCAGGAAGCCTTGCCCTTTCAAGGAGCCACGGTTGCGGATGGGTCAGGCTGCTCGCTGAGCAGTCAGCATTCCCGGGGAGGAAGACGAAGCCATCTACTTCCATGAAGCTTTACAGACATGGAGACCCAACGGGGCAGTTCTACTCTGACCTAAGTCATGGGTAGTGGGTCGGTTTGGGGCTTTTTTTTTTTTCTCACTTTAAATTCAAACAGAGACTTCTGGCAGTATATTTCACTAATCGATAGCCACTCTCGCTCTCCTTTTATTTCATTTATTTTTTAAATGATGAGATCCCTCTACTTCAGCGGTTCTCAACTGGTGGGTTGTGATCCCTTTGGGGGTCGAACGATCCTTTCACAGGGGTCGCCTGATTCATAACAGTAGCAAAATGACAGTGATGAAGTAGCAACAAAAATAATTTTATGGTTGGGGGTCACCACCACATGAGGAACTGTATTAAAGGGTCGCCGCCTTAGAAGGCTGAGAACCACTGCTCTACTTCATGTAACCAAAAACCAAATACTGCCATCGAGTCCATGGGGACTCACAGCGACCCTACACAACAGAGTAAAAATGCTCCTGTGGGTTTCCGAGACTATAACTCTTCTTATTTTTCCAAAACCATTTTACGAGGAGCTAATACAGACATCATACCATTCCATAGTTGAATCACATCAAGCAATATTGTACAATTTCTACCACAATCAGTTTCAAAACATTTCTTCCTTCTTGAACTCCTGAAACCAGCTACCCTTTACATGCCCCTCAACACCACCACCACCCCCCGAACTCTTATTCTAATTATTGTCTCTATAGGCTCATCAATCCTGGGTTTCATATGCTGAACAACAGAAAAACATGTAACAAAGATTCAAGAAACCTACCCACGATAACAAAATACATCAGATAAACCCCAGTATGGAAAAAAAACAACCAAGATGTTAAACATATTGAAAACCAGATTGCGCCCAAAGTATATCAGAGGGGGAATCAACGGTTCAAGTCAGGTTGATCATTTTAATCCACTACAGTCATCTCTCAAAAACTCTCTGGTAACCAGTTCATGCCCACCTTCAATTATGGTTAGAGGAAAATCACTGGGGGCTTATTTCCTGCGTAGCTCCTGCAAGTGTATCTTGGGCTTTCACTACCAAGTCTTCATGGGAGTAAACAGTCTCATCTTTCTCCCATGGAGAGGCTGATGGTTTAGAACTGCTCAGCTTGGGTTAACCACTCAATGTGTGTAACTACTACACCACCACAACTCCCTCACTTCATGTAACTAATGAGAATTAATTGCACCCATTGACATAACTACATCTAATTGCATAAATATTCTATTCATATCAAACTTTCCATGTATTCATTTATTATTTATTTTCTTATAGCAGAACAGACTCACCCTTTTCTGTTTTATTCAGTAATTTGTACAATCTGTTGCCAGCCTCTGATTTGATGTTCACGTGGTCTCAGATGTAGTCAACGTCTATCTATCCTTCCATTACATCTTGATGGTCTATGAGGTGTGGGATATAAAAAGGCTGTTCCCCAGCTTCTCTCCACCAAAACATATGCCAGACCGAGGGCACTGCTTGCAACTATTGATTGTCATGCCATCTCCCTGAAGGCATCAGCCCTTCGGAGCAAGCAGACCCTACTGTCTGTCCCGTCATAGGTGAGGCCCACTCCCTGCTGTTAAGGACAGAGGATTGTTTTCCTGATGGAGAGCTCAAAATTGGTCAAATCAGCTGTATGGTAACCAAGGTTAGGCTAATCCTGAATCTAGGACCCGCTCATCTTGCCATATGTGTATCCCTAATCCCTCCTCTTCCTGTTGCATGTATACCCCGCGATCATCCCCCTCCCATTGCTGTATTGCCAATGATACAACCCCTTCATGTGATGTATGTGGCAATTAGGGGGCTTGCACACACACCCAAAATATATAAGCCTACGTTAGAAATAAATCTCTTCTAGTCCCGGTCCCCCTCCGGGGTCCCCTTCTTCCCTCTCCTTCCTTCCCTCTCCCTCCTTCCCGGCTCCCTCTCTCTCTCCTACCCTCTCCTCCTCCCACATCCCCACGTGGACCACCAAGAAGGGCTGAGGTGAGCATGGTACCAAGAAATGTGTCTGACTCTTTATTTTACTCTGTCCCCATCTCTCTTATTCTCTATGACTTGACTAGAGTCTTGATGTATTATCGCTGTACAATTGCACCTACCAGACCCATGATGATTTGTAGGGGCTGGCTCCCTCGCAATGAGGGGACTTCAAAACGTTCATGGTGAAAATGGAATTAAAAGCAATAGAATTTTTCCATAAACTTTCTGCCGTGCCATTATTTCTCCATCCATCTATCTTGGAGCACTTTGCTCTGAGCACCAGGACACTTCAAGCTCACCTTGTACTCCTTCATTTCTTTCGGTGGATAAGACCTAGAAACCAAAATGTGAGCACGGGGTGCCACCCACAGCGCCCTGGTGGCACTATGGGTTCAGTCCTGAGCTGCTGACAACAAGATTGGCAATGCACACCCACTACCTGCTTGCTCCCAGGGGTAAAGATGAGCTGTCTGCTCCCCCACAGAGATGTACAGTTAGAGAAGCCCTATATTGGGTCCTTATGGGTTAGAACCACTCGTTGGCAGGTGGGTTCTGTTTCTGGTGTTTTTGTTATTATATAGATGCCACTTCGCCAGGTTTATTATCTGGTGAATAGAAGAAAGCTAAGGTGGCATGGATAGTAAGCACTCAGCTGCTTCACAAAACGTTGGTAGTTTGAACTAATTCTGAGGCTCGTCTAGGCTCAGCAGGAGATAGACCTAGCAATCTGCTTCCTTAGAGAGGAGAGCCAAGAAAATGTATGGGGCAAGTTCTCCTCTGTCTCAAGGGCGCTTTATGAATTGAAATCGATTCAACTGCCTCCTAAAACAACACAGGAGACCTGCTCACCTGTCCGCTCACTGGACAGAATGAAGGACTATATTCTGAATATACAGACGCTGAAATCCAGGAATTCATACTGCTAGCTTTACGTCTAACCCAACAACCGAAGGCTCACTCTCATTTTCTTTCTTTTCATAACTGTCATTCCCTTCTCGACGGATCCCACACTCTTTGGCACATTGGCTGATGGGATCTGTCCCTTGTACGGAAGCGTTCTCCACCGTCATAGTCACACAGCCACCCCTCCTCCCAACTCAGACTGCCTCTCCCACAAATGGAAGCCATGCTCACTGTGTTCAGTGGGCCGCTCCTGTTGAGCACCTTGCTGAGTCGATACCATATACACTCGAGTACAAGCCGAGGCGCCTACTTCCACCACAAAGAAACGAGAGGGCTTTCTCAGCATAAAAAATGTTTATACTGGAGTATATACGGTATATTCCTTACTCCACACTGGGTCTGACTCCAGGCTGGCCCATGGTCCTCAGGGGTGTGTACTCCTGAGCACTCAAGCACCATCCCAAACCAGGGAGCCTTCCTATGCAGAGACCCTCCTGAGCAACCTGAGACTCCCACACACGGCGCTGGGCCACCTCCACACCCCACACCCCTTCGGGGCTCTCTTTCTCTCTCTCTGTGCTCAGCCACTCGGCTCTCTGACACCCCAGCCCCAAAACACATTTGCTTGATCACAACTAACAGCTTTAGGATCGAATTGTTCAGAGCAAAGGGAACCATATTACCCATGTAACAATCAGAACCGATTTACTAAATCAAATAAGCACACTGCCATTGCACCTACTCACTGGGGCACTAGAGAGTATGTCAACCAGACCCTCCTGATGAGGGGCGGAGTTCAATCTGCCAGTCAAGTGGTAGCTTGATGACCCCTCCTTCAGACCGGGCCTTTTGTAGAAAGAGTCAGATCAAACAGAGAGGGTTTCTCTCTGCCACTATGCCTATCTCCTCGCTGGGAATTCACTGGGACTGTGTCGGTCTCCAGGGGAGGCCCCACGTGGGTCCCCCCGACCCTGAGGGCTGTTGGCGCCCTGCCCTCCTTCCACCAATCTTGGATCCATGTGCCTCTGCCCTCATTGGCCTGTGAGCTCCCTGCTTCCCGCTTCCCCTTCTGTGTCCTCGGCCTGCAGCTGCGTGAATCTAAAGAGGGCCCAGCTAGCACTGCACCTGGGGACTTGAGTGAACTGGCTGGGGTGCCTTCCTGGTGTGCATTTGCTTCCTGATGTAAAGTTCTTTCTTGCACATAGATAAGTGTCTCTGCTTTGTTTCTCTAGACAACCCAGCCTAACACACTGATTTATTTTCAGCACTTCTTATCAGTCCATTAGAATAGATGAAAGAAGGGTTTCTTTATAACTCAGTGTGAAGTGGCAAAGGATAAAAGGGTCTTATACTATTGGGCATCACTACTGTATCCTATAGCTATAATAAAGTCTATATATACATATAAATATGTGATATGTCAGTATAATAAAGAGATGTGCACATATATCTTTAATACTAACTCTCAGGTATCCAAGTCAGCAGAACAAATCTACATCCGAAAATGAAGCTTAACTTTTGAAGATGCTTCTTGATAAGAGATATTAACTACATTAACGCTCCTTTTGTTTTTTGAGGCAATCGCGTATGAGCCAGTTTGAGAACGAGCCCAAGCAAGCGGTCACCCCGGCCCTGAGCACCCAAAGGCCCCGCCTGGTCTCACCCTTGAGAAGATATTCTCCAGGGAACTTGTTAAAGATCGTTTCGCCTTATTTTTCAGGATGTCGAGTTTGAACCTTCCACTGCTGCTCACGTTTTCTGGGATGGTACTGTTGGGAATCATCTACAGAGAGAAACACAGATACATTTTAGCAGGCAAATAGTTAAGGTTAAATGAGGCTTTACATCTAGGCTTAAGCAAGTCATTTTTAAAAAGAAAAACAAAAAATAAGAATTTGCCAGTGGCTTCATTAGCAAGCAATATCGTCAGTTCCGCACTGCGAACTTAAGATCATAAGGGCACTGTGATTATAAGGGAACAAGATTAATGTTTCATCCTGTAAATAGGAAGGAAAAAAACGAGAGAGAGCCAGATGGTCTTTCCTTCCTTTAAATAAATTCTGGTTGTGCGCAATAAAAAATAAACTAGAGATGGCAATTTCCACTGCTGTCATTCGAATTCATAACGGTAACCACCCATTCCTCGTTGCATATTTTATCTCCAAATTTCCAGGGATGTTTGGGGCTGGGGGAGTGGGGGGCGCCCTGCAGGGACTAAACTGTGAAAATCAAAGCGTCTTCCAGGGAAGCTGTTTCCTGGCCGTGCGGTCACTGTGCGTCCCCGAGCGAGTGGGTGGTGCTTTCTTTCAGACCGGCACATCCCGGGAGAGCAGCAACTGGATGCGAGTCTGCATGGCGGTGGTCTCCTCCGCGGGCCTTCGCCCAGCCTGCCCCGTCGTCCTGGTCCAACCAGGTGTCTCGTCAGGTCTCCACTCAGACCCTGAGCCCAGGGTTCTAGTTCAGGCCTCTCGGCTGCCGTGAAATAAAATCTTCCTGGAAGACTCATTCAAAGACTTACAGCCCTGAGTTCCCCCGTAAAAGGGCTCTGCATCGCCTCTCGGGTAGTGAGTTTGGTTTGGGTTTGGTCGCCCATGCCTGGCGCGTGTTCACATTATGGGACTGCTGTTAGGTGCGGTCCAGGTGATTTCGCGCCATGGTGACCCCACGGGCCACAGTAGAACTCCCCGCAGACGTCGCTCACTGCCGTCGAGTCGATTCCACTCAGTGATCCTGTGGGGCAGGGTAGCACTGCCTCCGTGGGTTCCAAAGACCACCACTCTTGACAGGAGTAGAAAGCTTCCTTTCTCCCTTGGAGCGGCTAGGGGTTTCCAACTGCTGACCTATGCCACCAGGACTCCCTGTTTTTTTCTAGAACAGCGTTCCCCAAGGTGGGCAACACTGTCCCCTAGCCCTGTGTTGGCACAATGCAGGGCAGAGTTGCACTTGAACCTAGATGATGGGATATATACAGTACGAACGTGTTCCACTGCCAGGGAGTGATTTTTTTCTTTCTGGAAAGGGGAGGGTAGGCCAAATACATCTGGGAA
>NW_022103908.1:7275654-7277735 GCF_000313985.2 Echinops telfairi | reverse complement strand
TGGCTACACAGCTTCCTTCATTTAATTTCACTCTCGCTTGGCTGATCATGTCAAGCGTGTGCATGCGCGCACACACACAAACCAAGCCAGGTCTTTGACTGCCTTAAAAGCACCACGAGCAAGGCTATCCTACTGACTCTCAAAGAGCACTGTATAGGATGTAACTTTGACTTCAGAAAGCAGCGTGGAGAGGGACACATCACAACAGGATCTGGCCACTGCTCAGATCTTAGTGAGGAGCGCGACCCAGGAGGTTACCTGCACTCGTTCGAAGATGTCAGCTTGTTCATTGTCTGTCAGAGAGGAGAGGTGCCTCTGTATTGCCAGCTTGGCTCTTGGAGGGTAGAGACCTAGGGAAAATGCCAGGGGGAGGGAGGGTTACATGGAACCCCGCAGGGGAACCTAACTGTAATGCCTTGTAGCTCACCCCATAGCAGACTCTGAATTCCACTCTTGTCAACCAACCTTGGGACAGACACGACACTGGACATGCTCCCTGCCTCTGACAGTGACCTTGCAGCTAGAAGTATAGCCACGACTTTCGAAATGAGATCATGTTGCCAGCCCAAGTGGATGTCATTTCATTTGCCAACAAACTTAACCGTGATCGAAATCCTCTCAGCGGTTCTAGGATGGTACTTCAAAAAGTTCACGGATAATCGGAATTGAAAGATAATGGAATTATTCCATGAACTTTTGGCAGTTCTCTTGTAGAGAGGTTGGCACCTTTAATTCTTTCTCGGCTTAAAGTTAAATGCTTTTATTACATGATATGAGGCCACACATTGAATATTTTCTATGTATTCACTGTATGTTATTTATATAAAGTAAGGCAAATAATTCCTTTAAAATGCCTTCTCATCAGAAATCAAGGGGGTGGGGGCAGAGTAATACATGGAGAGGCTTGTTCAGTAGCTTACGTTGTTGCATAAAAATAAAAAAATTGATGATCTGAAATGTAAGCACCCACCTAGTTCACAATTTTAAAAACTTTTTTTTTTTTAAATAACTTCTTTACAGGATCAAAACAGATGCTGGTGAGGGCATGGGGAAAATGGAAGCCTCATTCATTGCTGGCGGGAATGCCAAACGGTACAGTTGCTACAGAAAAAGCTTGGCAGTTCCTCCACACGTTAAATGGAGAACTATCATGTGATCCCACACTCCACTCCTCAACATAAACTCCAGGGACTTGAAAACAACCAGGCAAATCGACAAGCATACACCAGTGTGCGTTGAAATGCCATTCACAACGGCCAAGGGTGGGGACAAGTTAAATGTCCACTGGTGGAAAAATAGGCCAGGGGATATCTGTAAACTCTGGCTTGTTCTGCAACTATCCTGTAGGTCGAAAAGTAAATACCACTTAAAAGGCTTTAAACAGACAGAGGGATAATATTATCCTGTGGATTCTGGGAGACATAGCATGAAAGAGTGTGCTACTTGGCAAATTACTTTCTTTTACTGAAGAATGTATTTTTCGGTCCCATCCAAGTAGGCAATCAGTTCAAATTCATTCTGATTAACATGTTAAATATATTAATATATTCCAATTTTCCTACTCATGAATACTTAACATTGTTTCTAACTTTCCAGAGTTTACAATCAAAACGTCATGCATCCACAGAAGTTTCTTTTACCATATGTTGTGGGGCTGCTGGATGCAAGAGATATGCAGCTGTGCATTAAACCTTACTCGCTGCCAATGAGTCCAATCTGCCTCACAGCAACTCTATAAGACAGGGTAGACCTACCTGTCCCTATAAGACAGGGTAGAACTGCCCCTGTGGGTCTTCCGAGACTGTAACTCTACACTAGGGTAGAAAACCTCATCTTTCTCCTACAGAGCAGTTGGTGGTTTGGAACTGCTCACCTCATGGCTAGCAGCCCAACAAATAACCACTACACCACCATGACTCTTGCTTTTGTGCATTACAGGGTTGCTAGCTATTTGTGGCTCTCCAAAATCCCTCTACCAATATGCATTCCTATCAGCATTGCCTAAATGTACCAGTTTGCCTACAATTTCATCACCAATTAATCTGATGACTATGTTACTGTGTTTTCCCTGAGAGCCAAGA
>NW_022103908.1:7272821-7274532 GCF_000313985.2 Echinops telfairi | reverse complement strand
GAAGGGTGGATAAGGGCCAAAGCCCTGGATCCCACCAGCCTCTTCTTCTTTGAAGAGAATATTTATTAAGTCTTAAACAGGCCAGGACAGGACAACTACAGAGACTTGTCATTCGGTGGACGGAGACCATCAGCACAGGTTCATGACGGTGTCCAAGAGTCAGCTGCGACATACAGCTTTACAAAGGGCGTGGGAGGACAAAAAGAACTGGCACCGAAACATGGCTGGTGGCAGATAAAGAGACCATCATGACCGGTGGGACTCCTGGGGCAGGATGGGGCCATGATTGGGACACACGCGTTATGAAAGGCAGGGGAGCTTACAGTATTCGCCCAGGGGCTTCCCTGAGGCAGTCAGGACAGGATTCGTGACTGTGCACTATCCAGTAGGGTGATCTCCATCCAGGACGCACCCAGGTAAGTCCCTACAGGAGACTATCCCTTTGCGGCCAATCAGGGGTGTGGAGGTAATCCACTGTCCAATGCACTTCATTAGAATGAAACTTCTATTTACACTGTCTTTCTTTACTCAAAATGCCAATGTAACTGCTGGCTATGCTTACGCTTCTGTTGCCGACTGAACAGCAATCACAATTTGCATTAGCAATGACTTGACCATTCTCTCCTTTTTACATTTTTCCCGTTTCCTCATCATCTATTATCACACGTCTGAGACTGGATTGCACGGATTTGCTCACATGACTGTCACTCACCCCAGCAGGTCAGCTCTCTGAAAGCACAGTCGAAGTCTCAATCTTTTCTGTAACTTTAAACTCAAAAACCAAAATCACTGCCCTTGAGTCAATTTTGATTCAGAGGGATCCTACAGGTCACAGTCCAACTGCCCCCCTCAGATCCCAATCTTCACAGGAGCAGACAGCCTCATTTCTCTTCCTCGGTGTGGGCGGCAGGTTCGAACCGCTGGCCTTCCAGTTAGCGAACTAGGGTTCCTTGTGTCTCGCACATTGCTTAATACGGAGCAGACACATAGCAAACAGGTCTCACTTGTGCAGGACTTTTCCGTCTTTAAGACCTGGTTTTTGCTGTAGTTGGTAGTGATGATGATGAGCAGATAGGGAAGGTGGGTCACGAGGACGCCCATTCTTCTCCTTCTTACTCTACTGTGATTCTCCAAACACAGTTTAAAAAAACAAACCGAAAACCCAAATGCTAGTCTGCTTCCCAAGTCACTATTAACACTCTGTCATTGACAAATGCTCCAAAAAAAACCCCAGCAAGTTTCCATCCAGCTCTAAACCTTTAGGGAAAAAGAATGCATTGCCAACTGAGGGGCAGCTAGGGGATCACATTTAGCTGCTGGCCTTCTGAGATGGCTTTGCCTCGCTTCATTCACTCAACAAATATCTGGTCAGTTCCCACGATTTAAGAAGCCCTGAAAGTGCAGTTGTTACGGTGCTTGGCTGCGATCCCAAAGGTCAGCTGTTCAAACCCACCAGCTGCTCCACAGAAAAGTGGTGGCCATCTGCTTCCAGCAAAAGAAGTGGAATCTTGGAAAACTCCATAGACATTTCTACACTGGTCTACGGGTTTGCTCTAACTCGGAAACATCCGTTTCTGCCAGTGGGTTTGGTTTGGTTTTTCCCCAGGAGGGGCACAGCAGTCTTAACTGTGGGAAATACAAGTCCCTTTCTTGATTTTGCCACAAGAGAAACAAAAGAAAAAGAAAGAGAGGGAAGGAGAGAAAGGTGACC
>NW_022103908.1:7263277-7271628 GCF_000313985.2 Echinops telfairi | reverse complement strand
TAGACCCTTTTTTAGTGTGAAACAAGCAAAATGTGTGTAAGTTAATTCCAGGCAGGGAAGAGGGAGAGTTAGTTCAATTTAAATAGTGGAGGAAGGAGAGAAGGGGGTTACAGAATTTTGTGGGGAAATCCCACGATCTTTTCTCTTTTTATCCCATTTTCCATGAAGGTTTTGGAGACCCCTCCTACGAAAGTGGATGATCTCCTCTCAGTGACTTCTAAGCTGGCATCACTGCCCTTATCATTCGGGGTAGAAGAAAGTACAGACTCGGTGTTGTGCAACAGTGGGGCCCCACTCCTCGGCCACACGGCCAACAGCTGCCTCCTTTCCCCTCTTCCATGACCCGGTCAAGAAGTCTGAATCTAACCCTTCTAGTCTCCTGGTTGCTTCTTTGAAGGCAGCTAACAGATGAGCTTCACACACTGTCAAGTCGACCTCAGGCTGTACCCTTGTCTCCTCTCCAACACAACAGCCAATGGAAAACAAGCAGGGCTGCCCTCTCTCTGCAGACGGAGGGCAAATTCTAAAGCCTGTATTATGGAGCTGAGGGAGACCAATGCCCTCTTCGCAACTAGCTTTGACACTCCACACATCCATCACACGTGTCAAGCGAACCGTTTCTAGACACGTTTCCTACTTTTTCTGGAGCCTGAATGAAGACGAATCTGTCATTGACAGTATTCCAGCTGCTTCAGCATTGGAATGTCTGAGGGCGTGGAATAAGAAGAAATGTTCCTTTTCCTCCATGACTGAAAGAAGACAGCCAACAGCAAGGAGGCAGCCATTACTCAGGGAATTTTTATTTTAGTGCCCGCCTTACAACAGGCTGATAAATATGGACATATGTATACCAGGTCCTGTCGAAATGTTCAAAGCAACAGAACGGTCAAAGACAAAGCAGTCTCATGCAAACAGAAGGAAGTAGTTCTGAGACTACCATCAGACATTCCTAGTAAAATGCCTCAATCAGGACCAAGGCCAACTTATGACATTCAAGGAAAATCCATAAGGAAAATAATAATGTTGATGAACACTTATCCACACCCAAATTAGCTATGTTTATAACATCTTAGAAATCGAAGAACCAGCATGTACTCAAGCACTTGAGTAGGGGAATTTTAAGTCCTCGACTGTCTAAAAAAGAATATCATGACTCCTCTTGTTAACAACTGTTAAGAAGACAGGGGGCTCTGCGAGCATAATAGGTTACATGCTATTATTATTATTAGCGCTGTTAACCACAAGGTTGGCTGTTTAAACTCAGCAGCTACTCTACTAGAGAAAAAGGACGCTGTCGACCCTTGTAAAGGGAAGGGGGTGCAGAATAAGGGGGAACCAATCACAGTAATGGACGTATGGCCCCCTCCCAGAGGGACAAACAACAGAAAAGTAGGAGAAGGGAGACAGCGGTCAGTAGAAGGCATAAAAAAAAAAAGATAAATTATTAAGGGTTCATGTGAGAGGGAGAACAAAAGATGAGGAGCTGATACTAAGGGCTCAAGTAGAAAGAAAATATTTTGAAAAAGACGATGGCAACATATGTACATCTGTGGTTGACACAATGGATACATGTATGGATTGTGATAAGAGCTGTAACAGCCCCCATTTTAAAAAAAAAAAAAACTATTTGAAAAGCCTTGGAAACCTAAAGGCGCAATTCTATAGCACCGTCACAATTTGGAGTCGACTCGATAGCATTGAGTTTGGTTTGGTTTTTCCCTAAGAAGACAATGATCGACTGCAGTGACTAATCGCACAGTGCAGTGATCTCTCTATCTGTTGGGCTAAACAACTTTTTTTTTTAAATCATTTTATTAGGGACTCACACAGCTCTTATCACAATACATACATGCATCCATTGTGTCAGCATATTTGTGCATTGGTTGCCATCATCATTTTCAAATAATTTCCTTTCTACTTGTGCCCTTGGGGGCCAAACAACTTTTACAACATCCTCTGGTGTAGGTTCTTGAGCACTCTCAGGTCTAAAGATAAGCTCCATGCGTTCAGTTATGTTCAAAAACACCCAGGACTTCAATTTCATCCAAATGAGATTTTTTTCCCTGGATCACTGCTCTCTCAAACATCTGCAACTTTCTTTATCCTTTAAAATATGGCCCCCAAACCTGAACCTGTCTCATTCACCCACCTGCCCTCCTTACCTGGCTTGACCATTAATAGCTGATGAGCTAGTTTGAGAGTATAATCAACACAAGAGACAAGAAAAGCTTCCTACACTTCGTACATGATTTTTCTACCAATATATTCTAGGGCTGTGCTTCTTTCATCAATTCTCAACCCCGGGCTGTTTGTGTCCATCTGGGGGCTGGCTGCTGTTTCGGTAGCTGCCCTGGAGTGGGCTCTGGGCTTGTGGCAACCCCATGCTGGTGGAATGAACTGCTTCCTGGTCCTATGCCTTCCTCATAGCTGGCGATGGACTAAACCATTGTATTCCATTGGGTCTCACTGGCTCATTTTCAAAATTAGATTGCCAGCTCTTTCTTCGGGTGCATCTTCATCTGGAAATTCCACTAAACCTGTTCTGCTGAGGTCTAAACATGCAAGCCTCCATCGACAGAGAGGCGGTGACCACACAAGGTACCTTAGCAGGGACTCAAACCCAAATCTCACTCAAAGTCACTGCCATTGAGTTGCTTTCCACTCACAGTGACTCTACAGAACAAACAGAATTGCCCTCTTTGAGTTCAGGGACTTAGAAACCTTCGCTGGAACAGACAGCTTCCTCTTTCTCCCTTAGAGTGACTGGTGGGTTTGAACCATTCACCTTGGGGTTAGCAATTCAATGTGTAGCCCACTACACCACCAGGACTACTTGCATTTCCTGAACAGAAGGTGAGAATGCTACGGGAACTAGACTCCTCGGTCATTTATTTCCTGTACTTGAACTTCTGCCGATTGTTTTGTGTGCATTTGTGGAATACATGTAAAGTCCAAATAACTTAGGATTTTCCCCCACATATCTCAAACCAATATTGAATACAGCATTATATATATATATACACACACACACACACACACACACACACACACACAGTTCCTGCAGCTCTTAAGGGTTGGTAAAACAAGACTACAGCACCTGCCTATAATTTTTTTTAAAGACTTGAAATGTTTTAAGGATTTAAACTTCTTGGGAAATTCTCCAGGACCTATCCTAAGCAACAAGTGTTTATAAGCACCATTTATGAACCCATCACGCTTGCACTTGATGACATGCTACAGAGAAGCAAAGGGAACTATTGACTTTGAATTCTTTGCTCAGAGAAGATAAGCCAGGATCTGTGGTTTGGCAACACCTTCGCTTACGCAACTGCCAGGGCCCCATCAATACCACAGCTCCCAGCACCACCTCCACACCCACTGCTGTCGAGTCCCTCCCAGGACCCAGCATTCCCACAGCACCGAGAACCACCACCCAGGGCCTCGGAGACTGTGCGCCTTTACAGGAGCAGAAAGCATTGTCTTTCTCACGCGCAGGAGCTCGGGTTTTGGGAACTGCCAGCCTTACAGTTGGCAACCCACTGCCTGACCCCCAGTGCTGAGATCGCCAACACGATTGAATGCTTGGTTTTGTTCCACGCTTCAGTGACTTCGGCCACCCTCTCTTGTGTGGGCACCTGACATGCTGCTGTTAGCTCTGCCCCCAGCAGTCAAGCTGTCTGATGAAATTAGAGTAAACAAGGTTTGGCTAACACCAGCATGGTTCTGTCCTTCAGCTGAGATTCTTTCTGATGCAGCTTCACGGTAGCAGGGGGCATTCACAGACAAGCTAGTCTGTTGCCTTAGACACAGAGTTTCTGAAAGGGGACAAACTGAAGCATGTTCCCACACTCTCTACCACGATGGTCCCCTGCTTCAAGAAGCCCGTTCGACAAGCCTACAGCTTAAACAAAGGCATCTGGGTGATGCAGTGTGGTAAGCCTTGACCTGATAACTGCAAGGGTGGTGGTTCAAACCCACCAGCTGCTCCCAGGGAGAAAGAAGAGGCTGTCTGCTCCCAGTTAGATTTATAGCTTTGAAGTATCAGCCTATGGTAAAGGGGAAGTGTAATAAGTCTAGAAGAGGAAGGAGAAAGAGAGAGGAAAAAAAAAGGGGTAGGGGTAGAGTACGCTATTGGGAAGTATGATAAATTGTTTATATCACTGAATATAAAATGATGACGTGAAAGGTAAGCCCTCACCTGATTCACAATAAAAAGATCTCTAATCTTGGAAAGCTGGGCAATCAGTCCTATTCTGTCGATATGACAGTCCTACAGGGTCGATATGAGTGAGATAGGAAATAAGAATTCTCAGTCTTCCTGCAGTGATGAGAGCTTCACCACCAGCTAGATGATGACCGGAGCCCTGGTGGCAGAGCGGTTATGCACAGGGCTGCTAAGGGCAAGGCCAGCAGTGGGAAACCACTAGTTGCTCCCTGGGAGAAAAACAGGGGTTGCTATAAAGAGTTACAATCTTGGAACCCGCAGGGGCAGTTCTACGCTATCCTGTAGGACTGCTATGAGTCCACATCAACTCAATGGCAGTGATTTGGGGTTGTGGTTTTTTTGTTGTCTATGTTTTCTTTGGTGAGGGGTAGGGGAGTCTCATCTGAGGCTGAGGTGTGCGCAGGTGGTCATACACAGTCATCACTCCACTTACCAGGGACTCGCTGGCACACTGGAACACATAACAAATATAGTGGCTCAGCCCAGGCTCTGGAGACTCCCGGCAGATAAATCCAAAGTGATCCACATGCTTTATGCCCTAGAGGAGGGAAAGAATCGCAACGTTTATAAGAATATGTCCCATGAATCAACAAGAGACTGTCAGCATCGGGTCCACAAATGTCTCCTTCACCGAGCTGTGATAGGAGGCACAGCGTAACAGCAAACCCACTTGGTGACGTTTGAATACACAGCAAAGACGGAGACAACTCAGAGAGGTTTGTTCCCGACGACAAATACGCTGAAGGGTTCGGGGCCACAGGAAACCCACACCGACAGCATGCTCTGCTGTATCTGGGATACAACCTCTCCCAGTCTCTGGAAACAGCTCTCGCCTTCTCAGGCTTCTGAGAAAGCTGGAGGTTCACCCTACGCCTTGGTTTTGTCCCTGGGAGGCTAAGAATGAAAGAGAAAGCAGCAATGATGCTGGCTCAAATGCAATAGCATGTAACTCTCCGAGAGCACACAGGAAAATAGCAGAGACAAATTGATAGAATCCACAGCACTAGACAAATTGATAGAAACGCCAAGGAGACACGCCTGTTAGAAGATCAATACATTAAGAAACTTCGTAGGCACGAAGTTTCCACTGCAGCTTTGGAAAGATTAGGGGGTTCTACTCTGTCCTGCAGGGGTGCTAGGAGCCAGAATCAACTTGACGGCAGCTTGGTTGTTTTCAAACTTGGTTTCATTTTTCTTGGTTGTTTTTGCACGCTTGATGCGCATTGCTAGTTTTCTTTCTCTCTTCCTGGGAGGCTTGGGAGGCGTGACCTCTGGGCACACTCTGGGGGCAGAAACTAATTACACCTCATCTGTATACCAGGGGATCGCTGGTAGAGTCATGGGCTGCTAACCTCAAGGTCAGCCATTCAAAGCTACCCGATGCTGCGAAGATCAAAGATGCGGCATTCCCCTCTGATCAAGAGTTGTCGTTTCCGAACCTACAAGGGAAGTTCTGCCCTCTCCTGGGGCTACTCTAAGTCGGAATCAACTGCATGGCAGGGAGTTGGGATGTGTTTGCTTTGTTGCTGAGTTTGTACACCACTCTGTCCAGTACTTAGCACAAAGCTCCACACAAAGAAGCTGCTAATTTATGCCAAGCTCTGTCCTAACCAACTTATACTGATGCCTCATAAAACACCCCACCCTACTGCCCTCTTGCAGCTTACAGTCTTGCAGTGAGCAACAGTCTCTCTAAGAATGTGTCACCAAGGCCGGCCCCACCCAGAGCCAACCCGACCCCCGCCCAAGAAGTATGTGCCACAGAGAACACCAGACCTTCAGATGGAGAAAGGAACCGACCTACCATGCCCACAAGGCAAGAAGGACAAAGAGAAAGGGGCAGTCGGCCTAGACTCCATATAGGCACACCAAGCCCGGAGGATGAGGTCCCTACATGGAGCTGCTGGGGCACAGAGAGGACTGTAGGACTGACAACAACTCAAGACATGTTGCCCCCTACCTGGAGCATACTGCGACAGAGGACAATAATGGGGACATACAACGGGAAGACATTGTGGCCTGAATCCCGTGCAGTGGGACAAAGCAAGAAGGGAGCATAACAGATCAGCAATTGGAGCAAAGTTAATCCACAAAGCCCCTAAAGAGTCCCCAAAATAGACTTTGGGCTAGGAGGGGCAGCCCCTAGAACTCCCTCAGGACCAGGGGGCAGAGAATCATAAAGGCCAGCGGACAGACCTGAACTGTGTATGGTTTTGTTTTTTCCTCTCCTTTTCTTTATTCAAGCTTTCATTTTCTTATTGTTTGGACTAGGAAATTGCTGGTTTGCCTTCTTAGAAGACAGACATGGGAAGTAAGCTCGGGGAGAAAGCAATGGGGCCAATGGCCCCGGAGGGTCTTGGAGGAAGAAGGTGGTGGGGGGAAGGGTGTGGTGAGCAAACACTGCCATAGATAAGGGAAACCAGGGAATTAAAAGCAACATCTAGGAGGTTGTAGAGATCCTGTGGGTATTAAAGCAACGCCAATCTAGCTGAAAGGAAGTACTAAGAGGTAGAAGAAGGAGGAACGTGATGGTGGGGCCGAAGGAGACAAAAGGAAACAGAAGAAAGTTCTAGGAAGCAAAGCTATATAGACAGAGGTACTAAAAGAGGTATATACTTATGTAAATACATTAATCCAAAAAATAGAAGTACTGACTATGAAGAGTTACAATCTTGGAACCCGCAGGGGCAGTTCTACGCTATCCTGTGGGATTGCTATGAGTCCACATCAACTCAATGGCAGTGATTTGGGGTTGTGGGAGTTTTTTTTGTTTGTTTTTTGGGGGTTTTTTTTGGTAAGGGGTAGGGGAGTTTCATCTGAGGTTGACATGTGCGCAGGTGGTCATACACCTATGTACATATATTTATAAAGCAATACATTGAGGCTGCTGTCGGGCCTTGGGCCTCAGCTCATACCCTCCTGCAATACAAGAACACTTTGTTCAAACAAACTGGCATTTTGTGATGCTCACCCACCCCACCCACCCCTCCCCGGCACTATCACTGAAGACAAAACATGGTAGATATGCAAATGTGGTGAAGACAGCAGATGGTGCCCGGCTACTAACAGATATAGTGTCTGGGGTTTTAAAGGCTTGAAGTTCAATAAGCAGCCATCCAACAGTGAAGCAACTAGCCCCCGTGGAGGAAGCGCACCAGCCAGTGCAATCATGAGGTGTCATTGGGACCAGGTAACAGGCATCAGAAGATTCATAACAAACAGCAAACAAACAAAAATGCATTAGTGAGAATGAGGGGGGTCAGAGCGGAAACGCAAAGCCCAGCTGTAGACAAAGGAACATCCCCCGACAGAGGGGTCGCAGGAAAGGGACGAGTCAATCAGGGTGCAGTAGAGCACCGAAGGATCACACAATATACCTCTGATCCCTTGAGGCCTCCTCACCCCCCACTATCATGACCCAGTGCTGTTTCCCACTCTGGACTGGACGGGAGCATGTACATAGGTACAGGCAAGAGATAAAGCTCACAACGCGCACGGAACCCAGGAACAGGAATGGGCACAGTGAGACCAAAAGGGTAGGGGAGAGGTGGGGACGAAGGAGTTACCGATCGCAATGAATTGGCACATAACCACATACAACCTCCATGGTGAAGAACAACAGAAACCAGAGGGGAAGGGAGGCAGCGGTTGGTGTGAGATATGAAAATAATAACAATCTATTGGTGGGGGGGGCGAAGGGGAGGGGGAGAAGAGGAGCTGATCCCAGGGGCTCAATAGAAAATAAAAAAGAACGATGGCAATATATGTACAAATATGCTTGATATAATTGATGTATGGGTTATAACAAGAGCTGTCAGAATCCCCAATAAAAATGATCTTTAAAAAAAGGTGTCATCAATATTTGCTCCAATTAAGTGAATACATTTTTTACTGACTGTCTTGGTCAGTAAAAAGTTGGACAGGAAGAAGTTTACTGTCTGTGAGAGTTAAGGTTTATTGTGCCAACCTGGCCGATAAACACATGTGGGATTAATTGAAGGGCAGAGAGTTAAATGGCTCGTAACCTTCGCCTTTCCACTTCTCTTGTCTCTTGCTCTCTGATGGTCGGACCAGTGTGCAGCTGCCTTAGCTAGTTCTCTGCCTCAGCTGGCAAGGCTCACTTCCT
>NW_022103908.1:7260711-7262747 GCF_000313985.2 Echinops telfairi | reverse complement strand
TTGTTAGGGGCCATTGCATTGGCTCCGACCCATAGCGACCCTATGCACAAGAGCAGGAAGCGTGCCACACGGCTGCACCATTCTCACAATTGTTCCTAGGCCGGAGCCCATTGTTGTAGCCAGTGTGTCAATCTGTCTCGTCAAGGGCGTTCCTCTTTTTCTCTGCCCCTCTACTTTACCTAACATGATGTCCTTCTCCAGGGACTGGTCTCTCCTGACAGTATGTCCAAAGTATGTAAGTTTTGCCACCTTTGCCTCTAAAGAGCACTCTGGCCAGGCTTCTCCCAGTACAGAGTGCCAAGTATTTCCAGTATTCTTCTCCAACACCACAGTTCAAAGGCATCGATTCTTCTATGGTCTTCCTGATTCAATGTCCAACTCTCACATGCACAGGAGGCGATGGAGAATGCCATGGCTTGGGTCAGGCCCACCTTAGTCCTCCACATTACATCCTTGCTCTTCAGTACTTGGGTAGCAGTACTTATTTGTGCTGCTAAAGAGGTTTTGTGCAGCAGATTTACCTAATGCAGCATGTCTTTTGATTGCTCGACCGCTGCTTCCATGAACACTGATTGTGGATCCAAGTAAGACAGAATCCTTGACAACTTCAACTTTTTCTCCATTTATCAGAGTATAAAACTTTATCTGCATAGCACAATTTTACCACTCCATATAAAATTCTGGAGCCTGGTGGCAAACTTGGTTAACTTTGGGCTGCTAGTCACAAGGTCAGCAGTTTGAACCCACAAGCTGCTCTATGGGAGAAAAATGAGGCTTTCTGCTCATGTAAAGATTTACAGCCCTGGAAAGTCAAGGCAGAGCTATACTGTCTTATAAAACCCAAACCAAATTCACCGCAATCAAGCTGATACCAACTCATAGCAACCCTAGAGGGCAGGGTAGAACCACCCTTGTGGGTTTCTGAGGCTGTAACTCTCATCTTCTTCCCTTGGAGTTACTGGTGGCTTTAAACTGCTGACCTTGTGGTTAGCAGCCCAACACATAACCAGGACAACATGGACTCAATAGCAGTGGATGTGTGATATTTTAAAATCTTAACTTAAAATATTATAAGTGAAATTACATTCTCCCACATCTACATATACATCCATAAACATGATGTATAAACTCCCTCCTGTTATTTTCAAAGGGAAGGATCCAGCAGACCACACCTGTTGCAATGTCAACTCCAACATTTAAGAAACTAATCATAATAGAATAGACACTCATGATTTTTGGACATTAAAACTCAGGAAGATCCATTTCTATGAAGAGATCGCTAAGTCACTGCTCTAAAGAAGTCAATTCTTCTCAGTCCAGAGGACCCTCCCGGAAGACTCCACGGCATTGCTTTCGACCTTCCCACATTTGCATGTAGATCCTCCCTCGACTCTGACTTCTCTGAAACTCCTTCTATATTGACATTATGTTCGTGGAGCTCTACCTTTTGCCTCGATCATCTAAATACGTACTATGATTTGTAGTCCACTAGTTTTTGTCATGTAATCTCATATGCTTTTTTCTGCACAATTATACAAAAACATGCCAAATGCAAAAACACCCCCAAAGAACTAGCTGTGACAAGCCTTCTTTGAAACCTCCCACATTGACATCAGTGTAAATTGAAAGCACAAGTTCTCCTTTTAGTAGCCATTTCTATTTTATTAGTCATCTCTTCTCTTCTTGCGGTCCAATGAACAAACCTGACTCAATTACACCCACAAATGCCACTGCCCAGATTCTGAGGAACTCGAAGTGTGAGGGAATTTTCAAAAGGCTTCACCACCACGAAGGTTTCACAGTGGAGGGGGTCTGATGAAGGGACGCTACAAAGACACAGAGCTGAAGGAAATAAGGAGAAGCAAGTGATGGTTGGGACCAAGGGACCTGAGCAGGGTTTGTGTCCCTGGGATAAAACCAAGCACAATTGTCCTCCTACTTTAAGGAAGATTTAGTCTATTCTTGACTAATATACTATGGTGGCTGCTGTTCTTTAAAGCTAGCTAAAAGCTGCCCGTGTTTGAGCTCCGTTCTTG
>NW_022103908.1:7253278-7260429 GCF_000313985.2 Echinops telfairi | reverse complement strand
AAATTCTTTTCAAGCACAACCGATTTAGTGTCTGGGCTGATGAGGTTAATTTCAAATCGTCCAACCTTAAAAATAGAAATATTCCGATTAATTTAAACAGGCAAGGACCCAACGTGTTACTTTACACTTGACCTAATCATGCCGCCCCTATCAAGACATCTCAGACGCAACTCATTATCCAGTCACACACTCTTCAACTTCCAATTCAGCCTGGGTTTCAACTCGACCTGCCAGTGGCTTCTAAATATCTCTTCCCTTCTGGTTAAGAAATCATGAAAATGAAGCTAGTCTTCATTTCCAAGATATAAGAAACCAAGTTTAAGCCCTAACACACGCAAAAGGAAGAAGCAGCCTGAGTAATTCCAATAAAGCAAATATGACACACCAGGCCTTGTTTATCGAGGGGCACTGTGGAATTTCCGCCTCGGGAGTGTCTTAGAAGAGGACAAAAAGACAGACGTTCCGTTGTTGGCAGGAACTCAAGCTGAGGGGGGATGACTAGGGAACTTCTACAAGTCAGTGTTAGAAATCCTTTTAAGGGAAGCCTGACACTCTCTAGATCTTCCATAACACACACTTTGGAATGAAGGGTCTTCTTTTACATCAAGGCGGCATGCATCACAGTATCCTATTAACTTAGCCCCGCAGGGTGGCGAGGAGGTGGAATCCAGGCCAGGGTAGTGAGCTGGAGGGTTTGTTCATCTTTCATTTGTGGTTCGGAGTAACTGGTCAGGCCCTTTCGTCTGACAGGGTCAAATCAGTGTGCCCTCCTCTGACTCTCGAGACTTCCCTACTTTTATTTTTTTGAAAAGAAAAACTCTTTCTTGTCCATACTTCATCAGTCTCATATATTCATGTGTTGTTTTTTTTAAAAATCCCATGGCAGGAGGGTTTTTCTGTAGTGATATTTATTTTTTTTTAAATAACAACATACCATGTCAAGTATCAAATCCAAAATCTAACCAAACTCCTGCCACTGAGTTGATTCTGAGTCACAGCAACCTGACCGGGCACAGCAGAACTGTCCCTGTAGGCGTGCAAGGCTGTAAATCCTTGTGGCAATAGAAAGCCTCATCTTTCTTCTCAGGAGCGGCTGATGGTTTCAAACTGCTGACCTTGCAGTTAGCAGCCCAAAGTGTCTCCCACTGGGCCACCAGGGCCCCTTCACTAAGCATCAACCTAAGGCAAAAAGCAGCGGTGCAGTGCCTATGAGTTGGGCAGCGATCCACATGGTCGGCCGTTTGAAACCAGCAGCAGCTCCGCAAGAGAAAGACTGGGTTCTCTAAGTCTCGGACACCCACAGGGGGGTCACTATGAGTCAGCACTGACTCATACGTTTGCTTTTTGGCTTTTTATTGTATCCACCAGGTTTCTACAGTTCTTTCACTGCTTCTGTGCCTCCCCTGATCCTGATCTGTTACCCCTGGTCGATGCCCCTTCTCCCTCTCTATCTGCCTTTCCTGCCCCTTCTCCCTCTCTACCTGCCTTTCCTGCCCCTTCTCCCTCTCTACCTGCCTTTCCTGCCGCTGAGGATAAAAGACATAAAAGCAGGACTATCAGCTATCTAGAAATGGTCACTCTCTAGAGCAGCGATTCTCAACCTGTGGGTTGCGACCCCTTTGGGGGGGTTAACGACCCTTTCACAGGGGTCACCCTATTCTTAACAGTTAGCAAAATGACAGTGATGAAGTACGAGGAAAATAATGTTATGGTTGGGGGGTCACCACACCACGAGGAACTGTGTTAAAGGGTCGGGCATGAGGAAGGTGGAGAACCGTAGCTCTAGAGGGAGGGGAGCAGAATGAGAAACTGGTCAGCCAGTTGCTTCTCTCTAGAAACTCATCATCGCCTCCCGCCAGGGCAGGGCAGAGTGGTTTCAAGCTGGGCTGTGATCGGAAAAGTAAGCAGTTCGAAACCACCAGCTGCTCTGTGGGAGAAAGACAGATGGAGCGTCCTGTTCCTGTACGCAGTTACAGTCTCAGAAAAACACAGGGCGATTCTGCCCTGGCCTACAGTCTCGCAGTGAACAGGCATCGACTCAGAGGCAGGGAGTTTGGTTGGGTGGTTTGGGAGGGCAAGTACTATTGTAGGTTGGCCTGCTAACTTCAAGGCCAGCAGTTCAAACCCAGCAGCTGCTGTGTGGGGGAAAGACGAGGCTTCCTGCTCCTGTAGAGATTTACAGCCACGGTCACCCAAAGGGGCACTTCTGTGCTACCCTGAGCCCCGATGCGTCAGAATGCGTTCCGTGGCAAGTACCTGAAAGAGCATTGTCCTGTTCTCCTCTGAGTCGGAGGGCTGCACGTGGCTGGGCGCGCTGGCATGCCTCCGGCGAGGCTGGGCTTTCTGGCTGTTCTCCTGCACCTTCCTCTGCATGACTCCGGTCACGCTGCTGCACCGAGCCCGAAACTCCTGCTGGTCGTCGAAGCCACAGTCCTCCAAGATGCGCTCCGGGAAGCAAGCTCGAGAGCTGGACAGCGCGGGCTGGCTGGCCACGGCTCGGAAGCCGGCGTGGGCCCTGGGGACGGCATCGGCTTCCTCCAGCAGGCTGTCTGCAGGCGGGCTGGGCACCTCGGCCTCGAAGACCATGAGGTCCTCGCCGGGGTCGGCGCTGGGCTGCTCTCCCTGGGTCCGCAGGCGCTGCTGTTCGTGCAGGCTGAACTTTTCGATGCAGTCGTCGATGAGGCTCGAGGGCGCCTTCTTGTGGGTGACCGTTGCCTTCCCGCAGTACAGGACCTCGAACTTCTGAGAGTTGTAAAAGGCGTCCTCCATGTCTTTGCTGGGCTTCGTGTCCTCTTGCATGGCAGCTTTGGACAACTGCCTGATGCTGCTAATAACATCGGGGACCTGGCGGCAGAGAGAGGAAGAAATGGGTAAGTGAATCGACAGAAATAAGTTACATGCGTCTGGTCCCGTTATGATCGCATGGAGTATGATAGTAGGAAGGAGACTTTTAAAAAACTGTGGAGAAAAATTCCACTATCTCTTAACTCTTTGACACCCCACCCCTGTATAAATAAAATACAAAAAGTAATAGTTAGTCCCTGTACAAGATAAAATGTAAAGCTTAAATTAGACCGAGGTGATTTGAAGTAAATGCTGATATTAAATGATAGCAGTATTATGTTTTCCTCTTTAAGTTAATTAGTTTCCCCAAAACCCAAACCATGAGACCAAGGTCACTCTTTCATTAACTACAGATGTCCTTCCAATATGTACTGCATGGGTGACTCAGTAGGGTGTTAACCCCAAGGTCAGCAGTCACACATACCAGGTGCTGAGAGAGAGAGGAGACCATCTGCTCACAAACTCACTGGGTGTCTCAGAAACCCAGCGTGGACGGCCTCTTCTCTCGTGGAGGTGGCTTTGAGTTGGAATCCACTCGATGGCAGTGGGTTACGTTTGGTTTAGGTATTAGAAACCTCAGCTGAAACGGTTCAAAGTTCCAAAAGTAATGATGAGATGCACTTTCTGGATAAAGAGATGAAAACCCAGACACCCCTCAGGAGCATAGGCCATCAAGGAAAGGCAAATGACAACCACAGTAAGATACCATTCTGCCCCCTACAGGTAAGCTGGCATCAAAAAGACCAAGTTCTGGCCAGTATTGTGGAGAAACTAGAATGCGCTCATCCAGTGTAGATGCGCATGTGCATAAAATGGTGCAGCTACTTTAGAAAACTGGTAGCTTCATAGAAAGTCAAACATAAACCTAACCTAGACACGAGCCAGACACGCCACTCCTGGTACTTATCTGCAACACCTGAAAACAAATGTCCACGCCAAGGCTTGTTCATGGCAGCATTAATCGGAATGGCCCCACGCGCGCACACCCCCAAATGATTCCCATCAACAGGTGAACTCAATCACTGCCACTCAGTGGATTTCGACTCGCAGCAACTCTAAAGGGCAGAGTGGAGCTGCCCCTGTGGGCTTCTGAGGCTGTGAAGTCTCATCGTTCTCTATTCCCCTTAGTAGCTCAACGCAAAAGCCTCTGTGCCACACGGGTTCTTTAACAGGGGAACGGATATACAGAATGTGGTATACAGTGAACCCTTGTTTATCACGGTTAATCGGTTCTAGACCCTACTGTGATAAATGAAATTCCGCGAAGTAGGATTCCTTATTTGTAAATCAAATATTTTCGTAGTTAGAGCATAGAGGACATGAAAAAACACCCTTTAGTCACCATTACACTCGTATTACCCAATTTATTAAACGAAAAAGGGAAAATACAGTAAAACATTTTGGACGTTACAATTATCATTTATTATTTATTATATTATTTATGGCATCTAGTTTACAGTATTACATATTTCACATACAGTATTATTATACATAGTCCTTACAAATACTGTAATCAATAGCCTATGAAATGACTTAAGGGATGTACTCTACAGGTGGGTCGCCGTTCCTCTGAAGGAGCGGGTGTAGGCAATGGGTGCTGTTATGCAAAAACCGCAATAGAGTGAAGCCGCGGAAGTCGAAGCGCGAAGTGGCGAGGGTTCACTGTATTAATGACAGGGTACTCATCGCCTTTCACCTGGACTGCAATAGCTTCCCGGGTGATTTCCCTTATAGCACCATACAAGGCCCTCACTTCCTACATACAGACATAGAGATTACATTTGCACAGCGACTATTCATTCTCTTCATGGCCCGTGGACTGCTTGATTTTCACCCTCATCTAACGTCCTCTGACATGATCACCTTCTTAGCTCCCTCTTCCACATGGACCTGTGGCTTTCCCCACATCATCTGCATGGCTCATTCCCTTACCTCATTTCAACCCAGGCTCTCATGTCACTCTAAGCCCTGGTGGCAAAGTGGTTATGTGTTGCACTACTAACGTAAGGTCAGTAGTTCAAAACCACCAGCCACTCCTCAGGAGAAAGAAGAGGCTTTCTACTCCCATAAAGATTTACAGTCTAGAACAGTGGTTCTCAACCTGTGGATCGCGACCCCTTTGGAGGTCGAAGGACCCTTTCACAGGGGTCACCCAATTCATAACAGTAGCAAAATTACAGTTATGAAGCAGCAATGAAAATAATTTTATGGTTGGGGGGGTTATCACAACACAAGGAACTGTATTAAAGGGTCACTGCATTAGGAAGGTTGAGAACCACTGATCTAGAAGAAACTGTTCTAGAATTGATTGTGATGAGGACTGTACAACTCTTCTTGTTATGACTACATTGATGAACCGTATGACATGTGGATGAAATGCCAATAAAACTTTAAAGAAAAGATTTACAGTCTTGGAAACTCTCAGGGGCTGTTCTCCTCTACCCTATTGGGTCAGTGTGTGTGAGATTTTTGGGGGTGGGGGGGGCACAAAAGGCCCTTGTGATGTAATGGTGAAGCCCTCAGCTGCTAACCCAAAAGATGGGCAGTTCAGATCCACCAGCCACCATGGGAGAAAGACATGGAGGTCACTTTCTGAAAAGACTGGTGACCTTGGTCACCTTATGGGGCAGTTCTACTCTGCGGGACAGGTCGCTCTGAATCAGAGTCGACTCACTGGCAATGGTTTCTTGGCGGGACAAATGATTCATGATGAAATGCCGGCATAAAGCTTGGCAGTTTGAACCCACACAGCGGTACGTCAGAAGAAAAGGCTGAAGAGCTGATTCCATTACGATTCAACCGAGAAAACTCTAGGTAGCACATGTCACTCTAACATCGGGGGTCACTGTGAGTTGACATCTACTGTCTGCCACAAATAACAAGATGACTTTGTGAAACAGAACCCTCTCTTCCAGCCCTGCACCACTGCCCTATGTGTGCACACAAACACACAGCATTTCCCGGCACCGAACACCAACATCGACAACATGTGTTTCTGATGAAGACTGGACTGTGGGCTCCAGAAGGGCAGCGGTGCTTGTCTCTCTCATTTTTCACTCTGGATCCCAATGGCCTACGATCATCATGGGTATGAAGTCGGTTCTCAATCTGCAAGGAGAGTATTTCCAAATAAGGTCACATTCACAGGGGTGGTGACAGGGGAGGAGAGGACTTAAACTGATCTTTTAGGTGGACACAGACCTTCAACAACCTGTAGGTAATTTTACCTTCCAATAACTCCAAGTGTTAACTTTACACCATAAAACACAGACAACAATTTTCATTGTGTCTAATACCCTCTCTCTGATTATGGCTAACCCAACTTCCAATGGCCTGGCTGCAGGGATTCATCACTGCCAAATGGATCCAACACCACTAAGCTCTGTGTTTGCTTGTTGTTAGGTAAAGACATACTTTAACACTGAGCTTTAAACAGCCCCTGCCTAGAGACTGGGGGCCTTCCCAGAAGGGACCCAGAGATAAACCACAGACAGTGCAACCCTCACAGTGGAAGAATGAGTATCAGGGGACCATGGGAGCCTTTTATCCTAGCATCTATTTAAGGGGTCAATCAGAAACAACCCAAGAGCAATAAAATCTCAGAGAAGCACTTGTACATACAAACAATATTTTGGAATAATCTCATTTTCTGAATCACAGTGTTAACTGACATGTGTGTACATTTTTAATTAATGTTTCATGACTTTATATTTGTTCATATGCAGGAGCCCTGGGGTTGTAGTAGGCTATCCATTAGGCTGCTCACTGCAAGGTCAGCAGTTCAATGGCACTAGTTACTCTGGGGGAAAAGCTGAGACTCTCCACACCAGTAAGGAGAGACAGACTTAGAAATTCACAGGATCAGTGCTACACTGCTCTATAGGGTCTTTTCCACAGAGTCGGAATCCACTCTATGGCAGTGTTTTTGCATTCTCATATGTATTGCATCTTCGTGAGGTCCGGAGGTGCTAGCAAATAGATGTTAGGCAGCTAATCCAAAGGTCAGTGGTTCAAACTCACCAGTCACTCCAGGAGGAGTAAGTTGAGGCTGTCAGCTCCAGTAAATATTGACAGGGTAGAGAAGCGTGTCTAGAGTCACTGTGAGTAGAAATTGACTCAATGGCAGGGGGTTATTGTACTGAGCTGAAACACCACGGTGTACTTCGTTATTGTACTTAGGTGAAACACTACGTGGGGGTGACTGTGTGTCTGACCAGAGTTCTTCCCTGTGGCTGCTGGGTAAGTGGCTATCCAGTTCCAGTTGTCAGTTCAGACTCATGATGACCCCACAGGTGGCAGAGTAGACC
>NW_022103908.1:7251713-7252917 GCF_000313985.2 Echinops telfairi | reverse complement strand
ACACACACACACACACACACAAAATTCCCTGCCACCAAGTCCCCTTCGACTCATAGTGAGCCCCACAGGACAGGGTAGAACTGCCCCCGTGAGTTTCCAACACTATAGCTCTTTACAGGAGTAGAAAACGCCCATCTTTTTCCGGTGGAGGGGCTCGGGGTTTTAAACTGCTGACCTTGGGGTAGCAGCCCTAGGAGTAACCACTACGCCACCAGAGTTCCTCCAGCAAAAGGGGCGGGCGGGGTGGAGCTCACGACCAACAAGTCCATTCTGACTCAGCAACCCCTATAGGACAGGGTCGAACTGCATCCGGGAGTTTCTGAGACTGTCCCTCAGACCGCGTGACCACTACGGCACTGAGGCTCTGGTCCAGCAACAGGAGGGAGATTACACAGAGGGCCACGAAGTCTCCCTAGCTCCAACTTTCCGAGTTTACTTTGGCACCGAGGTCAATATAAGAGCAAAATATTAATGAGCGTTCAAAAGATGGAAAGCCATCTGTATTATAAAGCCAAAGGCATCGTAATTTACTGAAATTACTCCTGTCCGTTCATGTACAAGAATCCAGGCAAAAACAGTTCAAAGAGAAAGACTTTCTTCTTAGGTCCCATGATCTGTAGAAAGCTCACAGTGCCCCTGTAGCTGGTGCTCGGATGCTACCCCCTCAGGGATCTCACTGCAAGAACTGAGATTCTGGTATCAAGATGTGGACAGTCATTTCTCACGTTAGTGAAAACACACACACTAGATTTCTTGGTGCCGTGCTTCTGCGTATCATTAATTAATGATCACAGTGAGTCATCACACTGGAAGGAAGCCAACGGCATTTGACTCATCTGACTTAGGGAAATGGGGAGAAGGTCCACGTGACGAAGCAACCACACGCTGATATTTAAAAACTGAGCGGTGTGAGTTAGGGGTTGGGGTGTGAACCACAAAGCCAGCAGTTGGGAACCACCAGCCTGCCTGATGGAGAAAGAAGGGGCTTTCTACTCCCGTAAAGAGTTACAGTCATGGCAACCCACAGGGGCAGCTCTCCTCTGCCCTCGAGAGCCGCGGGCAGCAGAATGGGCTCAAAGGCAGTGAGTGAGGACCAGGCAAGTGTGGAGAGGAGTCTGGGTAATAAAAAGCACAGAGAGAAGATACCTTTGGGTCAGAAAGTCTGTTGAAAAGTCGTTCTCTGGAGCAGGGATTATGCCACAGG
>NW_022103908.1:7249090-7250622 GCF_000313985.2 Echinops telfairi | reverse complement strand
TTAAGACCCCAGACGCTATATCTTTTGATAGCCGGGCACCATCAGCTTTCTTCACCACATTTGCTTATTCACGGCTTTGTCTTCAGCGGTTGTGTGGGGAAGGTAAGCATCATAGAATGCAAGTGTATTGTAAAATAAACAAAAACTAAAAAACCAGACTCAATTCTTGGCCACAATTATTATAAGATATAATCATTTTACCCATTAAATTATTTATAACAATTAGAGTAGGCACAGCAAGCTGTAGATATTGAGGGAAAACATGAGGAAACATTTCAAGTAAACTGGAGAAACTGCCTTATGAGAAGGACTGACAATTTAAACAAGGCAGATATTCATACTCTGTCTCTCTACCAGAGTGACATGTATGGGGGGTTGGCTTTGCACAGGGCACTTGTCTCTAAGGGAGAAGTCGATTTTGTTTCTGATTCCATTTTGCTGAGAACATTCAAGATTACATTATACACTGTGCGGTTGAAGACAGGAGCCCTGGTGACACAGTGGGCGGCAGTTCAAATCCCCCAGGCACTCTGAGGGAGAAAGATGAGGCTGACTGCTCCACTAAATATCCACAGTCTCAGAAAGCCGGTGGAGTGGTGGCACTCTGTCGTAGAGGGTCGCTGTGGGTCAGCATAGACTTAATGGCAGTGGGTTTGTTTAGTTTCTACAGCATCCAGGGGAAGCTGTTGAAGGCATCAGGTCGGAAAGGAAAGTTCAGCGTATTGAAAACTGGCTAAAGGGATTGTTAAATGTCAGTTTCTACTTAGTGCTTAAAAATCTCATTTCCAACTCACGGAACTAAATCAAAAACTACATACAGGCCATGAACGGGTTCACTCGTATTTTGGAAAACTAATTATTCCTAAGAACTCAGATGCCCTGGAAGCTGGCCCCATCTGTGTTTCTGCTTTTAAGGATTGGCTGTCTGGTTACCTCAGGAAGACATAAAAGTATTCTGAAACCATTTTCACTTGTATTATCCACTAACTCATGGAGTTCGACGTACTGGTTAAAATCGAAATTCCCCGTTTAAAATAAATTGCACAGAATTGCCTGCAGTCTGGTTTTCACGGATCTAGATAAACAGTAAGGATGGTGATTTTCAAAATCACAGACTGAGAACTCACAGCCCAGGGGAAGCAAGGGCCCCACTTTCCTGTTTGCCCAATCTGAGAGGAGGATGGCTGGAGAGTTCTAAATTGAAAGGAATGATAAAGAAGAGGGAAATGAGAGAATAAGAGGTCAGACCATTGGAGGTCAGCAAAAGCAAGCTCTCCAGGTGACTTACACTAGAGTCATACAAGTCGCTAATAAAAAGCACAGAGAGAAGATACCTTTGGGTCAGAAAGTCTGTTGAAAAGTCGTTCTCTGGAGCAGGGATTATGCCACAGGGGGACCGTCTCGGCGTTAGCCCTTTGGCCACACCACTCAGTCGTCTTTCTAAATAAAGCAGCGGTCCTTTCACTGGACTCGGTCAAGTCCCCATTATCACAACACAGCCAATAGCAGAACGCCCCAGCAGTGGCCGTGAC
>NW_022103908.1:7228287-7248990 GCF_000313985.2 Echinops telfairi | reverse complement strand
TTAGCTCTCTGCGGGCTCTGCTTTCTGGGTCAGTCTGGATGAGCACAGCGGCCGAAAGACAAAGTCCTTCAGTCATTGTGCAGAGTGGTCACCGCCTGTAACACCTCACGACTCACTCACGCTGTGGACTTCCTTCCTCGGAAGAAAAGCCTTGTGCCCGTTCATCTTGGGACCACTGAGCGCTTGCAAAAGTGATCGGACGCAAGATGAACAAGGGCGATTCACAGGGGCGGGGGGAAAATCCAGGGAGCCATGAGATTAAATTAAGAGAATGTGGCCTCCCCTGTGTCCAAATTTAGTGCTGAGAGATGTAAGGAGATGGAGGGCAGGCCAGTGGCTCTAGAGGTTGGAGGGCAATGAAAGCAGCAAAGCAGACCCTTAAGGTTCCCTTTCAAAAGCAAGCTCATTCTCATTGTCTTCAATGGAAAGCAGTTGCCAGCAGGGCATACAAGGGGGCTTCAACAAGCTTGTGGGGGATATCTGGATTCAAAAGATCATGTAAGTTTCCTCATCAACGGTTTGAAACTCCCTTGAGTTAGGGAAGCACATCACAGGCAGCTCTCAAAAACCACACTTCCTAGCATCTCCTTGATTCCAGCTCACAGCGACCCTGCAGGACAGAAGCAGAACTGCCCTAAGGGTTCCCGGTTGTGAATCTTGACAGGAGCCAAACATCTCATCTGCTCCCTGGGAGAGGCTGATGAGTTGGAACCACGGACCCTAGGGGTTTCTGAGGTTGCATCTCTAAGGGAGCGGATCAGAGCTGCTGACCTTTGGGTTAGCAGCTCAGCACGTGACCCGCTTTGTTGCCAGGACAGCGAGAGGTTCTGACGTGAAAGCCCCACTCACATGTATATTAACTTTTATAGAAAATTCAGAAAACCCCTGTCAGACTTGAGGTTTGGGGCACAAAATGGGACTCACAGGCTTCTCTTAGAAGGAAGCTGAGAAGATAAAATGACAGTTGTATGGATGGGGGACACAGTGCTCCACAATGAAACCATTCATCCTTAAGTGTAAAATCTTAGCCTCATCCTCTCCAAGTCAGGAGAGGTGCAGGGAGTGAGAGCTGGCAAATATTTTAGGGGAAGCTCAGCAATAAGTAGGTGAGAGATGCCGCACTCTCGAATGAACCATGCAGGCAAACGCGTTTCTATGACAAGAATAAGCTTGGAGGGTACTGGATCTTTAGAGACTATACATATATAAGGAATACATTTGGGGGAAATTCTACATGCAATTAGATGATAAGAAGCTTTACAATAATAAGAATAACATCATTAAAGACAGCTGGATTATAAAGTGTTTGCTTCCAGAAAGGTCTTAAGGCTGGCCCCAATCCCAGCTACTTCAACATCCTCCCCAGAAGAATGCACTACAGAGCACAGCACTGAAGATGCAGCCCAGGGAGAGGGGCAGGTCTGCCCAGATCACACGGGAACAAACTAAGAGGGAAGGGGGGAGAGAGGGAGAAAGAGAGAGTGAACTGCATCCTGGCTCATCAAGCCTTGAGGACAACATTCCTGCTCAGAGCAGCCAATGCACAGAGAGGACTGTAGGGATGGCCCCACCATGAGACATGACATCCTGTCATTGACTACAGCACTAGAGGGTAACAGCACTGGAGACAGAGTATGGGAATTGTGCCCAGTCTGACTCTCCCAAACCTGGGTAAACAGGAAGGGAGTGCAACAGAGCAACAAGTGAAGCAAAACAACAAAGTCCCTGAGGAATCCTGAAAAGACACTTCCCAATCGGTGGACAGGGCTTGGCACCTCATCAGACCCAAATGGAAAACATTCATAAGTGTCAGCAGACAGACTTGGAACAATTTATAGGTTTTTGTTTTCTTTCTTTTTCCTTTTTTTCTCATGTTTATCCATATAAGATAGGCAGGATAAATAATCCTGAAGCGAAAACAATGGGACCTACAGTCTCGGGGGTGGACAGAGAGGTGGGAGCCAACAAACCCAGGGACAAGGGAACAACAAGACATCTAAAATCAATGGCAAGGAGGGCATAGAACACCTGGTAGGGTTCGATCAAGTGCGAGGTAGCCAAGAGGAAATACTGAGAGCTGAATGAAAGTTGGCCATGATAGTGGGATGGGAGGAAAGTAAAAGGAAATAGAGGAAAGAACTAGGAGGCAAAAGGAACAGAGGTCTAAATATATAGGCATGTACATATGTAAATATATTAATACCTAATGAGAGGTCTATGTACATATATTTAAATGTTAAGTATTAAGTAGCAGATAGACATTGGATCCATCCCTCTCAAGTCCTCCCTCCAGGCAAAAACACTTTGTTCTAATAACCTGGTATTCTGTGATGCTCACCTTCCTGACATGACCGTTTGAAGACAAAATGGGCACATGAGCAAATGTGGTGAAGAAAGCTGATGGTGCCCAGCTATTAAAAGATAGTGTCTGAGTCTTAAAGGCTTGAGGTTAATCAAGCAGACATCTAGCAGGGAAGCAACAAAGCCCACATGGAAGCAGCACACCAGCATTTGTGATTGCAAGGTATCGACAGGATCAAGTATCAGGCATCAGAAGACCCAAAATAATCAAATACATCAATGCAAAAGATGGAATTCAGGGTAGAGACCCAAAGCCCATCTGTAGGCAATTGGACATCCTCTCACACAAGGGTCACTAAGAAGGAATGAGGCAGCCAGGGTGAAGCATAGCACCAATGAAACACACCACTTTCCTCTAGTTCTACCTTACAAATCTGGCTAGACCTGAGCATGGATACTGATACAAATAAGAGCTCTCAACAAATCCAGGACTGATGAAGCTCTCGGGAACAGCCACGGGAGTAGCGATACCATGACCATAAGGGAAAGGTGGGGGGAGACATGGGAAACCAATCTCAATGACCGATGTGTAACCGCCACCCCCATGGGGGTGGCAGAGGGGAGACAAACAACAGAAATGTGGATGGAGGGAGACAGCAAACAGTGTCAAATATAAAAATGATACTAATGTATAATTTATCAAGGGTTCATACGGGCGGGAGAGTGGGGTAGGGAAGGTGCTAACACCAGGGGCTCGGAGAGAAAGAAAATATGTTGAAGATGATGATGGCAACACAAGTGCAAATGTGTTGGATACAATGGATGTGTGGACTGTTATAAGAGCTATAGGAGCCCCAATAAAATGAGTTTTTTAAAGTAATATTTGTGTCTCTTGTGGAAAACTATGCCATGTTTCTTTTATAATTGGCTAAAATCAAAATGTGATCGTTAAAAAAGTCAAGAGTGCAAGACATTCAAATTTCTTACAAATGTATCATCAAGCAAGCTTCTCTTCCAAGTGCAGGAATAACACAACACAGGGGCATCTAAGTAGCTATGCATGCCTTGAGGCTGGAAGCTGGAGCCGCGCTTTCAGTGTGAAGTTAACTACTCTCTCCTTCTTCAACAGGATGCTTCTAACAATCCAGTCAGGCCCCTGGCTTCCTTAGTAAGGAGCTCTGGTGGTGCGGTGGTTACCAATCCTCCTCTGCTAACCAGAAGGGGGGAGGTTTCGAACCCCCGAGCTGCTCTGCTAGAGAAAGATGTGGCAATCAGCCTCCATCAGGATGATCGCCTTAGAAACCCCATGGGTCAATTATACTCTGTGTACAGTGTCACTGTGAACCACAATGATGTGACCAGTATCTTGTTTGTTTGTTTGTTAATTTCCCTTAGGTTCACTTAAACACACACCCAAATTTTTCATTATCCATTCGGTGAAGGTTTACCGAACAGAGAATCGGCCCTGCCTTCCATGACAGATGCACGCTTGGTTTCCACGATAGGCATGTACTTTATGGTTCACTGTCATTGGCATACTTCTAGGGGCCTGGTGATGTAGTGATTATGAGTTGGGCTGCGATCCTCACGCTCTGCAGGCCAACACCACCAGTCCCTCCGAGGGAGAAAGACGGAGGTTTCTACTCCAGTAAAGAGTTACCATCTCTGGAATCCACAGGGGCAGTGCTACCCTCTCCTATCAGGTCCCAGGAGTCCGCAAAGACGCCAGAGCAGTGAGCTTGGTTTTGTTTTCACCACTTGTAATCACTCTAGCCAACACTAGAGGGAGCTTGCCCCATGGGCTATTTCATCTAATCAAAAAGAAGAAAGGAGATTCTAAATGTTTGCGGGAGGTGGGGGGGTGGGGGGGGGTGTTGGTGTTGGTTTTGTAATATACGACTATTTCTAAAATATTACTGCTTTCATTTTAATCTCATAAAATTTAGCACTGCACAGTGAAGTTGGAATGCTCAGTGGTTAGGCAAGTCTGGCAATAAAAAGAATTAGTGAAAAAGATAAAATCAGGTTGGAAGGATGAGGGCGTAAAAAACAATCAGCATCTGATGGTATTGAATCTGCTCGTATTTTCACATAGGGCATAATGAATACAGCAAGAAAAATATGTGTTGGTCTCTCACCATGCAAACATAAAAGGATAAAGTCATCTAAGGAGAACGCTCAAACTGAGCACGTCAGCAGCTTTCACACACGAGTGTCTGAAACTCCTGAGAAGAGAGCCCTTTAAGCAAGGTTGAGTTGTGCAACAGAACAGACCTTGTGGGAAAGAGGCCAGGGACCAAAGGCCAAGTCCAAGGGGCCTGAGCGCTACACATTCCAGATGAGGTCAGGAGATAAAGCTGTCATATTATCAGGAAGCCAAAAGAAATGGCCATGGCTTTCTCAGAAACCTATTTTTGTCTTGGCCTTCCATCTTGCTTTAGATATTTATAACACCATGATAGATTTTTTCACCTTGCAAATGGACTTTATGTTCTCGGACTTCCATTCCAAAACACCAGTTACTTATAAGTACGTATGTATTACCATGAAAGGGGACTTTGGACTTCCTGCTGCGAAGAAGCAGCACCCGAACTGTAGGCTTCCCCGGGACACGGAGGGAATGAACATTTGGCCTCACTCTCAAATCCGGTTGGAAGGAAGAGCAATGGCTGGCCACCAGACCTGGGCTTGCCTGGTCTGTGGGAGATGGGAGAGAGTGAGCCTCTGGCTGGCCCATATGGCTACTGACCTAAAGGGTGGCCATTCACCTTCACACAAAGGTGCCTCCCAAGAAAAGGCTGGGAATCTGTACCTGGAAGGTCCCAGCCATAAAAAAACAAAATGAAGATCTGTTCCTTTCTATGCACATGGGGCCCCATTAGTTGGACTCTACTCAATGGAAAACTTGTGTGTGTGTGTGTGTTGGCTCTCCCCCATCACATATATTAACGACCCATATTGGAGAAATGCACATCCCTGGCTCTCATGACAGAACTGAGCCCCTGGATGTAGCTCAGGTCACCATCACCATCGCTGAATGTGCCTGACACAATCCAGGGAAGTGGAAAGGCCTTCAGGACTCCCATTCTGGCAGCTTCCTTCTTCCTGTTGGCGCATACGGCGAGCTCGGGCTCAGAAAAGTTCCGGTCAGAAAAGACTTTTTTCCCATAGCTGTCCGTGCTGTTCACAGACACTCTTCTGTGGTCGACACCCAGGAAGGCCCTCCTCTCCATTCTCCGTGTGGCCTGACTCTGTGACACCGTGGGAACCTGGATAGCCATTCAAACATGACTTTCCTCGGGTTGATGCAGAGGAGTGCCTGAGGTAGGGCGCACGGCCAGCATGCTTGGCTCCTGGTGAAAAAAGCGAGCCAGCGCCACGCTGGAAGAAAAACCAGACAATCTACTTCCGAAGATCTGATGCTGAACACTGGGCCTCGCCATGAGGGGCGATCAAACTCAATGGCAGCTGGTTTGGTTTGTCAAGGCTCAGTTATACAAAACGATGAAAAGCTGGAGTCGGTCAGTCTCCAGGGGCTCCCACAGAACACAGTTGTGAAGATGGTGCATAGGGTCACTGTGCATAGGGTCACTGAAGGTCAGCGACAACAGCACCTGACGACAACAACAATACACGCTGGCCCAATGACAGGTGCAGGGTAGGGTAGGGTAGGCATGTCCCTGAGCCTGGTCAATCCGATCTGGTCCTGAATATTTCTGAAATAGAAGGTGAGAGAGCTAGCTGATTTCCCACTGATGTCTCAAGATATTAAGGAAGTTGGCCTAGTACCTCAGGTAGCCACATCTTCTGCTGGAAGCAATGCAAATTAAAATGAGACAAATTAAGAACTAGGGCCAAACTATAACAAGAAAGAGTCTTGGTGGGTTCAAGAACTGTGTTAGACAGGGTTCGCTAGAGAAACAAGACCAGGACACTAATGATTTTAAAGATAGATGCAACATAAGAAATAAACAGTTAATTCATCTATAGAGCAGTACAAATGGCTCAGTGAAACTCACTTCCATCAGACAGCTAATACACTGGCAGTCCTTCAAATCACGAGGGCTGCCTCATGCAAGTCAAGGAAGCAGACACCTGATTTCTCTGTAAAGCAATTAAGGCAATCCAGCCACAGGCAGCAAACAGCAAGGCAGGTCACCAACAGTCAGCCAGATGACAGAGTCGGACAGTCCCCACTTCAAGCAATGTATACACCAATAGCGTGGTGAAGCAGGTCTTGAAGGAACCTCAAACTACAGTGGCACAGCTCACCAGGTTGGGTGTCCCACAGGTAGTATAGCTCTCAAGTTGAGGCAGAGATCCAGTTAAGGCAGCCGCAAACTGATCCGATCATCAAAAAGCAAGAAACAAGAAAGGCAAGGCTCACCGAGCCATTTATCGCTCTGTCCTTCAATTAATCCCACATGTGTTCATTGGCCAGGTTGGCACAATAAACCTACCTGTCACAAGTCCCTAATTGTAGATAGCTCAGAAGTCCACTGAAATACTGCTGAAGGTGGCCCCTGGGCCCTTTCTTAAGGGTGGTAGTTCTCGCTCTTATCTCTGAGAGTCCTAACTCGCACACGAATCTATCAGGACATGCATGATGTTTACTGTTGTTTGCCTTCAAGTCACTTCCCACCCATAGCAACTCTAAGTGACAGTAGAACTGTCCCACAGGGTTACTAGGCTGTCTGTTCTGTGGAATCACTGGGTGGGCTCGAACTGTCAATCTTTGAGCTAGCACTTAGCCAGGATGCCACCAGGGCTCCTTACTGATTAATAGAGCAGTTAAGAAATCCGCACGTAACATTTTCGATAGCATGCTGTACTCGCTGGAAGCAGATTCATGAAAACCACAAACCACAAAGGATTAAACAAATGAGAACACAAAGTCGTTGGCCATGTGCTCTGGAACTCCATGGAGCCACAAGATAACAAAACCCCGTCCCATCTGTTGTTCCGCCGGAGGGGCCTCAAACCAAGATCCAAATCGGTGGCAACTGCATTCCAAACAACAGGCTAGGAAGGAGAAATTACTCAGGACAAAAAGAAAGCAGGGTCTAAGCGCTCGCTCTCTCTCTCTCTCTCTCTCTCTCACACACACACACACACACACACACACACACACACACACACTGTCTCTCTCCTTGGTTTCTTAAGGAAACTGCCACACTGAACTCATGGGAATGAGAGAAGCCGAGATGCGCAGTCCTGTTTCTCGAAGGCCGCGAGTCTTTGACAGGAGAAGAAAGGAGGACACCAGAGCCACTATCATTCTCGGCACACTTAATTGTGCGTCACAGAAAAGCCATGAGTCAGAGTCCTTCAACAAGGGAAGCGGCAAATAAAAGCTCGGGGTCTTTTAATGGTGCCAACAATGAGGGCTTGTCTTCTGGCACTCTATTGAAGAGGTTCTGCTACGCTCGTTAGGTTTGCAGTCTGTGACAAATTCAGAAATGGTTGAAAACCAGGAAAGGTGTGTGTGTCAAGGCTGTATCCTCTCAACATGCTTAGTCCATCGGGATGCTGAGCAAATAATCATACAGGGTGGCTTATAGGAAGAACGTGCCATCAGGATCGGAAGAAGGCTGCTTAAAAACCTCTGCTATGCAGGACATGATTTTGCTTGCTGAAAGTGAGGACTTAAAGCACTTGTCAACGAAGATCGAGGATTGCAGCCTTCGGCGTAGATTACAACTCAATGTAAGGAAGTCCAAAATCTTCACAACGGGACCAACAGGCTAAGTGGAGGATGGATTGAAGTTGCCAAGGAATTCGTCTTGCTCGGATCAATAATCAATGCACATGGAAACACCAGTCAAGAGATCAAACTAAGCATTTCATTGGGCAAATCTGCTGCCCACGACCTCTTTAAAGTGTTGAAAAGCAAAGATGTTACTTTGAGGACTAAGGTGCACCCAACCCACGTCACAGTATTTTCAGTTTCCTCACACGCAAGAGGCACGTGGACACTGAATAATATCTAACACTCCTTGCAATGGCTACAGAGAACTCTGGAGAAATTCATGATTAAAGGGTTTCTTAAGGAAGTTAGCAAGTTGTAATGCCAGTGAGAAATGCTCTGGGTTGAGTTGTTGACCAGGACATGTTACAAAGTTTCGGGAGGGGTAGCTTGGTAAAAAAGGGGAAGGCCCTGGCCGAGGTGGATTGACACAGTGATTGACACTTCAGCCATGGGCTCAACCCTAACCACCATGGTAAGGATGGTGCCAGCCTGGTGGTGGCTCATCATCCTGCCCGTGGGGTTGCTGAGTCAGAACAGATAGGCAGGCACCCAACAGCCACAAACATAGATTACTCAAGCTACAGGAACGTGTACTTAAGAGCGATATTATAAGACTAAAGGTTTCAAAACTTTCCCTCATTGAAGAAACAGAAAATCTTACAACCTTCAAAGACAGTCCTGGGACAGAAGGGCCCAAAGATAGCAAAGTACTTCTGATTTATACGTCATGTCTCCAAAATCCCTGCCACTGAGTCAAGGCTGAATCACAGTGGCCCTATAAAGAGTTTCTGCGACTATAAATCTTTAAGGGAGAAGACAGCCTCATCTTTCCTCTATGATGTGGCTGGTATGTTTGAACCGCCAACGTTGAGGTTAGCAGGCCAACAGCTTACCTGACAGTGCTACCAGGGCTCCTTAGCTATATCGATAAACTCAAATTCACTGCGATTGAGTTGATACTGACTCACAGCAACCTGATGAGCCAAGGCAGAACTCCCCATGTGGGTTTCCGAGACTGTAACTCTTTACCGAAGTAGAAAGCTTCATCTCTCCTAAGGAGCAGCTGGTGGTTTCGAACTGCTGACCGTTGGCTTAGTAGTCCAACCCATAACCACTATGTAGCACAGCCACATCTAAAGTCATTACGAAAATGTATCATCATTTTTTCTATTGAAACAAATGTTGACCTCATGGTCTTAGGAGACTTGCAGAGAGCAGTCAGGCCACAGCCGCTCGTCCACAAGACCAAAGTAGGCAAATGACCAGTTAAAACATATGTCAACCTATAGTATGCCTCAGAACATGTTCTGCTGGTGTGGCAACAGATCCATAGGTTCATTAACGTGTGCCATTCGGAGAAATTAAATGTCTCAATTGCCTTTTGCATTGAGAAACACACTTTCCGTTTCATCCCAGTTGGCCAAACACAGGAAGCAGGGAAGAGCGTGTGCTCGTCATCACTCGTCCTTTCTGCTACCAGGATTTACTAATCAGCTGAGGGTTAATGGCTGACATCACCTATAATGTTTCACTTTAATAATTTAGGGTACCTATCATATACTTTACAGAGCCCTGGTGGTGCTGTGGGATACTCATTGGACTACAAGGTTGACAGTTCAAACCTACCAGCTTCTCCGAGAGAGAAAGCTGAGACTGTCAGGTCTCATAAAGATTTACAGGGTCTCAGAAACCCTGTAGAGGGTTGCTAGGAGTCTGAATTGACATCTGAGTTATTAATTACATCTCTATCTTTGTAAGCAGTAATATACAGGCATGAAATACATACCCTGGCTTAGTCAAAGTGTGGACATCATGTGTTCAGTATAACACACTAAAGTCCTCCAGTTCTTAATTGGCTTCTAAATAAATTTTTTTTTTAAACCCGTTTGTATAATTAAGTAGAAGACTTTAATCTTGGAAGAGAATGAGGCAGCTGAGTGTCCAATGTGGCTCAAACTGCCAGCAGCACATGCACCTGTGATAACGCTGGGCAACCACAGCAGCCACGGCCTCCCGTCTGTCTACGTGGGTCTACTGTGTTCTTCCAGAGGCTAGAGACGAGAGGTCTGGCATGTTAGCATCTGTATTAACCCTTTATCTGATTCTAGAAAGAAAAAGTATCTTAAGAAATGCTCGTTAACATAGATTTGAAAGGCAATGGGGCGGAAAGGGCCTCACAGGAAGAAAAGAATTCATTTGCAACAATTATACGATGCAGAGTAGACACAAGTTGATGGTCACCACAAATATAGCCTCAAACAGGAGTCAGAAAAAAAAAACTTTCATGTACCTCCCTACTGTAGAAGCACGATTGATACAGACCCATCAGAACACACAAAAACTTGGATTACAATCATATTTTTTCACACTGTTAGGCAGCAGAATAGGGAGAGTGGGGTGCCCCTCCCCATGTCTGCACAAGGCCCCTTAGGAAAGGTTGGAAGAAAATAAGGTGAGCATTAAACACCTATAAGGACCTTTTAATTGGGCATGCTCCAGTTCAGCCCACCACCACCCCCTCCAGCCAGGTGGGCTTGATTCAGCAAATGGGGGTCAACCAATACCTTTGACCACACCTCCCCAGACAAAGGCTCCTGTGCCTGCTCAGCCGGCCAAGGTGGTTCTCTCGGGCCACCAGTTGTGGGTGAGCAGTCCCACAAGGTCGCCCGTGTTCAATGGTGAGCCCCAGTGCAGCTTACCGTGAGGTGTAGCATGCTTCCCTGAAATAGCTTGTACTCTTTCAAGACTGTAAAACCTGAAACTTCTTCCATCCTTTATAAAAACCCACTTGGATCACAAACCAGGCTTCAACATGAAGTCTTTCACATGCAAAGCCAAGAACCAAGGTATTTCCCACTTGGGAAATAAAATAGATATCTAAGTATAATAGATATCACTTGGAAACTTGTTACAAGAAGAGATAAAAACCACTGCTGGAGACAGCCCTTCCTGGACAACAGCTGGACTGCTGGTCTGAGAACTATTCATGCGAAGTGTGAAAGCTTGAGTTAAATAGCAGTTTCATATTGTGCTTGTTTTGTTCCATTTGCAATCCTCTCTTTGCATGGCCCCATCTCCTAACAGTGCCCAAACTACCAGGAAAACTGCCTAGCACGAAACTAGTCCTGCATGTGTTGAATCCTCGGGTCCAGACCCACCTGAAGCACCCAAAATGAGAACCCGCTGCTCTACAACCTGTAGCAGCTGTGGGAGGGGGCCGTTCTCTCCAAGTGGGTGGGTACATACGAAGGGAGGTGGGCTGCAGGGAGCAGCCTATTAGTTCCACAGTAGGTTGTTTACAGCACTTACGCTTTGATCACCTGTGTCCATCAGGACAGTTAGTCCAAACTTGGCAAATTCCAGGTGCTTGAGCAGCATGAGCATTCCCTAACCGGATTTGTTTCCACCTGGACTGAATAAATCTCTTCATGTCTCAAAAAAAAAAAAGAAGAAGAGATAAAAACAACATGCAAATAGAAGTTTATTCCAAACCCACTGCCATCGAGTCAAATCTAACTGATGAGGATCCCATATGGGATTACCAAGGCTGTAAATCGATACAGAAGCAAATAGCGTCATCTTTTCCCAAGCTCCTTGCCTCTATGGAGCATTCTGGTTGGCTTCTTCCAAGATAGACCTGTTGGCTCCTTTGGCAGTTCATGGTACTTTCAACATTCTTTGTCAACAGCTGAGGGTTAATGGCTGACATCAGCTATAATGTTTCACTTTATATAGGAGATATATTTATATATCTATATGTTTCAAATAATACTGATTCTTCTTCAGCTTTCTTTCACATGCATATGAGGCAACTGAAAATACCATGAGAGACCATAGGTTGTTGTTTCAGTGTTAAAATGTCCAAATCAAATGAGTACGCCATTTAAGAGAATAAGGTTCCCTAAATTACCCAGCTGGTACTGTGGGTTAGGCATGGAGGGAAGAAATACAATGTGCGTTAGTCTGGGTAGACTTAAGAAACAAATTCATAGACACTCATATGTGTATAAGAAAGACCTTTTTATACAAGAGCAATTGAATATTGAGAAAACATCCCAGCCCAGTCCAGATCAAGTCAATAAGTCTGATTTAGCCCATGTGTCCGATACCAATCTATAAATTCCTCTCCAGACTTAAGCAACACGTGCAGTGATGCCAAATGCAGGAAGATCACAGGCCAGGGGGTAGAAAGTCGTGTGGATCCAGTGCGCTGTAAGCATCTCAGCACTGGCAGGGGTCTCCACGTGGCTCTTTCAGCTCCCAGGCTCTAGCGTAGCTCCATGTGTCTTGTCCACAGGAATGTCTCGTGGGGAGTCAGTGTGTAGCCCACCTCCAGCAAGCTATTTATCTCCTTAGCACCTCCAAATGAGGTCATCAAGCTGTGACCTGATTAACAGGCTAAACTCTACCCCTTCACTCTAAAGTCTCAAATTGACAACAGGTTATGTAACTACCATAAGATGAGGTTGCCTGAGCCCATCAAGATTTACAGTCTGAGAAATGCTGCACAGAGCCGCTAGTAGGCAGCACTGACTCAATGGCAGTGAGTAGTTGGATTTTTACAGTACTTCCTGGGCTGCATCTAAGCTTCTCCAAAATCTTTGTATAGTGATTTTGCAATTACTGATGCTGCCTGGGTAAAATCAATTCTCAGCAAATCTTAGCTTCTACCTTAAGGACAAAATGAAATAATAGAGCATCTCAGGGGGGAAAAAAACAGAAGATAAACATCTCCAACATAGAAAATTGTGATGAAATATAACAGCATAAATTATCTCAGACTTCCTCAATAAATTACTGTGTAAGTAAAAAATAAAATGAAATCCCAGAGAAGATTAATGACTCATTCAAAATTGAAAAGCTAAATTATTACTTGCTCACAAAAAGGCCCACAGACTTGGGAGTCTCTCTGTCTCTTACACACACACACACACACACACACACACACAAAGAGAGAGAGAGAGAAACCAAACAAAGCTTTCAAGATACGTCTTTTTAGAGGAGAAGGTAATTCTCCAATGTTCAATTGACACAACATCTTCACATACTATCACAGCACATGAATACACACGCATGCACATACACTGAAAGTTTAACGGCCTCATTAAATTTTGAGGAATATGACAGCAGCGAGATGTCTATTTTGTTCATCGGTGAACACTTCCCGTCTGGCACAGTATCCAACATGAGTTCAGGACTCAATAAAAACTTCTCAATTGAATAAATTGCTTTAGGAATTTAACAGCCTCTTGTGTAATACAGAATCTCATAGCCCAACATGTCTATTTGACTTACATCTATTACAGAATGCTGAGCACAGAGTAAGCAATAAATATATTGAATGGTTAATTGATTTTATAAGTCCTTGGGGACTTAATATAAGCCTTCTTTCAAACATGATTCATCACTTTCAAAGGATGCCCTTTTACTCCGTGGGGTCAGTGAAAACTCCTAAGCAATAGATCCAATCAACTAAACACACATTTATCATTCTCGATTAAATGAAGATATGGAAATCAAAACATCAAGTGGAAGTGTATCGATGTTGTGGATCTGATGTGCATCCACCTTTTTTTTTTAAGACAGAAACTTCCCGATCTACACCTGTCTCTAAAACGATAAGGAATCGGAAATACAGGGAATCCAGGGCAGATGAGCCCTACAGGACCAGTGGTGTGAGTGGCAATACTGGGAAGGTAGAGGGAGAGTGGGTAGGAAAAAGAGAACCGATTACAAGGAACTATATGTGACCTACTCCCTGGGGGACGGACAACCGAAAAGTGGGTGAAGGGAGACGTCAGACAGGGCAAGATATGACAAAATAACAATTTATAAATTATCAAGGGCTCATGAGGGAGGGGGGAGCGGGGAGGGAGGGGGAAAATGAGGACCTGATGCCGGGGGCTTAAGTGGAGAGGAAATGTTTTGAGAATGATGAGGGCAATGAATGTACAAATGTGCTTTACACAATTGATGTGTGTATGGATTGTGCTAAGAGTTGTATGAGCCCCTAATAAAATGATTTTTTTTTAAAAGAAAAAGGTATTTGCTATAAATTAAAAAAATCAAATATATATGGTAGCTAGAACATTGAGGTGATGTTCATATCTAATGCCAGTCAAATGTTTGTCTTTGTAGTGTGTATCAGATGGCAGTGAGTGGATAACCAGGACCCTTCTAGGACATCCTGGCAGCCCTGTGAGCTGTCCTCAGTCTGCTAACAGCCAGCTCAGTGGTTCCAACCTAACAGCCACTCAACTGACAAAAGACTTGGTCCCTGGAAACCCTGCAGTTTCTACTGTGCCCTATGTACAAATGCGCTTTGCACAATTGATGTATGTATGGATAGTGATAAGAGTTGTATAAGCCCCTAATAAAATGATTTTTTTTTAATATATATATATAGGAACCGAGACACCGCTCCTCTATCCATCTCCAGGTGGGTCCACCCTCATGCAGATATGCCCACCTACGAGTACCCAGCATGAAGACTGTTACCCATGCTCCACCATGCTTCAAGACAAGATTTCATTGATTTGTCATTAGAAATAAATATTTCACACTATATAATTACATAATGTTTTTGTGATGAATCACTATGCTTTCATTATGTTCAAGTTGTGACAATGAAAATACATCCTGTATATCAGATCTTTACATGACAATTCATAACAGTCGCAAACTTGCAGTGATGAAGTAGCAATGACAATACTGTTATGGTTGGGGGGTCACCACCACATGAGGAACTGTATGAAAGGGTCGCAGGATTAGGAAGGTTGAGAATCACTGCTCTACATGATGGCAGACAGGTTTCTATTTGGAGGACTTGTTTTTTGGAGTCTATATACCTTTCAAGGTCAAGTCATGAATCACTAGATGCCTATTCTGAACTATTCTTTAACTAGAAATGCCTTAACCCCAGCCCACCAAAGGCAAATAAAAAGCACTCAATTTATTTTAAGGAAAACAAGTTCGTTTTTACCCTCATGATGCTTATTACATTCGGACTTGTATACATAATTTGTCTTCTGACCTTGTTTCTCCTATAAAATTCCACGTGCCTGTTTATTGCTCTCATTCGTCTCATGAAGCATTTCCAGGACACACAGGCTGCTGGCTTTGCTGAGTGGCTCTTTCTCACCCTGCAGCCATGTCTAACCTCTCTGGTGACCTCAGAGTCTCCCTCCTCTCTGCACACCCTGAAACACTGCATCGAGTCAGCCTGACAGGTGCCCACCAGGTTCCCAAAGATTCCACTTTTACTTGGAGACATGAGATTAAAGGAACAGATATCCAACAGGAAGACACTGCTGCATAAAACATGAATATAAGGCCAGAAATTGAAACATTCAATTACAAGATGTCTTTAGCCTGACACCTAGTTCAATGGTTTTCTTGTGATTCATCTAAAATAGTGTGGGCTGATTCAGAAAAATTTGGGAGAGATGTTTCCTTCAACATTTCCCAAAAAACCTAAAAAGAAAAGGTAATTCTTAAATTTTTAGAAACTCCACTCATGAAATCTAGGCATTTTAGAGCCACAGAGGTTGGAGGAACCCTTAAAACGATTGCCCTGAGGCTACTGGGAAGTTTGATAAGGTGTCTAAATTGTTGAATATAAAAATGACCATGTGAAATGTACCCCTTACCAACATCACAATTAAAAGTTAAACACACGCACACATACACACTCACACACAAAAGCGACTGCCCTCAGATAATCGTTATACCTTAATCCAAAATATTCTCTGAAGTAAATTGGCTTAAATCCAAATAATACTTGAGCTTAACGAGTTTTTTTTAAAGGACTGCCTTGAGCATTAGACTCTTAAAACTGTCTGTGTGAACGTAAGGCACCGTGGTGACAGGGTGTTTACACATTGGGCTTCAATCCACAAGGTCAGCAGTTCGAAACCACGAGCCACTCTCGGGAAAAGGATGGGCTTTCTACTCCAAGAACTAACAGTCTTAGAAACCCACAGGGGCAGTTCTACCCTGTGCTATATGGGGTTGGCAGCAGTGAGCTTAGCTTTTATAAGAAACTAAACTGACAACAGCAACTCAAAAGATTAAGTAGGGACATGGGTGGGGGGGGGAGTGAGTTTTTGTGAACATGAAAACAGTTCTGAAAAGGAGGAAGGAGGGATACCTGATTCAAAACAAGGAATGCCAGCAAACCGTACTCAGACAGGGTTGAACTGGTGTCTGACTTGCTTTGCACAGTCTGGACAACAACACATGAAAGGGGGAGAAATTTATTTTTAGCAACTCCAGTTACAGGCAAAAGAACATGGGGGCTGGGAAGGGTGAGGAAAGAGTTTCAGAAACCACTATATGCTGATTACATTTTCCTGAAGATTTTTAGTGAACTACAAATTTTTGATCAACACATATGCTCTCTCTCTCTTCTCCCCCTAAGTGACTAGAATGTGAGGAACATAAAACCAGCCCTAATAAATTTTCCATGCAAACTGCCCCAAGGGCGGATGATAAGCTGTCCTCCAAGAACCAGAAGCAAGCGAGGAGGACAAAGGACACGCCGCCCGAGGCCTGTGACGGTTCCCTTGGGGAAAGGTTCCTCCCTAGCCCTGTCTCACGGGCACCGGCCCGGCCCGGCCCAGCCCAGACTCCAGGGCTTCCACCTCAGAGCAGCCAACCTTCTCCCTCTCGCCCGTGGTGATGTGCCTTGGGCAGGAGGTGGCATATGGCGCAGATTCCACACATGTTCCCAAAATGAGCAAGCAAACGAACAAAACAGCATGGTGCTTAGCATCCTCCCTCGATTGGCACCTCACCCGGGCGCTTGCCTCTGTCTAGACTAGAGGGTTTTCGTTACAATAAAAACGTGTCCGTTTGGTTCACAGGTGCCTACTCTGAAGAGAGGAGCTTGTAACAGCGGCCTTTGCAAAATCAGTGTTAATGTAAACACGGGAGAAATGTGTAGGTCAATATTTGAGAAAGCTCGCTCTTGGCAAATCATGTTTGCTATGGACTTGTTGTCTGCACTCTCTCAATAAGAATAGCTAACATTGGTGGAGCGCTTACTATGTGCCAGGCCCTGGGCTTTCTTTTGCTCCTTTGGTGCATGCAGGATGCCAGGTGGGGTAGTGGTTATGAGTGCGACTGGGATCTGCATGGACAGCAGTTCAAACCCACCAGCAGCTCCGGAAAAGACTAGGCTTTCTACTCCTGTAAACAGTTAACCGTCTCAGAAACCCTCAGAAGGTCAACTGAGAGGCAGCATTGACTCAGTAGCAGCGTTTGGCTTTTTGTTTTGTTTTGTTTTGTTTTGTTTTGTTTAGTCCTCGCCTTCATCCTTTGAGGTGATTCTCTGAGTCACCCAGCCCATGGTAAGACGCAGTCCTGGCTTCCGTGGCCGTTATTTATTTAACCGACTCACACAGCCATGGTGACCGAGTGCACAGGCAACTGACACTTCTCAGCCTTGGGAGAAGGGTGAGCTCGACCACTGGGTGCTCATTCCAGGAACTCGAGTCGAGCACAGGGCTTCCGTGAGCAGGAGTGTGCTTCACCGTGGGCACCGGAATGCCTCACAGTTTGGATGATCTTCAACTACTCAGAGTGTTTTTTAATAAACGACATCACTCTAATTCCACCTCATGATAAAGCTTATCCTAGCAAACACAAAGCAAAACACAATTTGTTTAACCACCATGGGAAGGTACCGTGGCAGTGTGAAGTATGTGTGTCCATAGCTACTGGGGTCAAAGCCGTCAGTCATCCACGAACAGACGGTGCACATCCACGTGTGGGGAAGCACCAGTCACAGTGGCAAGAAGACAGAAACCGCCTAAAGCCCATCAGAAGAACGGACACCGAGACTCCAGCACATACGCACCATGGAAGGCGCCATCACTAAACAACAACAACAAAGAAACCGCAAGGCACCTCGGGACAAGGACAGAACTGGAGACCATTGTGCCGAGTGCAATTCCTCAACCATAAAAGGATCCAGTGATGAGACCGCTGTGATAAAGAGGAATAAAAGACAAGATTCCCCCACCGAAGGGAATAGACTTGGGGGTAATTAAGTGGTCAGGGGTGGGGTGGGAGGGGGCACAGGGGGGAGATGAAACAACAGGCTAGAACAGTGGTTCTCAACCTGTGGGTCACGACCCCTCTGGGGGGTCGAACGACCCTTTCACAGGGGTCGCCCGGTTCATAACAGTAGCAAAATGACAGTGATGAATTAGCAATGAAAATAATTTTATGGTTGGGGGTCACTACAACATGAGGAACTGTATGAAAGGGTCACAGCACTGGGAAGATGGAGAACCACCGGCCTAGAGGGTGAAGCGGTACTAACTTTGGTGAAGAGGAAGAGAATGGTAATCCACAAGACCAGAAAACCAAAGTCAGCACCATCTAGTCGATTCGGACTCACAGGGACCCAAAAGACAGGGTCGAAGTGCCCGTGTGGGTGTCCACGGCTGTGAATCTTGACGGGCACTGGATCCCACAGAGCAGCTGCTGGGTTCAAACTGATGACCTTATGCTTAGCAGCCCAATGCATCACCCACAATTCCACCAGATCTGCTAATGCACAAGACAAAATGAAATCCAAGGAGGGGGCGGTTGGATAAGCTAATTGGGGGCCTTCATAAGTAGCTTAAAGTGTTCAATACAAAATGGATTATGTGAAATGTAAATTTCCACCTGATTCACAATTTCAAAAATTGTTTTTAAAAGGTGGTGTTTGGGACCCTAGTGGCATCGTGGGTAGCTCTGCTGGCACAGTGTTGATACGTTGGGCGCAGTTCAAAACCGCATCTTGACTAGGTTCAAACTACCAACAACACGATCTTAAAGCCTTAGCACCTCATTAAAGTCACGTGCAGTAACCAAAAGCTATCACTGTAAATTTACCATTTCTGAAAAGGCATGCAGCACAGTTTAAATGAAGACACTCTACACTTTTTGGGCAGCTTAATAGTTTTATAAAAATGGTACTTGTGCTAGAAGAGTAAAATAAATAAAACCTGGGCTTTTCCCCCAGTTTTTTTTAATATAATTCACATATTATGTAATTGAATAGTCAATCACATCAAGAATTGTACAATCATCACCACAATCAACTTTAAAACATACAACATTTACTTTGTTCTTGTAATCATTGTTATTAGCTCCCCACAGACCCTCAAACTCCCCAGCCATACGCCCACAAAACCATAACTCCACTCATTGACTCTATAGAATTGCCTTTCCTGGATTTCAAATACAGTAAAACATTACAAAAAGAAATCAAACTAACAAAAACAAAGTAAAACATTAAATCCTCAATTGAAAAGAAAGCAGAAGATAATAAAAACCTGATTTTTATGTAGACTTGTTTTCTCCCAAATGATCCACCCATTGTCAAGTCCTAAATGCATAAGCATAAAGCTGGGGATTCCGGCATGAAGAACAATTCTACACAGGCGAGTCAAAGGGGCTGGTTGCCTGATATGAAGACTCACTGCCTCAGTTCTGACTCACAGACACCGGGTAGGTCAGGGAAGACTGTCCTTGTGGGTTTCCGAGACTGTCACTCTTTACGGGAATAGAAGCCCCGCCTTTCTCTCTCAGAGCGGCTGGTGGTTTCGAACTGTTGAGCTTACGGAGCATGGCCCAACTCGTGACCACTAAAACAGGCTGTGGGAAGAATGCAATCAGTGTCACTGAATTGAACTCGAGCAAGAAGGTTGTCAGGCTATGCTCTGCTATGCACAGTTTCAACAACAACAAAAAATTTTTTTAAACTCTTTTAGAAAAAGATAAACACAGCTAGAGAGACTCATTCAAGATCATTAAAATGTAGCGGTCCTCCGGTCAGACATCTTTCCGTGCAGCTGGGGCTAATGTCTATAGCTTGGTAACTGGATCATGCTAAGCAGCCTATGTGCTTAATAAGAACTTCTGTGTGCTTAAGAAGGCTGCCCTGGCATTTGGGGTGGGTCAGTCATGATAGCTACTTATCATCATTTTCAGAAGCTGTGGCAGTGACGTCATTAGGCGTTTGGCACCTAAGGGAAAACTCAGAGGTTTGAACCCCTAGTTTGGACGGACTAAGCCCCTGGAAGCACTTCAGGGAATGCCACAGCCCATGAGTTACATGTTGAGAACTGTGCTTCTAGAGCGCCCCACCATGCCCACGGCCATAACATATAGAAACACTGACCTCCACAGCATTCTGTTTTCCTCAGCCACCACAGACTAAACCAGTAGCCTTTCACGAAACTAGTGGCTCACACCTCTGAGTGTTCCCTTAGCTGCCAAACGCCTAACGGCATCACTGCCACAGCTTCTGACTCGGGGCAAGTCATGTGTGGGAAACTGGGGCTGTTTTCCATAGGGTGTCCAATGGTTGCTTTTTCAGAAGTAAATACTCAGGTCTTCTTGCCAGGGTTCCTCAGGGAGACTTGAACCTACAAACTTTTGCTTAGAAGGGCACCACCGCCTACCAAAACCGCTTCCACTGAGTCAGTTCTGATTCACGACGTGTCTACAGGGCAGCATAGACTGCTCCCTAAGGTTTTGAGGCTATAAATCTGCACGGAAGCCATCGGCTTCCTCTTTCTCCTACAAAATGGTTGCTGGGTTTGAACCGCTGAATTTTCAGTGAGCAGCCAAAAGCTTAAACCACTGCATCACCA
>NW_022103908.1:7217047-7227804 GCF_000313985.2 Echinops telfairi | reverse complement strand
GATTTGCCTTTATTTATTTTTGCTTCTTCAGAAAACCAGTGTAGATTAAAACAGACTACTTGTAGAGAAGCACAGTGTGGTGTTTTTCTTTCTGTCCACTGCTATACTTCTAGAATTTCGTTTGGTTCTTTGGCATTTTAATACCTTAGAGCCAGGCTCAGCAAACTTTTGAGATGGAAGAGCCAATCCTGTCCCTCACAACAGTTTGAAACATTATTCAAGAGCCATAAATATATTTGTATATATAAGAAAATTTTACTATAATATAAATGAAGCTATGATCGCTGGATGTCCATGGTCAATTTTACTTCAGCGCCACGTGCACTCTACAAAAGAGCCAACAGCGCAATAGAAGGCTGAGCGAACATTCGATCCGTTTGCCCCGTATTCCAGCTGTGACGGATGTGAAAACCAGGGAAGGGAAGAGCACACAGGAGAAAGAGAAGGCTCCACGAGGGCCACCTGTGTGCCAAATACTAGCCAGAAAACATTCATTAAATAACAGAATCTCATTTCCCAATTTAATACATAGCTAGTTCCTTTGTTTTGTTCATGTCAGTTCTCAGCGCCATCCTTAACACCAGTATGGGGCAAGATTTCTGAGCAAAATAGCAACGCTCTCTTTCAACATTGTCTCAAATTCTAGTTTTAGGTCAAGGCTCCACAGCACTTGTTCTTTGTATTCAGAAACGTTGCTGAAATCGTAAATGGGCCTTTTGCAAATAATAGCTGTATCTACCATATTTCTTAGGCAGGGTGGGGAGGAATATGGGAAATAAAAACTGTGTGTCTCCATTAGAAAGCACTGCTGTTCTTTGCAGTACGATTCAGAAGTTTGACGACAAAAACTAATGTCCCCGGAAATCCTAAGAGCTTAGAAATGGCAGTATAAGTACTGGTCTACCCAGCAGTGGGCAGAGGAACATCTAAAGACTACTTCCTCCCCATCTACTCATGGCACTGAGGCTGCAGCTCGTCACTGGCTGAGTGTATCTGAGCAAAATGAAGATATTCATGGCTCAGTTCTAAGTAGAAGGTCCCTTCCGCAAATGGGTTAAGCGAGCCGCAGGGATCCTAACTGTTCTCTGACCTTGCTGCCAGCGAGTCAACTCACAGCAACCCTACAGACCAGCGGTTCTCAACCTGTGGATCACCCGATCCATCACAGTAGCAAAATTACAGTTATGAAGTGGCAACAAAAATAATTTTATGATTGGGGAGGTCACCACAACATGAGGAACTGTATTAAAGGGTTGCAGCATTAGGAAGGTTGAGAATCACTGCTATAGACAGAATAGAACTCCCCCTGTAGGTTCCCAAAGCTATACAGTTTTATGGGTTGCAGAAAGCCTTTGCTTCTTCCCATGGAAGGGCTGGTAGGTTCAAACTGCTGACCTTGAGGATACCAACCCGACGAACAACCCATTATGCTACCAAGGCTCCTAAGGGTCATAAAAATCAAGCTCACTCCCATTGAGTCTATTCTGACTCCTAGCAGCCTGTACGCCAGGGTGGAACTGCCCCTGTGAGCTTCTCAGACTGTCCCTCTAGGGAACAGGAAGTCTCATCTCTCTCCTGGGAAGCAATTGCTTGGATTCAAACTGCTCAACTTGTGGTTAGCAGCCCATCCTCCAACCCATGACACCACCAGGGCTCTTAAGGGTATACTGGGAAGCTATTTATTCCTCAATCATTAGAATAAAATACCCATAAGCTGTTAATAAAAATCCCTTGTACTTATGAGTTACGTGATATAGCAAACCCATAAACCACGTATAAAGTTGACAGGCACTAGTTCCTAAACTGGCCATGGCTCCGGAACCTGCTTATCTTTGTGTTCCCTCCATTGTCATCGGTTGACCGGCTTCACTTCCTTATGCATATACAGTGCCAGGTGGCTTTGACAGCCCTCTGGCTCTAGGCTTCCCTGCAGAGCCCCTACTTTGTCTCATGACCTGCTCTGAATGTTATTCCCGCTTTCAAATCATGTTTCCCGCTAGATTATTTCATCTGCTGGTAGCCTATGCCACGGGGGAATGCTTTGAGTCGGTTCCCTTCATTACAAACACAAGCTGCAAATCTCACACCTCCACAGGTGAGGACATAATTCTGTCTGGAAAGCCTCACCAGCAATTCTGTTCATTTTACTCACACAATGAGGCGCACGTTTGTTCCGGGCATGAGCTCTGTTCGTGCGATTTAGATCGCAAACCCTTTCTCTCTCAGCAGCTGCTCCAAAGAGGTAAGCGGGTCTGACCTAAGCAGCACCACCGTTCTGGAAAAGGAAAGCTGGGCTTTCTACTCCCAGAAACCGTTACAGTCTCAGAAAGCCACAAGGGGGTTGCTATGAGTTAGCATGGACTCAGTGGCAGTGAGTTTGGTTTGGAGTACGATAGTAGAGGAGACCTGGTGGAGTGGTTGTTATGTATCAGGCTGCTAAACAAAAGCTCAGCAGTTCGAACCCACTAACTGGTCCACCGCTGAGGCTTTCCACTCCCCTCAAGAGTTACAGTCTTGGAAGCCCACACGGGAAGTGCGACCCTGCCATAAAGGGTCACTATGAGTCGGAATCAACTCCGTAGCAGTCAGTTGAGTTTTGTAGGTATCACTATTAAAAATGTAGTCCAATGACAAAGGATGTACGGGACAAAGGGTGCAATCAATGTCATCAGATTGGACATGTGAAACTCAAGTTTACATTTGTGAAGGTTTTTGCAGTACATTGTCACTGCATTTTTTTAAAAAACCCAAAGAGAAGGATGCTCTGGTTCAAAGAAAAGACACATGTACCATCCTTGCTCTGCTCTATCATACACTCAGCCCGGCTTCCAAGTTCGTCTTCAGGACCCACTCCCATGACCTGGTCTTCACGTACACCTGTCCTCTTTTAAAGTCTCCTTATATTCACAAAACCCGAGCTTCCTTCCCACAGTTGCTCTCCCCACGGTGCTACAGTCAGAGAGAGGGCTGTCATTTGAAAGCGTGAGTCGTTGAGAAAGCAGGTAGTTTGAACCCAAGGACTAAACTATATCTAGTCTCTGCCGGTACATAACTCCGAGGGATCCTGGTGTTGGGCAGCTCTTTCAACAGCAGACCATGTAACCAGAAAGAAAAGAGCCCTTCACCCTTCAGAGGCACAATCCATTCTTCTTTTAAAAAATGAAGTCTCATGTACAAAATGAAAGCGTCAATACTCAGGCAATGGAAAGAAGTCTCTCTAGAAAGAATTAACTGAGACTACAGGTTCATGTCATAGGCATTCTCTCACCCCCAAAACAGCCAATTTACCGTAGATAGTCGTATATAAGCCAAGTTTTTGCAGCACATTTTTAAATGCGGTTTTTGTGGTAAAATTATGTGCCTTGGCTGATATTCGGGTCAGCTTATACTCAAGTATATACGGTATTTCCGAATCACGAAGAAGCTTTGAATTTGAATCTGTTGTTGTTGTTAGCTATTTAGGAATTGAGTTATCACCAGTCCGAACTAGTTTTAAAATGTGTCTGTTGGACTTGGAATCTTGGGGGAAAACTGCACTGTCAACTTCATGAAGACGGAGAACTTCCATCTTAGCGGTGTGAACATCTGTCCAATTAACGAAGGGGTGCAAGAAATCATTAAAAATGAGCATTCAGGAGTGAGAAACACTCAAATCATGGAAAGATGTGGAACAGTGCTCAAAGAAACACTAAAAGTGTTGCCTAACTACTTCTGGGGAAAATGCGCTTATGCAAATGAGGGAGGAACAGCTCTCCAAAGGAAGGCGAGACTACACAACTCTCACTCACTGTTGTCTAGCCCATTAAGATTCATGGCAACCGTAGAGTAAGGCAGAACTGCCCCAGTGGGTTTCCAGGAGTGTAACCTGGATAAGAGTAAGAAACCTCAGCTTTCTCCCACAGAGTAGCTGATGCTTTCGAACTGCAGACCACGCAGGTAGCAGCCCAACACATAACCCACAAGGCCACCAGAGCTTCCTCGTGCACCACTGGAAGGATGTAATCAAGGTCAATAACAACTACATGTAGACACTGTTGATTTGGTGTATACTTTGCTGTATATATTCTCAACATCGGTAGCAAAACAAGGTTTCAAAACTGTGTTTAGCATTTCTAAAAAACATGTAGATCAAGAGTTCCTCCAAGTCTTCTATAAATTTATCTCCACTAAGCTGTGTGTACCCTGAAAGATATGTTAACAGTCTGCAAGGGGTGGCCCCAAAGCAAGGAAGACATGGCACATGCCCTAGTAGAACCATTCTTATAGATGAGAGGGGCATGTTTATGTAAGTTGACCCATGGTCACAGAACAGATTCTTCCACATAGCGACCCTATTCGGGGTTTCTGGGATCCTAAATCTTTACAGAAACAATAAGTCTCATCTTTATCCTGTGGGATGGCTGGTGAGTCTGAACTGCCAAAAGTGGGGTCAGTAACGCAATGCCTAGCCCATGACACCACCAAGATTCCTGGTACATTTTTTCTAGTGGTAATTAAAAAAACAATACAGTGTGTGTATGTGCACAGTACATGGGGAAATTCCATTATCTTTCCATTCTGTTTGTGAAAAATCCTATTACCTTTCAATGCCTTTTTTGCACATACTTTTTGAAGCCCTTGTGTGTCTATGCGCTGCATTACAGAATACAAAAATCTGCATTCATAGTTCCTCACTGTCATTGCGTCATAGCAGCCCCCTGTGGGTTTCCGACACTATAACTATTTACAAGAGTAGAAAGCCCAGTCTTTCCCCTGCGGAGCTGCTAGGGATTTTGAATGACCAACCTTACAGATCGCAGCTCAATGCTTAACCACTACACTACCAGTTATGGGTACACAAGAAGGCTCCAAAGTAATTTCATTTTTAGGAGCGACTGTAAGAGTTCTACCTTCAGACTCCACAGCCCACATCCCGCCTTCCCCAGAGCATTGCATCCTCCTTTCCCAGCAAGGACCAAGCAGGTAATAATAATCACTGTCGCATAATGACTGCGACCATGCTTAGGTCACAGCAACAAAGAAAAGGCTCAACGACTGAACGTTTACCTTTCTGAGCACATTCCCCATTTAAACCGGCACTGGCCTACCTCACTGGACACGTTTCATTTGGTATATAATAACTTTTATGTCCAAAAAAAATTTGTTTTTGTCTATGTGGCCATCCACTCTTCAAAGTAAAAGTCAAACTCACTGGCGCTAAGTCTAGTTGAACTACAACTCAAAGCGACCTGAGGGCAGAGTAGAACTGCCCACATGGGGTTTGCAAGGCTGCCCCATCTTTGTCCTGCAGAGCAACACGTGGGTTCGAACCTCTGACCTTTTTGTTAGTAGCCGAGCACTGAACCACAGCGCCACCACCGCCCTTTCTCCCACCCTTGCCCCAAAGCAATCACAGAAACAAACAAGTCAACAGTGTGCCACATCGCCTTGGATGAAAAAAGTTGTAATTAATCATTGTGCGTGTGCATTGTAATTCCGGTTTACACACACACACGTAAAATTTACAAACAGAAACTCAGTGCCATCAAGTTGAACCAACTCATAGGACAGAGTAAAATTGGCCCTGTGGGTGTCTGAGGCTGTCAGTCTTTATAGGAGCAGAAAACCCCGTCTTTCACTCTCCTAGTTTTGAACTGCTGACCTTGTGGTTAGCCGCCCATGGAGTAAGAGACTCTGAGACGTTTATGTCTAAAAGTACATGGTACCTTGGCACAGTAGAGGGCAATGGAGCTGGCAAGAGTGGTTGAGTTACACACACAAAAGGCATGGGAACATCTCCTGTGTCTCCCCCCCTCCCCCCAAAAGAAAAGGAAGCTGTGAGCCATGCAATCCACCAGGCCTGGGGTTAATGAGCCTCACAGTCTGCTTTCCCGGTATGCCTTGCATCTGCAGTCATGGGGAAAGAACGCCTGTCCCCAAGCCCAGGGCCCCTCTCTCCAGGCTGCTGCAGGCACGCAGGCCCAAAATAAACCAGACCTGGAGATGGATGGTGATGCCTTTCACCCAGCGAGGATGACCTTTTCCCGTACTTGGCCAGGTACCAATGAAAACCAACTGCCGTCAGGTCCGTGCCGAGCCCAGCTCTGCCCCAGCGGGGGTTTCCAATGGCCGGTCCCCGGAAGAGGAGATCCAGGAGATCGACTACATTTCTAAGTCAGATGCATGCCTGCATTACTTGTATTTTCCATGGAAAAGCACTTGAGGAGCTTTTATTGGGGAAGAGAGGGTGGACCCCATGCTCACTTCTAATTTCTAAACTATTAATAGAATCATTAAGGAGCCCTGGGTGGCCGGTGATTAAGGGCTGGCTTGCTACCCACCAGGGTCGGAGGTTCAAACCCACCTGCCAATCTGAGGGAGAAAGAGGCGGCAGTCCGCTCCTATCTCTCTTCCAGCCTGGTAAACCAGGGGCGCAGTTCAGCGCTCTTCTGTCCCGTGTGGTGCCTATGAGTGGAAACGGACTCCATAACAGTGGGTTTTGAGAATGAGCCCAAACTGACGGATGAACTCTACTTACATTTGATACTTTATCCAGAGCCCCATCGTTTTCTCTCCCTCATGTGTTTTTTCATCTCCAGGACCCCAACAGGAAGACTACTAGTTCATTGTCATGTCTCCTCAGACTACTGCCTTTGTTTTGTGTGCCCTTGGCAGTCTGAGGTGAACAGGTTAAGCGTTTTGTAGAAGATGCCCACATGGGGATTTGCCTGCCTTTTCCCTCACCTGTCTGTTGGGGTTAGGAGTTTCTGGGAGAAAGACCACAGAAAGAAAGTGCCAGCGTGTCGAAGGGATCAGGTGTAAGGCATCATCAGAACAAAAAATCTTACCATAGTGAATGATGGGGGCAGTGCGGAGTGGAGATCCAAAGCCCATTAGTAGGCCACTGGAGATCCCCTTGCAGAGGGGTCTAGGGGAGGAGATGAGCCAGTCAGGGTGCGATGTAACAATGATGAGAAATACAACCTTCCTCTAGTTCCTAAAGGTTTCCTCCCCGCTCCCACTACCATGACTCGAATTCTATCTTGCAAGACTGGCTAGACCAGAGGAGGTACACTGGTACAGATAGGAACTGAAAATACAGGGAATCCAGGACGGATGAGCCCTATAGGACCAGTGGTGTGAGTGGCAAAACAGGGAGGGTAAAGGGAGAATGGGTAGGGAAGAGGGAACCGATTACATGGAACTGTGTGTGACCTCCTCCCTGGGGGACAGACAACCAGAGGGTGGATGAAGGGGGACGTCGGACAGGGCAAGATATGATAAAATACCCATTTATAAACTATCAAGGGCTCATGCGGGAGGAGGGAGTGGGGAGGCAGGGGAAAAATGAGGACCTAATATCGGGGGTTTAAATGGAGAGAAAATGTTTTGAGAAACGATGTACAAATGCGCTTTACACAATTGATGTGTGTATGTATTGGGATAACAGTTGTATGAGCCCCTAATAAAATGTTAAAAAAAAAAAAAGTTGTGGCTCCACAGGCCATGGGCAAGAAAACCTGGGGGAAGAAATCTAATGAAATGTTAACAATAATCCTGTTGGAGGAATATGATTCTGAATTCTTTTTTTTTTCCTCTCTGCATTTCTTAACTATTTCATTGAAAGAATGTAAGACTTCTAAAGAAAAACTGTTGGTGAAAATGAGACCGCAGGAGAACGGTGTCCATCCAGAGTCCCTCCTCCCAGATCGGAAACGGGAGCAGGTAGAAGGGTGGGCTGGAGTTGACCAGTAGGAGCTGTGAAGGAGCAGGAACTATGGACTCAGCGGCTCACCGGAAGGCTGAGGACCCTACTACTCAACCGGAGAAAGATTTGATCGTCAGCTTCCCTAAAGATTACTTACACACACACACACACTGCCATCAAGTCAATTCCAACTTACAGTGACCCTCTAGGACAGTGGTTCTCAACCTTCCTCATGCCACGACCCTTTCATACAGTTCCTCATGTAATGGTGACCCCCCCACCATAAAATCATTTTCGTTGCTACTTCACAACTGTCACTGTGCTACTGTTATGAATCGGGCGACCCTTGTGAAAGGGTTGTTCGACCACCAAAGAGGTCTAGACCCCCAGGTTGAGCACCGCTGCTCTAGGAAAAAGTAGAACTGCCTCTGGGTTTCCAAGACCATGAATCTGTACAGAAAGCTTCATCTTTCCCCTGGAGCAGCTCTTGGTATCAAACTGTTGACCTTGAGGTAGCAGCTTGTGTTAGGCTGGGCTGTCTAGAGAAACAAAACCAATGACCCGCATATGTGTATAAGAAAAAACTTTCTCTCAAGAAGTAATTCTAAATCAAGAAGGAGTTCCAGCCGAGTCCAGCACAAGCGCACAGGTCCAAGGCTAGCCAGAACCCTCTTCTGGCTCATGGAGCTGCAGGCCCACCAGGCAGAAAAGTGAAGGGAGACGCAGGGAGCTGGGAGGGCGTTGAGTGAAAAATTCCGTGGCTCCAAGATCAGTGGAACATGATGGGGCACCATGGCCCACATGGGGCTGCCACCGGAGGAGACAGACACAGCAGGAGGTGAAGGGGTTGGGAGAGAGAGAGAGACTTCTCTTATAAAGAGTCTCTCTTTTAAAAAGGCCTCACCCCCAAAGAGTTATCACCTGACTGTCAAGTGATTGACAGGTTGACTCCACCCCTAACTCCCCACAGGTACCACCAAGTTGCCATAAAATCTAACCACCAAACAGTCTAACACACAGACCACCATCTATAGGCTTGGGACCACTGTAGGATGGTTTTCTGTCCTACAAGGAAACTCTGAATCAGATTTCATTCAACGGCAATGGGTCAGTTTGTGGGTTTTTTGTTGGTTTGGGGGGGGGTGTTTCTGTTGTTTTTTGTAAACCGTCTGCCAGCTGTCTCTCCTCCACATCAGCAGCAGCTGTGCGATTGAGCTGACAGCTGCTGAAAGACTTCTGGGTACTGGGACATCCATTTAGACTCGGGGCTGGAAGGGCTCAACCGCCAGGGACAAGCGCTAGGTCCTCTGGACCAACACGTATCAAATGCCCTGTGGATACGGGAGTATCATTCCACAAACTCTTCTTTGTAGAGAGAAGACCAGTAAGTAGTCGGTGAAAAGAAATCATGTTGCAAAAGAGTAAACAGAATACAAAAAGTCACAATACATAGAAACTCCAATGACTCATGCACCCGCTATGTGATCTTTACGGCAGAGGGGGGACGTCCCGCCTGCAAGCCAGACACGGCCCACAGAATCATGAACACCAGCTCACGTCCCACGCCTTACCAAGAGAAGCCATTCCAGTCATCCCTGCAGGGGTGAGCTAATTGAATGTTTGACTAAAAACGGCAGGCTAATTCTTAAGTGGATAATTGTGTATGGCCCTTGCAGAATGTTATAAATATCCAATGGCCCTTGGCAGAAAAGAAAGTTCCCACCCTGCTTTAAAATCTACAAGGGCAGGTGTATCAGTCTACAGTTTCTGTAGGGGAGGGAGAATGGGAGTTTAATGGATGTCAGAGGATAGCACGTGAAGATGATCATTCAGCATCTACATTTTTCTCATGTTTTGTTCGTTATTGAGAGTGAACATAGCTCACTGTATGCTGACACAGCCCTCTCCCTGCCTGCCTGCCCTGCTATCGTTCTTTGATGCAGGGCGTTCATGACAAGCATGACCCCCGGAGAGAGACACTTCTCACCCACACAGAATTTATTCACTGGGTCCTTCAAAACATCTGGAGTGTTTGCGAGCATCCACCCGGGATGCAGTGATGCTTCACTATTCCTAGCTTTTTCACATGCTGACCTGATATTCATTTAACAATAAATCTGTTAAGAAACCTATCCAAGAATCCAACTCAGAAATGTAACATTAAAAATCTTTACAGCCCACTGAAAGTGAATAATGTATCCCTCCTTATTCTATTATTTACTTACCAGACTGGCTGCCGAGATTGCCAGACACTCAGGATTTGAAAGATGACAAGGGTATTTGAATGTGTGCCATAATTCAACTTCTGTTGACTTAAAGCACAGAAAGCCTTTGTTCAAACAGAATTAGATACGCTGCCTTGCCCAAACAGCTTATTTTATGCCTTTGCCTTCCATTTCTATCTCAGTAAAAATTGGCTGAGGTGTTGAAAAGCAAGGATGCTACTTTGAGACCTAAGGTGCACCTGACCCAAGCCATGATATTTTCAGTCACACTCCATGCATGTGAGAGCCGGACAAGTTAGGAAGAACAAAGAAGTGGTGTCTTTGGATGATGGCGCTGGCGATGAATGTTGAAGGTCCCGTGGACTGCCAAGAGAGCAAACAAATCTGTCTTGGAAGAAGTACAGCCGGAATGCTCCTTAGAAGCAAGGATGGCCAGACTTCATTGAACTCACATACTTTGGACATGTTGTCAGGAGAGATCTATGCCTGGCACAAAGAGACATCATGCATGGTAAGGAGGGGCAGAGACAAAGAGGAAGGCCCTTGACAAGACAGACTGACACAGCGGCCACAACAATGGGCTCACACATCAGAGCAACTGTGAGGATGGCACAGGGCTGGGTGCTGTTCTGTTCTGCTGCACACAGGGTCGTATGAGTCACGGTCAGCACCTGACAAGGACAAGGGCAACAACTTTGCTTATGCAACGGACTGTGGAAAAATACAGAGCACCCAAGAAAGGCAACATTGGGAGGTACAGGCTAATGGAAGGAAGAGCCTGGGAAAGGTGTTTACACATCACAGTGGCTGGCCCGAGAAACGGTTGTTTCAGAATACAGGACGCC
>NW_022103908.1:7210085-7216947 GCF_000313985.2 Echinops telfairi | reverse complement strand
GTGTGTGTGTGTGTGTGTGTGTGTGTGTGTGTGTGTGTGTGTGTGTGTGTGTGTGTGTGTGTAGAGGACTAAAAAAGTTCATGAGAAAATAGGCCCCTGGCGTAGTTGTATTTACTAACCATTTTTTATGGCTCCTGGGAAAGTAGAATAAACAGAAGTGACTTATTGTGGAAACAAAGATCTCAAGGAAGGGTAGGCGGTTTCCCTCCTATCAGATTGGAAAGGTCAGCATTCCCAGTGGCTCTGTCACAGATGTGATTGGTTAGCCACCAGCAGGGTTGAGGCTCATTCGGGGTTGAGAAAAGAAGCCAAGAGCCACAGACTTGGCAACACAGGTCAGCACTACAAATGAGGGAGTACCCCCCTAAAAGAAAAGATGTTTTTATTCAAAGCTATGTATTTAACTTTACAAAACAACCTTATCCCCTTCAAAGTACTCTCCATTACACTGAATACATTTGTCAAATCTGCGATTCCATTCTTAGAAACATTTTTTAAACTCATCTGTTTGGATGGCTGACAGCACCTCCCTCTTTTTTTTCTTCACCTCTTCTATGTCATCAGCTTGCTGTCCTTTCATGTTCCTCTGAATTCGTAGAAACAAAAAGAAGTCCCATGGAGTCAGGTCAGGCTAGTCGGGTGTGTGGGGCAAGAGAGGCATGCTGTTTTTTGCCCAAAACTGGCGTACTGAGATGGTTGCGTGAGCAGGTACATTGTTGAGGTGGCAAAGCCAGACCCCCATTTGCCACAAATCAGGCCTTTTTGGGTCACACACTGTTACACAATATTAAAGGTGGGGGGAATAAAAGTTTTGAATTTTGATGAAGTCCAACTTACCATATCTTCTTTTTTGTTGTTTTTGGGGTCCTATCTAAGACATCATCAAATGACTACCTGTTGTTCCCCCAAAATGAAAACAATCCAGGACAGCTGCAAACTCGGGTACCACACTTCACCCTCCACTGTGGGCTACTATATAATAGGTTTGAGTTCCCAGGGGGTGCTGTGTAATGATTTTTGTTTTGTTTTGTTTTCTGAAAAGGTCGGTCAAATAAATTTGGGAAACTATGGTTAATTCATGATCATGCAGATTAACTCCTACATATTCAGAAATGTACAGTTTTGCCCTTCCATTGATGTCAACGATCCACTTAAGAGTTAATATTTGTATATGGTATGCAGTAGGGGTCCTAATTCATTCTTCTGCATGTTGATATCCAATTGTCCCAGCACCATTGGTTCCAAAGGATATACTTCTCCACACTTAATTGGCTTGACATTCCAGGGAAAAGATGTGGAAACTGCCAAGGGCAAGGGAGCCAGGGAAGGAAGATCAAGCAACTGGGCTAGACTATGGACCGGTGTTACCTTGGATGTAATGGGAGATACCAGTCCCCAGAGGAAGAAGAGAAATCAAGGAGGGGGGAGGGAAAACTATTGGGGGAACTAGCCAGTGGCATTTCAGGGCTTTATCATTTTGCCTACAGCAAACTCTACATAAAGAGAAACTCAAATGCAATACAACAACACAGTTTGGGTCAGTTACCTTCAAGAAAACTTTTGCTAAAAGCGATGCTCTTCAGGATAACAGTGTGTGTGTGTGTGTGTGTGTGTGTGTGTGTGTGTGTGTGTGTAAGGCTACAATGTACATACCAGTATTTTATTATTGTCATATTGTAGAAGTGTCCATGTATGTGCAACCCCCCCCCTTTTCTCAATTTGCTTTTACTTTCTGCAGTAGGCATGGACAGTTTTTCTCATTGATAATAGTGTAAGTTGAGCGTCTCAATTTAAGAATCAGGAAATAATGACGGGGTTCACAGTGACTTTGCTGTTTTATTTCAGAAGTCTTAGCAGACATTTGGTGCCTTTCCGGCGTGGCGTTATTCAAACTAACTACTGAAGATTCCCTCTCCCCTTCAGAGCATGCTGCTGCTAGATCACTGAAAACACTTGGGTCCCTCTTGAAGTTTTGCCAATTAGTATCCTGCATCCAGTTTGAAGTGCGGTTTTATTCGGATTGATCTCTGGTGAAACTTTACAGTACAACAAAACAAACAAAAGCCTAATTAACTGGAAGGCACTAACACACAAACATCCCTCATACATGAATACCCTACAGCCAGCCAAGCCCTTCTAGCGGGAGGGAAGGTTCTCTACAACCTCAACCTCACGGCATAAGTTTAGCAGACTCATATCTGGGTCCATGTATAAGCTCCTTCCTGTCTCAGGGGGTTAAGGTTCCAGTCCTACTGTCCACTCCCCTGTGACATCACCTCCGCAGGAAGAAAGGAGGAGTCTAAAAGCTCTTACATATTCTAACCACGACCCACCCGTAGGAGCCCTAGGGGCATAGTGGGTTACATGCTGGGCTGCTAACTGCAAGGTGGGCAGATCAAAACCACCAGCCGCTCCTCAGGCAACAGGTGAGGCTGTCTACTCCCGAAGCGTTACAGTCCTCAAAACCCAAGGAGGCAGTTTTACCTGCCTATAGGGTCACTATTGGTGAACTGACTTGCCGATGGCAAGTTTGGTTCGTTGATGGTGGTGATGATGGTGGTGTTAACTACTTCACATGCATTCTCAAGCATTTCCTCTGCTTTGGGCATTTTGGAGTTGGCTTACACAATTTATGTTCCCACTGATCTCATCTTAATTTTGCCACTTGCTTTAAAATGCCATTTCCTAACTTGTATAAAGGAAATAAAAGCCTCAAAGGATTATGAGGTGTAAATGAGCTCTTTTATGCTCACAATAATCAGTCCACAAATGGCAGTTCCAGTTAGCCAATTTATTATATTAAAAGTTAATAGTTCATATAGTTTCATCATGTCCCATTCCATCTCACCAGTTCAGATAAAAAGTCCCTATACTTTGAGTCTGTCCTGCGCTGCCATTGGCCTAAACCAGTGGTTCTCAAGCTTCCTAATACCGCGACCCTTTAGTACAGTTCATGTTGTGGTGACGCCCAACCATAAAATTATTTTCGCTGCTACTTCATAACTGTCATTTTGCTACTGTTATGAACCAGGCAACCCCTGTGAAAGGGTCATTCAACCCCCCAGAGGGGTCACGACCCACAGGTTGAGAACCACTGGCCTAAACTAAAAGCCCTGCAACACCAACAGCAGGTAGCCCAGGTGTGCACACAAAACTCAATCAAAACCGAACTCACTGAAATCAAGTCCATTCCGATTCACAGTGACCCACAGGACAAGCTAGAACTGCTCCTGGGGGTTTCTAGAGACTGTAACTCTTTATGGGAGTAGAGACTCATCTTTCTCCCAAGGAAGTGGCTTTGAACTGCTGACCTTGTTGTTAGCAACCCAACTCATAACCACTACGCCACCAGTTGTGTACCACTGCTAAGACAGTGTCTCTTGGTCTGCCTCCTTCCTAGATGGTCACAGGTCTGACCCTCACAGATGACACGCTTTCACTCTAATGAATGTTGCCACATACAATCCGGCAGCCAAGGAAGACCAGGGGTCAAAACTATAAATAAGCTATGCCCCTGCTATCCTCACTTAGGAAGATGGTCACTGCAGTCGGCACAGAATGATACCGCTCTGTGATGTGTGGCTGCAAAGAAATTAAGCAGCTGGCTTTTTTCACATACTGAAAACGAAAAGTCCAAGAAACAACCTTAGCAGTACTGTAGGGGAAATTCATCATCTACATTCTCAGTGCAGAGATAGAAGATTCCATGCAATCTCGAATGCCAGACACTTCACGCCGACCCTGAATCCAAGGGACAAAGGCTATGTCGGGCCACAGAGATAAGAAGCTAGGACTACTCTACTACCCCATATGTAGACCCACTGCCGGCAAGTCCACTCGACTCGTGACTCCATGGGGCAGAGGAGAACCCTCCTCCCCCAGGGAGGTCTCCAGGGGTGTCAATCTTCACAGAAGATAAACTGCTACACCTTTCTCCCCCACTGTGGTTCACAGGTTTAAACCACTGACCTTTTGGTCAGCAGCGATGTGCCTTAGCCACCAGCTAGACTCAGAGCCACAGAGCCACCAGCTAGACTCATCTTAAATGCTCTCTTTCAGGACTGTTCCTTTGCTTTACTAATATCCAAAGACTACCGTGCAGATACATCGAAGGCAACAGTGCAAATTCCAAAGCAAAAAAAATGGAAAGACAACACTCCTTGTCAATGTGAGGTAATAAAACAGAATAAGTAGCCACTATGAAGCTTCTGGTACTTTTCAGGAAACATTTCAAACGTACTGAGACACTAGCTGCCAGTATGTTTCCATGTCAAGGACTATTAGACCAAAGTGGAAAGCAAATGTTTTGAGAATGATGAGGGAAAGAAATGTACAGGAGTGCTTGACACAATGGATGTATGTGTGGATTGTGATAAAAGTTGTACGAGCCCCCCCAAAAAATGATTTAATTTCTTAAAAAAATCCTCAGGGGGCAGAAAGCATGACCTCCAGTTGCAACATCAACTTTCGTTAGTTCCATAAATGTTTACAAGGCTAAGGAGGGTCAAGTTCAGTTAGTAATACGGTACTCGTCTAAGCACTCCAGATGATATACAAGTAACCCCGACAGGTTTATAGGGGAAGGAGCAAGGGGCAGGGACATACTAGAGACACCGTGGCCTTGAAGAGAGAAGATTGCAATTTATATGCCGGCCTTGAAGAGAGAAGACTGCGATTTCCAGGTTGTTGTTAGGTGCCATCCAATTGGTCCCCATTCATAGCAACGATCCGCACAAGAGAAGGGCACGCTGCCTGGTGCTGCGCCATCCTCCAATCATTGCCGTGCTTCAGTCCCCTGGGACAAGCTCACTTGTCAATCCAGCTCCCTTGAGGATCTTCTTCCTCGCCGACCCTCCATCTAGCAAGCATGAGGTCCTTTCCCGGCGATGGCTCTTGGCTGACAATACACCTGACCGACCTGAGACAAATGTTTGAAGTTGCTGTTGATTCCAATTCACAGTGACCCACGTGTGCTAAATTGTGCCACTGGGTTTTCAATAGCTGTTGTCGTCGTGGTTGCTATTGTTGTTTTTCAGAAGTACCATATACACTCGAGGCTAAGCCGACCCAAATATCAGCCGAGGTGCCTAATTTTCACCACAAAAACTGCATAAAACATTAGCTGAGAGACTCAGCTTATCCACGAGTATATATGGCAGATCGCCAGGCTCTTCTGCTGCAGCACCTCTGGGTGCTCTCAAACCTCCCACTTCTTAGTTCACAGCCCAGAGCACATCCTGTTCCCAGCACCCATCCAAGGGCTGCACCCTCTCTTTTCACTCTGATTGGCTTCCTGTCACACAAAACACTTATCTGCATGACAACAGGGTGTCCCACCTCAGGAGACAGCTGGTCTTTAAAATAAAATTAAGCACCCTCCTGCGGGCTTCTATATGCACAAGCTCCTAAAAGACATTTTTTGACTGTCACCTGTTAAAGTCAAATGACAAAGTAAACTAGCTCTCACTGGATACTAGTCATTAAAAAAAAAAAAAAGAAGAACAGCTATAGAGCCCTTAGGCCCCCCCCCCAGATAATCAAGGAAAGCTTGTACTGACATAATAGGAGCGTGTTCTAGGGTTCATTCACCCTCGCAACAAACCCAAGGTCCAACTGTTGCTGCGGAGAACCCGGTCCTTCCAATGCACATTGAAGCAACTCTGCAATTCAGGGAAAGGTAGGTTTATGAACTTCGTTTCCTTCACACAGGTGTGGTCTGAGGCCAGTGAGGGAAGCCATAGAACGATGACTGATTTCATCGATTTTAGAGTCTCATAGACGACACGGGCAAGACAACCAGGAAAAAGCAATGCCTACCCTCTGCCCCCAGTGGACTCCAACTCTCCAGCTGCGCTACACAGGGTTTCTGGGGATGTCGGTCTGTAAGGAGCAGATAGCCTCACCTTTGTCCTTTGGAGTGGCTAGTGGATTTGAACCATCAATCTTGCCGTTAGAAATCCAATGGTGTCTCAGAGCAGGTTGTGCATTGAAAGGCTAACCACAAGGTCATTGATGCAAAACCACCAGTTGCTCTGAGGGAAAAAGATGAGGCTGCTCCTGTACAAAGTTAAATGTCTTGGGAACCCTATTAGGTCACTATGAGTCAGAGCCACCTTGATGGCAGAAGATCTGGTTTCGGTGTTAATGTCACTGTGCATCATGGTAAGACACTTTTAATTACACTTGCAAGATTTTGGTCAAAGGGCCCCTCCTTGCCCATCAGTGTATGCCGGCTGATTCAGACCACCTCAGGCCTTCATGAGTTCACAAGAATGCTTGGTCATGGGACACCTTGATCCACAGGTCGCAAGGCCTTCGTCATTCACTGCCATTGAGTCAATGCCAACTCATAGCAACCCTGTAGGAGAAGGCAGAACTGTACATGTGAGTTTGCAAGACGGGAAACTCTGTACGAGTAGAAAGTTCTCCCACGGAGCAGCTGGTGGTTTTGAACTGCTGACCCTGCAGTTGACAGCGAAAGGCTGAACCACTGTGCCACCAGAGCTCCTCCAAGGCCTCCGTAGTTCCCCTCAAACAATAAACAAGCCATTTCCATCAAATCAATTCCAACTCCAAAGACCCTGTAGGATAGGGCACAACTGCCCCTAAGGGTGCCCAAGGCTGTGATTTGGACAGAAGTGAACTGCCACGTCTTCTGCAGATGGTTGGTGGGTTCAAATCACCAACAGCCACCAGGACCCCTCATGGTCCCCTGTATAATTTCAAATGGCCACCCAACCCACTCAGCAGTACCATGAAAGAAGGGCCTGCCTCCACTCAAGTACTCCCTCAACACAAGAATACTTTCTTCTATTAAATTGGCATTCTATGATGCTCACCTTCCCGATACAACCACTGTAGA